>NW_027210690.1:1052500-1192500 GCF_029030835.1 Brachyistius frenatus | reverse complement strand
TAATTACAAAAAATATTCTTCCTACATTCATGGAAACATTTAAGAAATTATATATATAAATACATTCTGGATACCTATAATTTACATTAAGGGCAGTTATTGTTCAGTTGATGGTGAAATAGAAGCTCAACCTTTCTGCTTCTTAAATGTTTTTATGGCTTAAATCAGAAGGTAGTTAAACGGAGGCTAACAAAAGTTCTGAAAGTGTTGGAGGAAATAAAGAAAGAAAAGCAAATAGATAAAAATAAACTTTTATTTTCAAGCGCCCTTTTCCATAATTATTTCTGCAGACATGGCCTATAGGGGAATTACCCACAGTTCATAGCAAAATTGGTGACGTATTAAACGTGGTTGTCCACGGCGCCCACGAAATGTAAACAAACCAAACATGGACATTTTTAGTTTTTTTGTATCTGGAAGTGACAGAACCTGCTGCTGCTGTGGTTATTTATTTACTAGAAAAATGTGCTTACTTTTTTTTTTTTTAATGTAAAACACAATATATCACGATATCGTACCATCATGCGAGTAGCAGAACTACCTCAGGAGTTGTTTTGTTTTCAAAGACGTCCATAACTTCCAGAGGATCTTTATCTCTCCGAACTTTGGAGGTAGAAGTTCGAAGGCGTCGTGACAACATTTTTACTTCCAACAATAATCAGAAAACGTATTGTTTTCTTGTGAATCAAACTGTAAAAGTCTATTCTGTCCGTCATCTTGTAATTAAATCCACCGTTAGATCACAGACCGGATATAAAAGAGTTTGTAGCTTCAGGTCTGTAAAATGGTTCTGATCCAGAAGTGTCTTCAGCTGCAATACCAGCGAGTGCCACTAGAGGTCGGCTCCAAAAAGCCTCCGGCTCCATAGACTCCCATTCAACTTCTCTCATCAAATCCAAAGTGAATAAAATGTGTCCATCAGTTATCTCGGTGTTGTTAGCTAAAGTCACTCCTTCTTATTAGTTTTCTGGAGGTCCATCTGAAAATAATCCCTCATTCATTAGAAAAGAAGATTCAAGAAGACCTGTTTTTGGGGGCGTGTCTGTTTGATTGACAGGTCTGTGGTGCAGTCAGGTTACAGCTATCGGTGGGCGGGACGTAGTATCGTCAGGTTTCCGATCAGATCGGTCAGATCCACCGCTGGCTCCTCCCCCAGCTCGTCCAAATATGGTCACTTCCTGCTCCAAACCGCTCGAACTAGCAAAGATGGTGACGGACAGAATCTGAACTGGAGGATTCATAACAGAAAACTTTGTAAGACTTCTTGTTTTTTGTGAATCAAACTTATTCCCGTTCCTGGCGTTTATATGAAAAAAAAAATTTATGACGCATATTTGTGTTGGTTGTTTCGCCTGCGTGACTGAAGCCTCCCACCGCTCTGAATATCTCACCGGGATGGAAAATGAACCTTTTATCAGTTTCTCCTCTTGAGCTCATCAACAAGTGGATTCATGCAGCACTCACTTCAGCTTCACTTCAACCTCTCCAGCGTTTCCATTCCTGGCTGCCTGTTGACCTTTGACCTTTGTGTGTGTGTGTGTGTGTGTGTGTGTGTGTGTGTGTGTGTGTGTGTGTGTGTGTGTGTGTGTGTGTGTGTGTGTGTGCAGGTAGTGCTTGTGTTCTTCCTGTGGGGTTGTGATGTCAGCACAGCGTACGTGTTTCAAGCCAGCCGACCGGCGGAGGGCGGAGACAACCCGCCGCCCCACACCAAAGGTTTCAACACACACTTCCTGTTTCACCACCTTTCATGTTAAAGCAACACTGTTTACTTTGGTTCATTGCACTGTAAAACAAACACGCAAAAAACAAGGATAAAAATCAAGTAATTTCACTTCTTTAATCATCACGCAGGACTATATTTTAAAAGCAGGAACCTCCGTGATGTGTTCATTGAAGCTCGAACGTTTCACAATCAACAGTTTTGCTGCAGAAAAAACTGTTTGATTTATAAATTATGACGTTTAAAATCCAGATTACACCCAGATTGGATTTTGTTTAAAAAATAAATAAATCTAAAAATTCCTGCTTCATGTTATGATTAAATGCAACGCTTTGCAAACAATTTCTTCATCTGTATTCTTGCTTTGAGTAAAAAAAACACAAAAAAAACTGGAAGGACTCATGTCTCACTGTGCCCCCCCCCCCCCCCCCCCCAGTGGTCTCGGAGTGGGTCAGCTCAGCGGGCTCCTGTAAGGGCCGCTGCTTCGAGCTGGAGGTGGTCGATCCGCCGGGATGCCGATGTGACAATCTGTGCAAAACCTACTACAGCTGCTGCTCCGACTTCGACGAGCACTGCCTGAAAACAGGTCAGTCGTGTGTGTGTGTGTGTGTGTGTGTGTGTGTGTGTGTGTGTGTGTGTGTGTGTGTGTGTGTGTGTGTGTGTGTGTGTGTTCTCGAGGAAATAAAAGCTCGTATTGTTCTGTGTGGGAAAACATGGATGCCAGCAGTTTGTTTCTGTGGCTCTCAGCCCGGAAACCCATTACATGTTAACGAGGATATAAATCTTTAGATACAAACTAAACAATAAATACATGTCAAAATAAATTTATGGATTGTAGATGTTCCTTTTCATGTCCGACAAAGTATTAACAGACGCGATAAGATGGAGAACAAATCACGAGGATGCTTTTTTTTGTTGCATTTTTCAGTTATAAAGTAAAAAACAATGAAGTCAGAACGTTGAGAATGAAGTTGAAATGCT
The DNA here is from genome assembly GCF_029030835.1 of Brachyistius frenatus. Taxonomy (NCBI): domain Eukaryota; kingdom Metazoa; phylum Chordata; class Actinopteri; family Embiotocidae; genus Brachyistius; species Brachyistius frenatus. The sequence goes on along the minus strand of NW_027210690.1, from coordinate 1,189,799 downwards.
TTATTCAGCTTTTTTGGATCGCCCATTAGCTTCCACAAAAAAATGGGAAATCATTCAAACAGAATAAGACAGAGAAAATACACTAAAAACAACATTTATATACAGCAATGTGAGATTCATCAAATTTTAAGTGACTTTAATTTAAAATAAGAAAAAAAAATCAACCTTCTTTTGCTTCCCTCTTTAATAATTTGTTTACAATAAAAAATTCTCCACGTTTCTGTTTGTTATAAAGTTATTTAATCATCGTGCAGGATTATATTTCAAAGCAGGAACCTCCGTGATGCGTTCAATGACACTCGAACGTTTCACAATCAACAGTTTTGCTGCAGAAAAAACGGTTTAATTTACAAGTTATGACGTTTAAAATGCAGATTGTGCCGTTTGAGCGTCAATAGTTACTAAAAAAAAACACACACAAAAATACAACGCCGCGACTCCTTGTTAAAACTTTCACTTCTGTAATTGCGTTGCAGAAACGTCAGCACGGGAAAAGTACTTCAAAAAAATCAGGCAAAAAATTCAAACTTTTCATCTGATGCTGATTTAGAGCTCTCGGCTGGTCGGAAGAGCGAACGGGGAAAAAAACCCATCTTGAAAACATTAAAAGAAACAAACAGCGGGACGTTTTCCAAATAAAATGAAATGAACCTCCGTATTTGAATCTGTCCATATCTCCCCAGACGGAGGCTTCGAGTGTTCGCTGGACCGCTGCGGTGAGGAGAGGAACGCCGACCACGCCTGCCACTGCTCGGAGGACTGCGTGGGACGAGGAGACTGCTGCTCCAACTACAAGTCGCTCTGCAAAGGTAAACCGGCGGCGAGCCGTCGACGGGAAATGTGCGTTCGAGAGGCGGGTGATGACTGTCGTCTCTCGGGTTTTTTTTCTCTTCGTGAGGTGAGACTTCGTGGGTGCAAGGAAACTGTGAGGAGATCGGCAGCGCTGAATGTCCGGCAGGGTGAGACTCCTGTTTTCACTTTCTATTGTTCATTGATGTCATAAAATGTGAATTGTAGTGTGATTTTTGTTTTTTTTCCAACCTGTTGGTTGGAGCCAGCAGTGGATGTGACTCGGTCTGATTGGAAACCTGACGATACTACGTCCCGCCCACCGATAGCTGTCACCTGACTGCACCACAGGCCTGTCAATCAAACAGACACGCCCCCAAAAACAGGTCTTCTTGAATCTTCTTTTCTAATGAATGAGGGATTATTTTCAGATGGACCTCCAGAAAACTAAGAAGAAGGAGTGACTTTAGCTAACAACACCGAGATAACTGATGGACACATTTTATTCACTTTGGATTTGATGAGAGAAGTTGAATGGGAGTCTATGGAGCCGGAGGCTTTTTGGAGCCGACCTCTAGTGGCACTCGCTGGTATTGCAGCTGAAGACACTTCTGGATCAGAACCATTTTACAGACCTGAAGCTACGAACTCTTTTATATTCAGTCTGTGTGCAGCTTCCCAGTTTTCTTATTAGTTTTCTGGAGGTCCATCTAAAAATAATCCCTCATTAATTGGAGAATAAGCTTCAAAAAGACCTGTTTTTGGGGGTGTAGTATCATGAGAAGGGGAATCACGCACATATTTATCAAACACAACATCCCGTTGTTGCTCAGTTTTTACTATGAATTTTATACGACTGGTCGTTTTTATTTAGGAAGATGATGTTCTCTAAATGATTAGTGCTCTTTCTTATATCTTTTGTTTCCTCTTCACCAAATAAATTTTTTTTTAAAAATTCCCTTTTTCAAGGTATTAAAACCGTGTGGTCGTTGTCGTTGCTCCTCAGCTTCATCCGTCCTCCTCTCATCATGCTCTCCGTGGACGGCTTCAGAGCGTCCTACCTGAAGAAGGCAACATCAGTCATCCCCAACATCCACAAGCTCAGTACGTCTTCTTCTTCTTCTTCTTCTTCTTCTTCTTCTTCTTCTTCTTCTTCTTCTTCTTCTTCTTCTTCTTCTTCTTCTTCTTCTTCCTTTTCTTCTTCTTCTTCTTCCTCTTCTTCTTCTCTTCTTCTTCTTCTTCTTCTTCTTCTTCTTCTTCTTCTTCTTCTTCTTCTTCTTCTTCTTCTTCTTCTTCTTCTTCTTCTTCTTCTTCTTCTTCTTCTTCTTCCTCCTCTTCTTCTTCCTCTTCCTCATCTTCTTCTTCTTCTTCCTCTTCTTCCTCTTCCTCATCTTTTTCCTCTTCCTCATCTTCCTCTTCTTCTTCTTCCTCTTCTTCTTCTTCTTCTTCCTCTTCTTCTTCTTCTTCTCCTTCTTTTATTCTGCTGTAGTGATAAAACAAAGTGACCTTCACCATCTTTTATTTTTGGTTTTCTTTGAGCTGATTTTCAGTCCTTTAAAGTTTGATGTTGATATTTGTTTTGTTTCTCAGGAACTTGCGGTACGTCGGCGCCGTACATGCGACCGGTCTACCCGTCCAAGACCTTCCCCAACTTATACACACTGGCCACCGTGAGTCGAGTCTCTGGTTTCACGTTTCCATCGTGCATCAGTGGAAGTTAACGAATACTCTTATGTTTAAAAAAATAAAAAGCTGAAGCAAACAGCAGCGTTTTCCAGATTAGCCGTGCGGTCGGTCCACTGATTCCCAAACATATTATTATTATTATTATTATTATTAAAACTGTAGTGAAGTTCCCCCCCCCCCCGATCTCTCCGCAGGGTCTGTACCCAGAGTCACACGGCATTGTGGGAAACACCATGCACGACCCCGTGTTCAACGCCACCTTCAGCCTGCGAACCCGAGAGAAGCTGAACCACCGCTGGTGGGGCGGACAGCCTGTAAGTACGCTTCCTACGCTTCCTACGCTTCCTTCGCTTCCTTCGCTTCCTTCGCTTCCTATGCTTCCTACGCTTCCTTCGCTTCCTACGCTTCCTTCGCTTCCTACGCTTCCTACGCTTCCTACGCTTCCTAAGCTTCCTAAGCTTCCTAAGCTTCCTTCGCTTCCTACGCTTCCTACGCTTCCTACGCTTCCTTTGCTTCCTTCGCTTCCTACGCTTCCTTCGCTTCCTACCTTCCTACGCTTCCTACGCTTCCTTTGCTTCCTTCGCATCCTTCACTTCCTTCGCATCCTTCGCTTCCTTCGCTTCCTTCGCTTCAGGTCGCGTCGGACCGGAACTGGTTTCAAACTCTCAAAAAGTTGTTTCTGCCGCCGGTTAGCCGTCCGTTAAATGTCGTAAGCTGCCGATTTCACATTCTAGAAAGACGTTGAGGCGAAAAAGCACTTTTTTTTTCCCGGAAATCACTCCCTAAATATGTTGGTAAGATTGATACTTAAAAGTTTACGTGCTCTTAATGTGCGTTTTAACTAGCTGAGAATTGCGAAAAAAAATTCCCGTTTTGGGAACTTCTTATTTAACTACGAGTTAAGACAACAAACAGTAAAGATGGCCACCCCCAGAAATTCAGTTCAATTGCTGCTTTCAAATGAGGTCATATTTACGTGGAGAGTCCGTATGAACAGCGCCCTCTTGTGGTAGTCACGATGTCTACATTTTCAACAAGCCTCGGGTTCACAAGTTGCTGACGTTGTTTGCTGATGTTTACGGAAACGTCAGAAGGTCGTGGAAGTTAATTTTTACTTGTATGTTAAGCTAACGTATCGTACGACAACAACACAACACGGCGCTTTGAAAGCGGTCGAGTGTTCTCGCGAGCTAACATTAAAAAAGACGACTTTATCATCGCTGTTGATGTCGGCTGGGTACAGTGACAGCATGCTAATGCTAATCATAGCCGGGGGTTGCCAGGTTTGACCGTTGTCCTCCCCGACAAAAAAAATCTCAGCTGACTCCTAAATAGATCAATCGCTAGTTTTGTTAGTTAACGGAAAAGAAGATGACTTTTGACGGCGGTGAAGCACAGCCATCAGCTTTTTTCTCTGTTTCCTGTCTTTATGCTAAGCTACGCTAACCACATCTTAAACCCTGGTCAGATGTCGCCACTGATATCGGGAATAAACATCGACTGTATTATGCATCTTTAAAGGCTTTTTGTTTTGTTTTGTCGTTGACTTCCCTCCTCGTCTGTTTATTTATTTATTTTTTCAGATCTGGATCACAGCGGAGAAACAAGGAGTGAAAGCCGGCACTTTCTTCTGGCCTTGGTACTTAAGTTAGTACTGGAATATTTTTCAATAGCTTCAGACATCGAACTCTGCTGAGACTCTGGAGGGTCACGGTGGGGGAAGTCTTTTTTTTTTCTGAACTGCTTTAAGCATTCCCATTTTTTTCTGATGCATAAAACCAGTTTTGTCCAGTCCAACTATAATAAACTGCATTTGCATGTATTAATCTACATCTTTTTCTAAATGCAATTGTGTTCCTCTGTTGATCAGAGGGAATTTTTTTAGGAGGTAAAAAATATATAAAATTGAAGGGAATCAAGAAAAATTGCTCCAAAGGTAAATCAGAATTGTATCAGTTGGAAACAAAAACAAAGTTAAAAGAGACATTTAGCTTCTTTTATTGAACTTAATGAGTTTCTAGAACAGTTGATTGAGTTGAAATAAAGAATACGGAACGAAGATTTTGACCTGAAACTACCAGACGGATTGATTTCAGCAGAACATTTGCATATCGATGACCTCAAGATCACGAGAGGGATCTAACAATGACCACACACACACACACACACACACACACACACACACACACACACACACACACACACACACACACACACACACACACACACACACACACACACACACACACACACACACACACACACACACACACACACACACACACTCTCTCTCTCTCACACACACACACACACACACACACACACACACACACACACACACACACACACACACACACACACACACACACACACACACACACACACACACACACACACACACACACACACACACACACACACACACACACACACACACACACACTCTCTCTCACACACACACACACACACACACACACACACACACACACACACACACACACACACACACACACACACACACACACTCTCTCTCACACACACACACACACACACACACACACACACACACACACACACACACACACACACACTCACACACACACACACACACTCACACACACACACACACACACACACACTCTCTCTCTCACACACACACACACACACACACACACACACACACACACACACACACACACACACACACACACACACACACACACACACACACACACACACACACACACACACACACACACACACACACACACACACACACACACACACACACACACACACACTCACACACACACACACACACACACACACACACACACACACACACACACACACACACACACACACACACACACACACACACACACACACACACACACACACACACACACACACACACACACACACACACACACACACACACACACACACACACGACACAACGGAGACCATTGAAGACTCCCAGCAGTCAGAACAGCAGCTTGTTAAAGGCGCTGAGCTCTGCGCTGATTTACATTCACAGCAGGAGAAAATCAAAGGCTCACACCGTACGACACATTCAAAAGCACACAAATCATATTGAACTAAGACATTAACGTTGTGTTATTAACGTTAGTCACGCTGTTAACGTTTCATCATCTGATCGTATTTGTTTCCAGGGTGATTCCTCTTGAAAGGAGGATCTTGACCATCCTGCGCTGGCTCCATCTTCCCGACGACGAGAGGTTTGTCCGAATCCTCTTCACATCTCACCGCTCACAGCGTCCGTCTTTAATTTCAGGCATCGTTTCTTTTAGTTAAAGTACATTTATTCAGCAGGATAGTCGCTGAGGTTGTTTTTTTACAGCCAACATACGTCTGTTTTTCTATTCTTCTTCTTCAACGTCGGGAAGTTGGACTAGAAAGAAAAGATCAAATCCTTTTTTTTTTTTTACAGTGAAGCTCAAGACGATGAGGAAAAAGACAGATGAACAGATTTAAAGTTGGGCTGGTTTGAAATGACTTCATGATTAAACCGTCTTTGTGGTCTCGGTTCAGGCCGTACGTCTACGCCGTCCACTCGGAGCAGCCGGACACCTTCGGACATCGTCTGGGACCGCTGAGCAGCGAGGTGAGTCGCTGCTACGGAGTCAAAACTTTGTTTCTACATTTTGTCTAAAAAATGTTTTAAATCTCGTCTGCCTTTGTGCGTCTTAATTCTCAGCTGGACAACCCTCTGAGGGAGATTGACAACATCATCGGTCAGCTGATGAACGGGCTGAAGCAGATGAACCTGCACCGCTGTGTCAACGTCATCATCGTCGGAGACCACGGTATGACCTCCCCGTGACACGTCTTTCTGAATCTTCTTTTCTAATGAATGAGGGATTATTTTCAGATGGACCTCCAGAAAACTAAGAAGAAGGAGTGACTTTAGCTAACAACACCGAGATAACTGATGGACACATTTGATTCACTTTGGATTTGATGAGAGAAGTTGAATGGGAGTCTATGGAGCCAGAGGCTTTTTGGAGCCGACCTCTAGTGGCACTCGCTGGTATTGCAGCTGAAGACACCTCCACACAATCTGAGTACTTGAGAACTGGAAAACAATCAGTAGACTCTTATGTAACGTATGTCATGTTTACTACTCCAGGAAGTAGACCGCCCCTTAACAACGACCCTAGCAACAGAGAGGATTTCTATTCTCCAACTGAATAAATACAAACATAGAAACACTAAACTGATCAGCTAGCTCAGTCCGGTTGGAACAAAGATATCTGATGAACAAAGATATCCATGGACTCATGTGTTTTTAACATTTTAGCTCCGTGTCATGTGTTCAAACCAAACCGGTCCAGCTAGCCGCCGCTAGGATTGTAAGTGCGTGACTATCCGTGGTGTTACGGTACGGGTGCTCAGAGCGACCAAAAAGGACCAAAAGAGACCCGACTTCACCAAATGGGTCATTTCATAGATCTATAACAAGTAGAAACTACATTATATTACATATTATATGAAATTCCATTCCAGTTATATATTCCCATTGAGGAGGCAGAGGGATATTTTCTAGTTATGAGCAGGATATGATGTCATGATGATTTGTTCCAAATGTACAGTTGACCAATCGGATCTCTGGGGGCGGAGCGACTTGTTGTATAATAATAACTCCGTCTCTCAGGGATGGAGGAGGCCCACTGTGACAGAACCGAGTTCCTCAGCAGCTACCCGCTCAACATCGACGAGATCACGCTGATCCCCGGCTCGCTGGGCCGAATACGACCCCGCGACCCCAAATCCACCACGTGTAAGACGAGACCGAGCGCTTTTCAAACAGGAAAATATTTTTAAATATAAGTATAAATATGTTCCTCCATTTTTACATTTTTGCAGATGACCCAAAAGTCGTGGTCGCAAACCTCACCGTGAGTAACGAACACACACGGGATCAACATTTCTCGAACTCGCCGGTGGTCGTTTGTTTGCCGGGTCGTTCACCTCGCTGTTTGTCGTTTCAGTGTAAAATGCCAACTCAGCACTTCAAGCCCTACCTGAAGCAGCATTTGCCCAAGAGGCTTCACTACGCCAACAACCGCAGGATCGAGGACGTCCACCTGCTGATGGAGAGGAAGTGGCACATCGCCAGGTAGCCCGAGACGCACCGGTTCGTTTAGAGGAGGAAACGAGACCGTCACAGAGGAAACCGGCGGCCTACGGTCGCCTCCGCTAAAAACTTCAATCTTTTATTTTCAAGTTGACGGAATTTCTGCTGCTGTGCTTTTATTTTGAAGGGCATATTTAGTTTGAGATAAGTCAGACTTTGTAGGTCATATTTCATGCAGTTCATTTTAGATTCTTGACTCTTTAAACTAGTTTAAACTTGTTTGGAAAGCAGATATTGCAGCAGTTCAAGGTCCGTCTGTCTTTTCATTTTGTTGAGTTTTTAACCCTCGTTGCACTTTTTACATCAGCGCATGAAGACTTTTTAAAATCCTGCCCTCTGTTTCTTTGTGAAATCAATTTGCACGGCTTTAAGATATTTTGGGGTCCAGAGGCCGGAAGAGTATCAGAGAAGGTTTCAGTTTCCTTCGATTCTAGTTTGAACGGTTCAAAAGAATTTCATTGTCTGAAGAGGTTTTGTTTTTCAGGAAAATGCCGGAGAAACTGAGGACTCGGTGCGGTTTCTTCGGCGACCACGGCTTCGACAACAAGATAACCAGCATGAAGGTACGGCCATGTTTAAAAGTCTCTCTCCTGCACTGCGTCCTCTCTCTAATATCACAAAAACATTAAAGGTATTTAGTTTTTGTGTTCGTGAAGTAATGTGCATTTCCATTTTTCTGTTTTCTGCCTGCAGACCATCTTTATGGGTCACGGGCCGAGCTTCAAGTTCCAGAAAAGAGTGCCGGAGTTTGAGAATATCGAGTTATACAACGTAATGTGTGGTGAGCAGGTGTTACTTTATGATGTGACCCAGAACAGCTTACGAAAGCCTGACAAATTTACTATGAAATTCCCTAATTTCCCCACCAGGGGGCGAATAAATCTTATATTAACATATTTTAACATACCATCAATGTATTTCAAAAAAATTGAGTTTTATCCTTTTCTGAACCGTATATTAACTTATTCTAACTTACACTCAACGTATTTGAACTCATCTTGATTTATCTTATGCTTAACATGTCCTGTCATTAACTCATTTGAACTTTTTATTTTAACTGATCTTAACATCAACCTATTCTAAATTATCTAAATGGATCTTATTCTTAACGTATTCTAACTTTTCCTGAATATGATAAAAAAAATTCTTAACATATTTCAACTTGACTTATCTTGTCCTGAACTAACGTATCCATCATTTATTTGAAGTTTTTTCAAAAGTGTTTTTAATGATCTTTTATTATCTCATCTTTAATATGTATATAAACTTATCCTAGATGTATTTTTAATTAACTTATGTTCAACTAATCTTTGTCCTTTCGATGAGTTACTTTATAGAGGAGGTAGAAAGTGTTAAAGTCCTGCAGAGATAACAATATATCACACATTACATACATGTATACACGGTTTAATAGAGGAAAAAGTTTACACTTTTTTTTGTGTTTTACAGCATGTTTCAGTTTTAATTCTCTCCAAAATATCTGCCTCCAGCTACAAAACTATAGAAAGCGATGGATTATTTCCTAAAATGTCCGACTAAACAACGTTTCTGTCCTCTGTTTCGTCTCCGCGTTAAGACTTGTTGGGGTTGAAGCCGGCTCCGAACAACGGGACGCACGGCAGCCTGAACGACATGCTGAAGGAGCCGCTGTTCTTTCCCAGCATGCCCGAGGAAGTTACAGCGCCGTCGCCGGCGTCCGACCCGGACGGCGCCGCGACGCACGATCTGGGCTGCAGCTGCGACGACGAGGTCAGCGTCCTTTTCTGACGTCACGCGAAATCTCAGCGGCTTCTTCGGTTTAATATTTGTCCACCAGGGGGCGGAAAAACACGGAAACTCACGTCGTCCGTGGGTTTTGTGTTTCAGAACAAAGTGGAGGAGAACATCGAGACTTTCAGTCCCACACCGGATGGACTCTACAGTTACAGTAGGTTTCTCTGACGCCGTCATTTTTAACCATAAATGCCATTTTCTGAAGGCGTTGAAAACAACTGATCTGTTTTCTTAATCCAAAATAGACAATAAGGGAGCTTTATCTGTGGATTTCAGGCTCTAATCAATAATGTAACATCTTCAGACAGGCCCAGCACCTTGAATAATTCATAATTAAGGTCAAAGGTCACGGTGACTTCACAAAACTAAATTCATACGCTAATTATGACAAAGTTTTGCAAAAAAAAAAATGTCTAATGGGATAAAAGGATGATAGTTTATATCCAAAAGGTCAAAGGTCAACTTCATTGTGACCCGATAATGTTCTTTTTTTGTCCATTATTCAGCTGCAGAGTCGAGCGCAAACAGAAAAACAAGTAACATTATCGTCCTGAATGCTCGAGCGAAGCTGATTTGCCTTCTGTTTTTCTGTTTTTGTTGTCGTAAACTCACCCGACTTCACGTGTGCGTCCTCAGACAGCTCCCACCTACCGTTCGGCCGGCCGGCGGTGATGTTCGACACGCAGTACAGTCTGCTTCATCATGTGGAGTTCGTCAGTGGGTACAGCAAAGAGCTGGCCATGCCTCTGTGGACGGCGTACACACTGCCGCGACAGGTACACACATTCTCTCACACACACACACACACACACACACACACACACACACACACACACACACACACACACACACACACACACACACACACACACACACACACACACACACACACACACACAAACTTTATGGACTGTTTCTTCCCTGGTAATGCATTTTGCTTTAATTATCTTCCTGTTAAAAATAAAACTGCCCGACACAGAAAACTATTATGAAGAAAAACATGATTTGGAACCTTATTTTGCTCCAAACTGCTGACTCAGGTCTTTCTGTCCTAACAACATACCTGTAACATGTCATGCACACGTTATGCTGAAACAGTGTGTGTCAGTTTTCCTGCTCCAGACGCAGCTCGTTAAAACGCCGACAACACAACGCACACGTTGTTGTTTGTGTCGGAGCGACGACGCACACACAAGAGGCCGTCTGTGGTCCTCTGAACACGCGTGTTTGTCTCGTGTTTACAGGAACACGCTGCAGGTTTACTGCATGCGGCTGCTCGCACGGCGGACACACACATACAGTTATACACACACACACACACACACACACACACACACACACACACACACACACACACACACAGAGAGATACACACACATATAGAGGAACACAGATACACACACACACACACACACACACAGAGACACACAATTACACACACACCCACACACAGGCACACACAGATAAACACTACCACACACACACACACACACACACACACACACACACACACACACACACACACACACACACACACACACACACACACACAGATACTCTATCACACAAATATACATCCACACACAGCCACACACTCCCTCCTTCACATCATCATCATCGTGGTTTTTTTTTTTAAATAATACATTTTACATCACGTTTCTTTCTTCATAGTTGAAGTCTTAAATTTAAACATGTCCTCATCGTCTTCCTCCCTCGCGTCCCTCCGTTCTTTGTCTCCCAGGAGGACATGACTCCCGTCCCTGACGTGTCTCCGCCCGCTGTGCAGTGCATTCGAGTGGACTCCAGAGTGTCGGCCGACCACAGTCAGAGCTGCAGCGCCTACAGCCAGAATGGCCACCTCACCGCCGGCTTCCTCTTCCCCCCAGGTAAAGGTGCGAGGCTGCAGGAGGCGGAGCCAAAAATAAAACAGGAGTGAATCACTGCGAGTGGAAACCTCACAAGCTCTCTGTGACATTTCCATGAGGACAGCAGCGGACGATAAAGTGTTTGCGTTTGTGTGTCGACAGAGCTGGCGACGTCTCCGGAGTCCAGATACGACGCTTCACTCATCACCAACACCGTTCCCATGTACCCGGCCTTCAAGAGTGAGTCTCCTCCAAATAATAAAACACAAACTACTTCACAAACTACTGCTCACAAAATGTTATTTATGAGTCCAATCAGCTTCTCACATACTAATACGTGATGTACAAGTATGCTGTTTCAATCAGGAGAAAAAAAACTCTTTTAACAGAACAAACCTCCAAAAGAAGGAAAAACTCTCTTTTAACATGAAGAAACCTCCAACAGAAGGAAAAACTCTCTTTTGACATGAAGAAACCTCCAACAGAAGGAAAAACTCTCTTTTAACAAGAAACCTCCAACAGAAGGAAAAACTCTCTTAACAGAAGAAACCTCCGACAGAAGGAAAAACTCTCTTTTAATATGAAGAAACCTCCAACAGAAGGAAAAACTCCCTTTTAACATGAAGAAACCTCCAACAGAAGGAAAAACTCTCTTTAAACATGAAGAAACCTTTAACAGAAGGAAAAACTCTCTTTTAACATAAAGAAACCTCCAACAGAAGGAAAAACTCTCTTTTAACATGAAGAAACTGCCAACAGAAGGAAAAACTCTCTTTTAACATGAAGAAACCTCCAACAGAAGGAAAAACTCCCTTTTAACAAGAAACCTCCAACAGAAGGAAAAACTCTCTTTTAACAAGAAACCTCCAACAGAAGGAAAAACTCTCTTTTAACATGAAGAAACCTCCAACAGAAGGAAAAACTCCCTTTTAACATGAAGAAACCTCCAAAAGAAGGAAAAACTCTCTTTTAACATGAAGAAACCTCCAACAGAAGGAAAAACTCCTTTTTAACAGAAGAAACCTCCAACAGAAGGAAAAACTCTCTTTGAACATGAAGAAACCTTTAACAGAAGGAAAAACTCTCTTTTAACATAAAGAAACCTCCAACAGAAGGAAAAACTCTCTTTTAACATAAAGAAACCTCCAACAGAAGGAAAAACTCTCTTTAACATGAAGAAACCTCCAACAGAAGGAAAAACTCTCTTTTAACAGAAGAAACCTCCAACAGAAGGAAAAACTCTCTTAAACATGAAGAAACCTCCAAAAGAAGGAAAAACTCTCTTTTAACATGAATAAACCTCCAACAGAAGGAAAAACTCTCTTTAACATGAAGAAACCTCCAACAGAAGGAAAAACTCTCTTTTAACAGAAGAAACCTCCAACAGAAGGAAAAACTCTCTTTTAACATGAAGAAACCTCCAACAGCAGGAAAAAGTCTCTTTTAACAAGAAACCTCCAACAGAAGGAAAAACTCTCTTTTAACAGAAGAAACCTTTAACAGAAGGAAAAATTATCTTTTAACATGAAGAAACCTCCAACAGAAGGAAAAACTCTCTTTAACATGAAGAAACCTCCAACATAAGGAAAAACTCTCTTTTAACAGAAGAAACCTCCAACAGAAGGAAAAACTCTCTTTTAACAAGAAACCTCCAACAGAAGGAAAAACTCTCTTGAACATGAAGAAACCTCCAACATAAGGAAAAACTCTCTTTTAACAGAAGAAACCTCCAACAGAAGGAAAAACTCTCTTTAACATGAAGAAACCTCCAACATAAGGAAAAACTCTCTTTTAACAGAAGAAACCTCCAACAGAAGGAAAAACTCTCTTTAACATGAAGAAACCTCCAACATAAGGAAAAACTCTCTTTTAACATGAAGAAACCTCCAACAGAAGGAAAAACTCTCTTTTAACAGAAGAAACCTTCAACAGAAGGAAAAACTCTCTTTAAACATAAAGAAACCTTTAACAGAGGAAAAACCTCCTAACGCATTAACAGAAGTTTCTGGAGAGTCTCAGAGATTATTTTCCTGTTTTCTTGTCTTTATAGATAAACATAGTGAACAAAATGCGACTTAAAGGTTCCAGTCGTGAGCTGATAGGAGTTTTTGAGGGATTAAAGCTCCTCTGAATGCTTCAACAGAGCGAATAACAGTGTCTGTCGCAAAACTCCAAGCTGACATGTGAACAACGCTGCTGTTTCCTGCCGGCTGTATCGTTGTTTTTCATCTTGTTGTTGGATTTATCCGTCCTCGTCCTCCTGCGGCTGCACGTCGCCATCTCTCAGCAGTGTCACGCGAGACAAAGCACAGAAAGGTAGTGATGTCAGGTCTGAGCGAGGACCGCCTGATACCCATTGTTTATGTGCAGGGGGAGGACTTATCGGGACGGAACACACACACACACACACACTGTCCCTGAATCACTGTCTCACGCAGATAACACACAATCCATCATTGTTGTCAGCTTGGTGTGTGTGTGTGTGTGTGTGTGTGTGTGTGTGTGTGTGTGTGTGTGTGTGTGTGTGTGTGTGTGTAGAATTGATCTGGTTTCTATATTAAGGTTGTGAAATGATTTGGATTAAAACTTTCCTTGTTTTTGAAGCTCTTTAACTTCATTGGTAAAGTAAAGAAAAATAAACCTGCTTTTAAAGCAATTAGAATTCATTTGTCGTATTTGTGATAATTATGCAGCACTTTTAAAAGTTGAGTCAAATTAGATTTTAAAGGTGCTCAACCTTTTCTGTGGTTTGAACCTTAAACAAACGGGTTCCACATCATTTAGTTTTTTCCTAAAGCACGTGATGTTGATATGCTTCCTATTGGTGGACGGAGGGTGTGTGTGCATCCTGCTTCTGATCCAAATATATTTTTGTGTGTGTGCAGGAATGTGGAGCTACCTGCAGGGGGCGCTGCTGAGGCGTTACGCAGAGGAAGCCAACGGCATCAACGTCCTCTCTGGGCCGGTGTTCGACTACAACTACGACGGCCTCCGAGACACCGCAGAGAAGATTAAAGAGTACGTTTTCGTTACAGCAATCAAATCTCTTCCCATTTTAATGTAATAAATAAAAGATTCAGAGAAGTTGAGCTTGGATGATAAAAAACAAATTTAAGTCCACTTATTGCAAGTTTTTTTTTGTTTTTGTTTACAAATGTCGTTTTTGCGTCTCATTCTGAGCATGAAATTAAATAAGAAATAAGAAACCGTCTTGCTGATAGAGACTTTAGAATAATGTTCTGTTTTCTAATCTTTCGTGTTAGTCTGAGAAAAATGTTTTGACGAGACAACAGTTGTTGTTTTACTTACGCTCATTTTATTTAGTCCAGTCGGGAAACATCAAGGAGCAACAAAGCGAGTTTGTCTAATAAAAAAGGCAGCCGAAAGACTTTAAGAGTAACGAAGTCAAATCCTTATTTATAGAAAGTTTTTAATGGCAAGAAAACAACTAATTTACATGCAGGCAAATGTAAATTTCAAGAGCTTCAGCTACAAAATGATGAATTCAAAGACTGAGTGATAACAACAGATGACAGAAAAGCTGAATTTAAAGTTTGTAAAACTTCTATAGATCTATCAAATATGGGAGAGGAAGACCTTCGCTGCACCGGCAACAATAAGAAAAACAACTCTTGCCGACTTCTTACTGCTTATATTTAAAAAAAAAAAAAAAATTGCGCACAGCTCAGTGAATAAAATCATGTTTTCCGTTCATAATATTTCATAAAATTTCAGCTTTTCAGTCGGTGAAAATCAGTGTTAAGGGAACCTTGTATGCATCAGCGTCTCCAAGGCTTAAACAATGAGACAAATAAAAACTTAGTTACTCAAAAACAAGCTGCAGCACCTGTTGCCACAGGGGGGCGCTGTTGTACAGTATAAACTCAAGGTAACAAGGACTTCCTGACAGCAGCTGGGGGGGGGGGGGTTGTAGTCTTATTTTATATATCTATTTATATTATATATGTTATTTTCTTCCACTTGTGGCATTTCAAAGTATTTTTATACACTAGTATTTTTGTTAAAGAAATAAAATGCAATTTTTATGCATTTCAAATGGAGGATGCCACAATCTGAAGAGCGCAGGTTCGAATCCCGGCTCCGGCAGCATTTTTTACATTTATAATATACAGAATGAAAGCGTTGTTTTTTTTTACTTGAACTCGTGAGATGTAACTGAAGTTAACAATGACTTCCTGACAGCAGCTGTTGGATTGTTTTTTTTCCACCGGTCATTTCTGAATGAGCAGTAACAGTTTCTACAAAACTGAACAAGTGGTAATGTAAAAGAAAATAGAGAAAAACATGGTGATTTTACTCTTTACAGCCAGAAAATAATCAGATAGTTTTAATTATGGTGACTAGTTTATATTTTGTAACTGAAGTTTTTGATAAAAGTCGTGACCGACCACAAATCTTCTCTTCTTCTTCTTGTGTTTAGTCTGTTTTGAATTGCAAAACTGCATCTGTGCACCTTTTTCTGTATATTTTTTATTTCTTTTGTATTTCTGACCTCTCCTCCGTCCAGGTTCTCGCTCGGCGCCCCCCCCGTCCCCTCCCACTTCTACACGGTGGTGACGAGCTGCCAGGAGCTGAACCAGACGGTGGAGGAGTGCGACGGGGCGCTCCGGGTGTTCTCCTTCCTCCTCCCTCACAGGCCCGACAACGCCGAGGCCTGCAACGTGAGTTCATATACTCATCAGAATGTTTTTATTTGGAGACATTTTAGGCTTTCTCACCCCCACAAAACACTTTTAATCATCTTAAATTCCTCTGAAAGCCGCAAAATACTTTGCTGATGAACATGTGCAGAAAATACAGTATGAGGCATTTTAAAGAGTGTATAAACTTTCATCTTAAACCCGAACAGTCACTGACATCAGTTCCTCACATCGTGTCCTGAACGATGGAATGATTTATCATAATTTTACAGTTTAGACACCTGGTTGGACAAAAGGAAATATTAGAGGACTTCTGGGTGTTTGTGAGCATTTTTTATTTCATTTCACAAAGACAAAACAGAAAATAACCATAAAATTAACCATAATAACATATTCTAAGAGAAAATAATCACAAAATGAAAACAGAAGGCTGTATGGGAGGCTGCAGCTCAGACGGTAGAGTGGGTTGCACACTAATCGGAAGGTTGGTGGTTCGATCCCCAGCTCCTCCTGTCCACATGCCTAAGTGTCTTTGAGCAAGACCCTTGCCCTAAACCCTAAAATTGCTCCCGATGGTGAACCATCAGTGTGAGTCTCTTTGGAAAGAAGCATCAGCATGATTAAATGTGTGAGTCAAAAGTTGCTTCAACTGCAGTGAAAACAAATATCTCACTCATCAGCGTGAGTAATAATACTCACATAAAGTCAGACGGGTTGAATGAGTGGGAATGTGTTACAACAGATTCCACTTGTGTGTTTTTTTGTAAAAATTTCCACCGACAGGCGGTTAACCTGCAAAGATCACAACTGGATAATTTGATGTGGAAGAAAGTGTGGTTTACATTGGTTTCAGACTTGGTTTAAACTGGTTTCAGACTTGAAGCATCGCCTGTTGTCACGGCAACAACTATCTATCAACTCTCTATCGGAATCAGATTTATTGGACGAACTCCTTCAAAATCTTCGCTACATGTATATTAAATGAGTCTGGACGGACGTGGCTGGAGATTGCAGCTGGTGGTTTGTGAGAACTTTCCTCTTCTGCACCCGGTCAGTGGCCATATCTGGAACTGACTCAAGGTGCCAATTAAACCAACATCGTGTTGATTAACAGATACATAGATCTTAGTCACATAATGGTAAGTGAGTCACGGTGAATGTATCGAACAGCAGTGCGACAAGATATGCGTATCAAAACTGGCTGCCAGCAGTGACTCACACTCAAACTAAGGCCTCAGGAATGAGGCTGAGTCCGTAATGATAGGAAATCATAACGAGGTCAGCCAAACAGCCGTACCGGCCAGAACGAGGTGTTCCTCTTCAGTAACTGAGAGCGTGTAGTAAAAGGAAACAATTCACGTTCTTCGGTGCGTCCAGACATCGCCGACCTGTCTGCCGTTAAAAGGTCGCTTCTATACAGATACAAGTGTTTACAGCTGTCGGGTGGAAGACGTCGGTATTCTTATTTATGCAGAAAGGTCAGCGTGCGGTTTGAGATGACGCAGATTGCACGTGACAAAAAAAAACAGTTACAGAATAGTTGAGTCGGCGACTGAAAGGAGGATGAAACCTGAAACCTCCTCGGATGGCTGATTTTAGTCCTGCAGGTTGAGGCACGAGCGCAAACTTTATTATAATTCTTCCTTAGTGGAGGGAATCCGTCCGCTGTCACGTGACAGTGGGAAGCAGAACGTGATGCTTGTGTGTGTGTGTGTGTGTGTGTGTGTGTGTGTGTGTGTGTGTGTGTGTGTGTGTGTGTGTGTTGTGTGTGTGTGTGTGTGTGTGTGTGTGTGTGTGTGTGTTTGTGTGTGTGTGTGTGTGTGTGGCTCATCAAAGATGATTGTGTCACCTGGTTTCTCTGTGGGAGGAAACATCAACACATCTTTCTGGTGAAACACAAAGATTTACAGACGGAGTTTTTTTGTGGTGAAGCAATGTCAGTTCTAGAAGCCATAATTAATGTTTGTCAACCGCGGGGGAAACATTAATCAGTTTTTAAGTACTGTTTGTCAGCGTTTGTAAAACAAACAACAATGCATTTAACGGGGGAACACTGTATCTCCAGGAACATGTGATCCATGTTAACATCTGTTTGAAATATACTTCCCGGGCTCGAGGCCTCCAGCGAACGTAGAATATGAGCAGGAAAGCTTTGATGAATCAAAACAACAACATGCAGCTGTCTCCGTCTGTCTGCACGTTGTTGCAGCGAGGCCGCCGGTTAAAAAGGGAAACATTGCAGATCGAGTCAAAGAGAATCCAAAACTGATATTCTGACAAACAAAGTGGGAGTTCTGGGAAGCCCCGGACTCTCTGAGTCTCGGGCCTGTCAAAGAGAAAGGAAGGAAAAAAAACATTTTGAAGCATCAAAGAAATCCTGGTAATGCACAACCAATCTGATATGATTTGTAGGAATATAATATCAGCTTTATTGAAGTATTTCATGGCTGTTTGAGACCTTGCAGATGGTTACTGTAATCTTGGATTAACACACAGTGACTGGAAACGCTCAGAGTTTATTCATATTTCAACAGAACTACAGGCAGGATTCAGTGTTAAGCCCTTAGGTTCTGGGGTTTTGCTCGCCCGCCGTCCGCCCCGACCTCCTCCCTCTGAACAGAATCCATGGACATGTTTTAACCGTCATTTCTCTCACTGTTGTTGAGAAATGTGATGAGTTGTCGGTGTGCAATATTCTATGCTGGAATTAACTTGGAACCCATTAGCCTGGATTAGCATTGAAACGTTAAGGTGGGATAAAGCATTTGGCCCGTTTTCTCACCACTCACCATCAGCTTAGTCATTCACTTGTCGTGTCTTGTTTGTTTTGATACATAGACAAACAACAATGGGGTTTTTTTCTTGAGAATTACCAAGTTAGCAACCCGTCACAGCAGTTAGCCCCTAAAATAAATGTTCCTGCTCGAAGACATAGAGACACACACAACGGACCATCAGAGACACACTGATTTACTGATGTGTGTGTGTGTGTGTGTGTGTGTGTGCTCACACTGTTGTTTTCCATCTGCACACTTTGTCCAAGGCTGTTTGTGACCGTTATTGAGAGGTCAGAGGTCACGGTGACGCCCTGATTATCGTACATGGTGAGAAGGTTGGAAGAAAAAACCCCGAAACAAAGCGTCGTGGAGAGTTTTGTGTCACACGGAGATAAAAAGTGGAAGATAAGAGTCAGACTGAAACTGGAGTTCAGGATCACGGCAGAGCGTGTAATGTACACGCCTGTTCTACGGAAGGGAAGAGTCTCTTCAGCCGTGTTCGGACCGCACGCCACGCGAAAGTCAACGCAAAATTGCGAATTCGCACCGGGCTGATTTATCAATATTTAACCATATCGTTGATCTTTTTTGGGGGGATGTTTCTAAATGAATACGCCATACACAGACGATACTAGGCCCCGCCCACCGATAGCTGTAAGCCGTGTGTTACCACAGCACTGCTTAATGCTTATCTGGAAACAGGAACTCCAGTATTTATTGTCTTTACTAGAACCAGCCTGCAGACTCCCTTCTGCTCAGCGGGGATGAAGGACTTTGGAGATTATTTACTTTTTCCCATCTGTCTAGTCTACGTCATCAGTGGGCCGGGGGGTTACAGTTAGCTGGAAACAAAACAACCCCTTCTCACCTGGACTCACTGTCACTTCCTGTCTTCCAGTACAAAACATACTTACTTCCAAAGAATCCTTAGATGCAGGTTTTGATTTATCTCTTAATGTGTGACACTTGAGAGCAGAAATATCTTTGAGTCACCGCTTTGGTCATCGTTGGAAAAAAACAAGACATTTACTCTGTAAATATCCACATTCCCATATTATTTAGTTCACCTGGAAAAGATTTAGTATGTCCCAATATGCTAAAAATACCAGGATGTTCTATGTATTTTACAGCCTGCAGGTCAGCATGCTGCTCTGATGTCCCAACAGACTCAGTCGCAGTCAACCTGATTGAAGAATTCACTCTTTGTTTCAATACAAATTCCACTTCAGAGAAAAAGCTGGAGCCGACAAATACTTCTCATGATTACTATTTGATAAAAGGACGGAAACAGCTAACAGATGAAATGAAAATAAAACGTAACACTTGAAGCGTAACAATTAATCAGTCCAATATAAACATGTTTATACAGAAGGGATTCATTCTGTAATTCCATTTCAAGTCAATGAGAAAAAAGATGGCAAACCCACATCTGGAAACACTGCGAGCGAGACTACCTCCTGAGTTTTTGATGCCACCTTTAAACAGAAACTTGCATTAAACGTGTGCGTGTGATGAAACTCACAGTCCAGGAAATGTGAATCTGTGTTCTTGGGAATCACATACGAGATTCAAACACTCATTCTGGTCCGCTGCCGCTTCCATAATGTGATTACAGGAAATGGCTCTGTGGGAGTTTCCAATTATATAATTGGGCAGTAGCTGTGTTAAAACGATTACTGGCAAACAAAAGGTACAATCAGACGAAGGGTTGTTTGGGTGGATGCGGTGAACTCTACTTTTCCGTAGGAATTTCCCGCAGGCAGCGGCAGGTAGAGTCAAAGTTTAAAGGAGGATTTCTATAGTGAAAACAAAGTCAGAAATAGATGTAGCACCAATATAAGGGCCAATTTCTGAGTGAGAAAACACGGCCTTGTTTTTAATTTGAAATGGAACTGAGACTGTTAAAGGTCCAATCGGGGACAAAAACATGGACGTTTTGAACACTAAATGAAACTTTTGTGCCCGCAGAGTGCCGAAGACGAGTCACAGTGGGTGGAGGACCTGCTGAAGCTCCACACCGCCCGAGTCCGAGACGTGGAGATCCTGACGGGCCTGGACCTCTACCGATCCACCAACCTCACCTACACCAGCACCCTGATCCTCAAAACCCACCTGCACACCTTCGAGAGCGACGACTAGACGCAGAGACGCACACACACACGCACGCACGCACGCACGCACACACACACGCACGCACGCACACACACACACACACACACACTCACGTACAGGATGTAGGCCTTTGTAGAAGTCCTGCATTTTTTTTAACCGCACGCTCGCCGGCCCGACGGCGCATCGCCGCTCGGCTCCGGAGGAACTCGATGGAAACGGGAACACGTGTTTGGAAATTTGAAAAAAAGATTAAAATGGGTTTGTTTGGAAGATTACCGTAGGAATATTCAATACTGAAATCTGAGAAAGAACAAGCTAGCACAGGAATGATGCAGGATGGAGGACTCAGCTGCCACCGCACGTAAAGTACAGTTTATGCAACACGAGTGAATAAAGGAACATACGTTTTAGCGTTTTAGCTCCTTAACTGCAAATGATCTACACTGACCATCAACTGCATCCTGTCCAATTTAAAGATCTTAAAATGTGTGCGGTTCAATGATCAATTAGTAATATTCAATCGAGGAAATGCGATCATTGTGAGGTGACACAGTTTCACATCAATTTGCATGTAAACAAACTTAAAAAGTTTGTAAATTGCATTAATAAAGTGTATAAAAAAAAATAATAATAAAAAGAGGAAGGAAGTCGAATTATTCAACCTGGTATATCAAGCAAAACGTGAAATAGACACGCTGCTCCACTGCAGCAAAATGTAAAATAGCCACGCTTTGCGCTGTCTCGGCGTGACAGTTTCACGTTTTTCCTTTAATGGACGAAAATGAAACCTACTGCATGCGTAGTGCCATGTGAATTACAGGAAAATGAAACTGATAGCTAAAACACGGGGTTGTGGTTACTAGATAATCATATGGTTGGTGCTAGGAAACTAAAAACAGCTCTTGTGCGTGTCAATGTCACGCTTTAAAAAGAAAAAAAACGTTCACGCCTTGACAGCCCAAAGTGTGGCCATCACACATTTTACTAGAGTGGACCAGCGTGTCTATTTCACGCTTTGCCGTGACACCGGGTTGAATTATTGGTAGTTAAGAAGCTAAAACATGGAAACTTGCTGGTGTGGTTTGTCCAAAAGGAATTTTTCAAGGCGGAGCAAGTTAGTCAGTTAGCTTAGCATAAAGACTAAGGAAAGCAGCTAGCCCTGCTGTGCCAGGCTGACTGTTTCCGGTCTTTGATCATGTGACCACCGGGTTTAGAAAAACGTCCGACGGAAACCTCATCCGAAAATATGCAACATTTATTACATCATAAGAAAAAAGGTAAATAAATAAATGAAGCCCTTTCATGAGGATCAGCTCCTTGATAATGTTCATTATTTTGTTATTTGTGCACCGCTCGTCTCTGTTTTCACATCCACCTGCTTCCTCAGTCGCTCTGCCACAGCTCATCATCTAGGTGTATATTTTTATACAATTTGTCATATTTATTACGTAGCATCGTAACAATAACAGCACTCAGCGTTACGGGATTCATCCAGTGAAACAAAAATAGGTCGCTGATGTCCGGAAAGGAAAATTCTTTGGTTTGTAAACTGGGTCTTTTAACCGTAAAATACGTCACAGTTTGTTCTCGTCGCCTCAAACCATCACAGCAATTGGATGAAAATTGATGATTCATATTCATAAAATAACTGATCTACTAACAGTAGATATAAGCATTAATATTGGTTGACCTTCAACTAAATGGTGACATCCTGCAGGATCATGTGTTTCTGCACAATAACTGTTAAAGACTCCCAAAATACGACCCGAGCTGAAAAAACACTGAATTCTCCTTTAATTCTGTTTCAAAAGCCAAACAACACTTATTTTCTCATTTTCTGTTTGTCACTCTCATCTCCTCATTCAACTTCCTGCATTCACACTTTTAACTCACTTCCGATAGAAGCAGTCAGAAACCTGTATCTTTGTTTTTCATGTTTGGTATTTACGTTCATAATGTTACACTGATGGAGTTAACATAGGTAGCTAACGTGGTAATCCGTAGAGCAGAAAACCAAATAATCAAGAAAAAACAAAAAGTCGATTCAAAATGACAAGTTGTAGTTGAAGCCATGTTTATTCCTGTAGTCTTTCAAATAAAAGCCGTAGAGAATTGGAGCTGAGTTTTTTTTATTTATTATGATTTAGTTTTTCTCTACAGGGGAGATTTGATTGGCTGCTGACGACAGGGGGAAAACAAGTGTTTTGTTCTTGCTAACTCTTTTTTTTCTACCAGGTTTTAACACGTTTGTTTCCACTGTAAAGTGAAACACTGACTTTGTAATTCAGGAGAGAACTTGGGAGTTTATTGGAGAGAGTTTTTTTTTTTTGGAGCCGGTGCTGAATGGTATTTGCATTTGAAGGCACTTGTACATTAGCTTCACTTTTCAGGCCTTGGACCGTTCTCACATATAATCTCGAATTAAACCAGACCAGAATCTTTCCTGACCCAGTTGACGGAGTCACTACAAGTTGATGCCGTACAATAAGATCCGATGTTTGCGGTATATTTGCAATTTACATCAGCGGAAAAGTCATAAGTTGGTAGGAGAAAGACTTTTTACAAGTCCAGTTTTAAATTCCTTATTTGTTGGCTCGGGAAGCCGCCAAGTGGTTTGTCGTAGATGTAAAACCATGTTTGATTGACTTCCATTGAAGTTGTATTTTTTTTAGTTTTGGGAAGAGTGCCATTGAAACGCCCTAATTAGTTTTGTGCCTGTCAAATGTGAGCAGTCCAACCTGTCACTATCACTTACGTTAATGACTACACAAGTGCTTTGTGGCATTCACCAGAATAAACAAGCTTATTATGGCAACATGGAAAATCCACCAGCCTGTTCGACCGAGGTTTCCAGTGAAAAGTTGTGTTCACCAGATGACATGTTGAAATGTGTTCTCCATCGCACACAGTGCAACAGAACATCCGTAAAGTTTACAACCAATAAAGTGGCTTTCGGACGCTGAATCTCTGGTATGTCACGTATCAGACACGTTTTTCTCATCTCGTTTTCTGCATCAATAGAAAACAAAAGCTTTCCATTTATAGTTAGTGAAGAGCATAAACGTCATTAAATATGATCAAGAAAGACAGTAAATGATGGAAGAGCTAGGAAAGAAAATAAAAAATACCACGAAGAAGAAAACACGTTCGCTGACTCAATTTAATTCGTTTCTTAAATCTGATCATTTAAAGGGTAATAATCCACTAACAATGCTTGAATGTACATGTGTAGATTAATATCCAATCACGTTTTTGTTTTTTTAAACCAGTTAAAAGTGCCTGTTCCTATTTCAACGCTGCTAATGCTAACTTTTGGGATCCGGGATTGTTGTTTAAAAAAAGAAAGAAAAGAAGATGATGTCACTCTCTGGTCCCGTCTGGTTCCCGGTTCTGGCGGAGTAACACCGGGTCTACCGCGGCTTTCCATCCGGCTGAGAGGCTCATCGGGAGCCGCCGCTGCTTTTCAAGGTACGCAGACCGGCTCTCCGGATTTTTAAAATTTAGTTTAGAAATCATGTTATCGTTTAATAGATCTTTCAAATCCCAACTGAAAAGCTCACCTTTTTTAAAAGCTGCTTTTAATGTGTGATTCACTGTTTCTTTTCTGTTATCAACAGATTTTGAATGTGATTATTGTGAGATTTATACTTTTATTGTGTTATTTTGATCATTTTAACATGTACAGCATCTTTGAGTGTCCTGAAAAGCGTTATAGGCAAAGCAAGGCAAGTTTATTTGTACAGCACATTTCAACAAGGTCATTCAAAGTGCTTCACATAAAACCATTAAAAGCATTAAAACATCAGTCAAAGGAAAAGCAAATTTAAAAACAATTAAGAACATTGATTGAAATATTAAAAAAAACATCCCATTCAACATTCAACAAGCTAAAAAAAATAGAATGGAAGTTGCAGAGCAGTTTAAGAAATAAAATACAGTAATGAAATGCAGAAATGCAGGAAATTGATCAACATCTGGTTCAAATGAAGGCAGCAAACAGAAAATTCTTCAGTCTTGATTTGAAGCAGCTGAGAGTCTCAGCAGACCGCCAGCTTTCTGGGAGTTTGTTCCAGATATGTGGACCCGTCCCTGATGACCTGAGGGGTCGGGATGGTTCAGAAGGTTGCAGCAGATCACAAATGTATTTTGGCCCTAAACCATTCAGTGTTTTATAAACCAACAGCAGGATTTTAAAGTGGATTCTTTGTTGGACAGGAAGCCGGTGTAAAGACCTCAGAACTGGAGGGATGTGGTCCAGTTTCTTGGTCTCAGTGAGGACTTGAGCTGCAGCGCTCTGAATCAGCTGCAGCTAAAATCAGTCTGACTGACTTTTTACAGAGACCCTTGAACACACCGTTACAGTAGTCCAGTCTACTGAAGATGAATGCATGGACAAGTTTTTCCAAATCCTGTTGAGACATAAGTCCTCTAATCCTCGATATATTCTTCAGGTGATAGCAGGCTGATTTTGTAACTGTCTTGATATGGTTGTTCAGATTGAGGTCTGGATCCATAACTCCAGATTTCTGGCTCAGTTTGTGATTTTTAACATCAGAGATTGAAGCTGAGCGCTGACTTTCAATCGTTCATCTTTGGCCCCAAAAACAATTACTTCTGTTTTATCTTTGTTTAATTGAAGAAACTTCTGGCACATCCAGTTGTTGATTTGTTCAATGCATTTACAACCTTTGTATGGGATTATAGTCCCCTGGTGATATAGTTATGTAGATTTATGTGTCTGCATATTTATGATAACACACTTTATTTCTTTCCATAATCTGAGCCAGTGGAAGCATGTAGATGTTGAACAGAAGAGGCCCCAGAATTGAACCTTGGGGAACACCACTGAGATCCAGTAATACTCAGACTGAAGTTCTGCCACCGTCTGTGTTTCAGTGGATGTCGTTGAAAACCTCAACAAGAGCAGTTTCAGTACTGTGGTGCTGTTAAAAGCCTGACTGGAAGACATCAAAACACTTATTTGCAGCCAAGAAGTTGTTCAGCTGTTGAAAAACAGCCTTTTCAATTATTTTACTTAAAAATGGGAGGTTTGATATTAGCCTATAATTTTTCATTGTTGTGGAGTCTAAATTATCCTTCTTTAGAAGTGGTTTAATAACTGCAGTTTTTCGGGCCTGTGGGAAGACACCTGAGAAGGGATGAGTTTACAGTTTGTAAAAGATCACCGGTTATGCAGTTAGAAATATTTTTGGAAAAGGGTGTTGGTATAATATCCAAGCTGCAGGAGGAGGACTTCAGATGTTGGATAATGTCTTCCAGAAATTGTATTTTCTTGATTCTTGTTGTTCTGGTTTGAACCCTCATGGTTGAAATTAACTTATTGTAAGTCGCTTTGGATAAAAGAGTCAGATAAATGAAATGTAATGTAAGTCTCCGGCGCACGTGATTAGTTCAGGGACTATCAGGAAAATTTGAATACCAAGCCACCAAAAAAGTCCAGATATTTCTCTCATTGCTCTCCATAAAACTGAACTCTTAAACATTGCATTTTAAAATGCCGACGATGACACTAACGTATCCGTATCGCTGCGCTCAACTTTTATTGCATCTTAAAAGGAGGCCTGTCGGTCCAAAGGTGGTGAATCTTCATTTATTATTATTATTATTATAATAAACCATCACATCTTATCACGTTAAGGCTCTTTTTGTCATCGTGCCAAGTTCAAGGATTTTCTGAAAACAGCCCTCGGTTACTTGCAGCAAAAGTGTGACTCAGCATTTCACAGCATCTCAGCATCATTCACGGCACCAACGCTGCAACTTTTTTTTTTATCTGTTATTTATAGCCTGAGTAATCAGGCGGTCTTGATTGACAGTAGATTCCAGGTAATCATTAGCCTCAGCGTTTTCCCCTCCCCTTTTTTTTTTTTTTCTTCACCCCCGGGTGCTTTGGGTGATTCGGGAGATGTCAAAGAGAAACATCATTTGTATCCTGACAAAAAAAACAACAACTTATGTGTGGTTATGTCTTGGTCCAGAGGTCACCATGGCGATATCTGACACCAGCGGTAGAGGAGCTGTCGACTCCCACATTCACGGCAGCAATGGGTTTGTTGAAGGAGTCTCAGAGAAACAAGAGGAAGATCGTCGTGAGTAACGCTTTTTTTAATGTTTTATTTGAGCCACGATTCTCCTTCGAAAAGGCATTGTAGTTTTTTGGGTTTTTTTGGGGTTTTTTTTTTACACATTGAATCCAGGACTTTATTTGAATGTACTTTGGTGTGCAGAGTTGTTTTTTTTTTTTTTTTTTTTGCTGAGACCAGCTGGATGTTTTTAAGATTTGAAGCAAAAAGTGACGAACCTCAAAGATTTTATTGCAATAAATCTTTATAATTTATAATATCCCCAAAAAACCTATTAAAGACAAAGCAAACAGTTGATTTAATCTCAATTAATCTACTCGGATTAATATAAATAATATTAATCTCAAAAGGAACCCCAATGGATTTGTGAATAATTTATGCCATGCTATTTAAAGCTATAGGATTAAAACCCTCTATCATACTAGACGTAGTTTGATATTGCATTATGAATATAGTGTGATGTCATCGAGTAATATTCTAGATAACAGTTGAAGCTTCAAACGAGCAGAAGATGTTCGCTATCGAGTGTCTCGATCATAACCAACCACATGTAAACAAACAGTCGGCTTTCATTTCTCTTGTTGGCAGTAATCCGTCCCTCCCGGAAATCTTGCAATCGCAATAATTTGCGCAAATTCACGCGAACTACGTAATATTTGCGGGCGTTTAAATTTCTTTTAAATTCATGCGATTTTTCCATAAAAAAAGAAATAAATGTCGTAAATGCAAGAAATGATTAACGAACGGCATAAAAGTAAAGTCTTTTCAAACAAAACTCGCTTCATAAACACAAATATCTCTTTGGTCTTTACAATAAAGCTTTCAAATTAAAAAAAATTAAATTTTACATGGAAAAACAAATTACATGGCAATTTTTTGAGAAAGTCAATTGCAAAATTAAAAATCTTTGGATCAGAACAACAACAAAAAAAACTGCAAAATCCTGTTGGGACTGAGAAATGAATCGGAACTTGTTTCGCCAGAAAACTAAAGATTATAGACTGAGTTCGCATTAAGATGACTTTTACGAGCCCATGATGAGTTGTGGATGTCCTCAGTCTTGACGAAATGATTTGGCCAACCACATGAATAATACTGTGTGTGTGTGTGTGTGTGTGTGTGTGTGTGTGTGTGTGTGTGTGTGTGTGTGTGTGTGTGTGTGTGTGTGTGTGTGTGTGTGTGTGTTTGTGTGCGTGTGTGTGTGCGCGCGTGTGTGCAAGAGACAGATAGGTGTCCTGGCCGTGGCAATCGTAGTTCTGGTCCTCGGTCTCGGTCTCGGTCTCGGACTGGACTTGCAGAGATGTCGGAACAAAGGTACACACACACACACACACACACACACACACACACACACACACACACACACACACACAAACACACACACACACACACACACACACACACATACACACACACACACACACACACACACACACACACACACACACACACACACACACACACACACACACACATACACACACACACACACATACACACACACACACACACACACACACACACACACACACACACACACACACACACACACACACACACACACACACACACACACACACACACACACACACACACACACACACACACACACACACACACACACACACACACACACACACACACACACACACACACACACACACACACACACACACACACACACACACACACACACACATACACACACACACACACACACACACACACACACACACACACACACACACACACACACACACACACACACACACACACACACACACAACATACACACATAACCACACACACACACACACACACACACACACACACACACACATAACCACACACACACACACACACACACACACACACACACACACACACACACACACACACACACACACACACACACACACACACACACACACACACACACACACACACACACACACACACACACACACACACACACACACACACACACACACACACACACACACACACACACACACACACACACACACACACACACACACACACACACACACACATACATGCCATCTGCACACTTATACACTCCTGAAACTAGACTTTGCTCTGATGACTCTGAAGGCTGAAAAGAGTCTGTACAGTTGGCGGTTACGGAGATGAGCTGAGTCATCGTTTTTCAGGAGGTCTTCGTATGTTCTTGCTGACCACAGAGAATTTCTATAGGTTTTTTTGGGATGTGGTGTATGATGTTGCAAGGGAATGTGACTGGAAAAATGTGACATGAGTGTGTCACGTGACCGGCTCTCTCAGGGAAGGTCGAGTTGTGAATCTCACTTCCTAAAGGTAGAAAAAGAAAAATGGCAAAAAACAAGATTACAAAACACTGCAGAGAACAAAGTTCAGTGGTCATGACGTTCTGAGGAAAAATATCTTACAGGTCAGGGGTGTCCAAACTATTTTTTTAGAGGGCCAACGGTCCCTCCCGACACTTTTTGAACCATAAGCGTTACATAGAAACGCGCTGTTTTATAACAGTTTTATTTGCAACGACACAACAATTGTCATTTCTTCAAATTAAAATGTAACCGAATCTCAAATAAAAAAATAAAAAACAATTCTGCCTTTCTTTCTCATCCGGAGAGTCAAATAACAGAAAGAACAAGCTTGTCTGGAATACCTAAAACAAATATTTTTTCATAATTCTAAATGAGACTTATTACGGGTAATAAAAATGTTGTCTGTTGACATTTAAGTTCAAAACATATGAAACTTGTCTTTTTACCAAAGATCATTCAGAAAGTTTAGTTTGACGGTGCTGGCGGGGCCATAAATAAAACATTTTAAAGACGGAAAGCTGCGGGCCATATAAAACCTGACCTTGGGCCGCGATTGGGTCCCCGGGCCGGACTTTGGACATGTCTTTATATAAGGTATATTAGTATTATAAGAATGAAGTCTTATTTTGGTAAAGACATCCAAAACGTACAAGAATAATGTCCTTTACCAGAGACAGGATAGAAACGACATGAAGTTTTTGGTTTTGGGTCGTTTGTCAGTGTGTGTTGACATTAACAGATAACAGCAGAAAACAAGACGTATCCATTGTTTTTTTTTACAATACTCGTCACAGTGATTTTCAGTCAACAACAGAGAGGATTCATAGTTTATAAGTCGAATCCAGTCCGAGATTAAAGAAACCCAGAAGTTGAATCACTCGTTCCTCGATGACCTTCTCGACTGAACCCTAAATTTAACGATTACGTTTTTATAAAATAAAAACAAAAATGTACCACATCCCAAGGTGACACCTTCAAATGTGACCCGTCAGTTAAGACCCCAAAAATATTCAATTTATTTTTAGAAATGACAAATAAAAGCTCAAAATACTTTGTTACGTTTTATGTTGTTTTTTTTATTAGAAACTGGACGCAGCGAATGTTTATAAAATAAATGCAAAATACTTTCATAAATCAGTGTTTTCTCCTGTTTGACTACCAAATTAGTTGGTTGGTTAGTTGGGTGGCTGTTTGGTTGGTTGGTTATGATGAATCAATGAAATCTGTTGCATCTTTTATCTCGAGTTATTTTCCATCTGCAGCCATCAACTAACTCCCCAGATAAAAACACATCCGTCACTCAGAGTGATTAAAACTGTCGTCTCTGCGTTGCAGTCGTCCCCAACACGTCGTGCAGGAACCGATGCTACGAGCCGTACGACCACGAGCTCCCCGGCTGCAGGTGTGACGAGAATTGCGGTGCCGCCGGCAGCTGTTGCTATGACTACCACGACATCTGCACGCTACCAAGTGAGACGTTGTTTTTTATTTTATTTTTTACGTCTCCCAGGTTATAATGAAAAATGTCCACCTTTTTTAAATGAATGACCTCCATCGCTGGTGTCGCCCCCTGCAGCTCAGCAGTGGGGGTGCACGAAGCTGCGCTGCGGCGAGAAGCGGCTGGCGCAGAGCAAGTGTCACTGCTGCGATGACTGCCTGCAGGCCGGAGACTGCTGCAGCGACTACAAACACGTCTGCAGCGGTGAGTCGAAGCTCGTCTCAATAGGTCATTTTAATGTTCGTGTAATGTCAACAAACTGTAAGATTTCGTTCATCCTGACGTCCACTCGGCGTCTGAAGGCCTCCCGCGGTTAGTTTATACTTTTAAAGATGTTTATTGAAGCAGGTTGAGGGTGCTGAGTCAGATGCTTAACACTGGTGTATATACAGTGTTCAGCCCTGATTCATTGCAGCTTTTACTGGAAATCGCCCCATTCGATCTGCTGTATTATTGATGATAGAAATCAAACACAGATTCTTTATTGGCTGCTTTAAATCAAAACTGACAAAGATTATCAGCTGTTTGAAATGTGTGCAGCTCTCCAACCATCAGGTGTTTCTTTATTCGGTGAGATGCAGTGATTTAACACATTGACTGTGTTTGTCCACTCTGCTGCAGGAGAGACCGAGTGGGTGGAGGATGCATGCGAGGACCTGTCAGCTCCTTCATGTCCAGCAGGGTAAGAGTCTCCGCAGACATGTGGCAGCTGCCACGAACATGAAGGACTGTTGTCATCAAGTGTCCTTCAGTCAGTTGTGTTGTCATGAACATGTAACCCTGACTTGTAAAAAAGTATTCACGACACTGGTAGAAACGGTTAGTGAGTTAGTTCGTTGGTTGGTTGGTGACAATGACAGGTTATGTTGTTTTGTCCATTGCCATCTTCGCTGGTTCAGACCGGTTTGGTAGCAGGAAGTGACCATATTTGGATGAGCTGGGGGAGGAGCCAGCGGTGGATCTGACCGATCTGATTGGAAACCTGACGATACTACGTCCCGCCCACCGATAGCTGTAACCTGACTGCACCACAGGCCTGTCAATCAAACAAGACACGCCCACAAAAACAGATGAATCATTTTCAGATGGACCTCCAGAAAACTAATAAGAAGGAGTGACTTTAGCTAACAACACCGAGAGAACTGATGGACACATTTTATTCACTTTGGATTTGATGAGAGAAGTTGAATGGGAGTCTATGGAGCCGGAGGCTTTTTGGAGCCGACCTCTAGTGGCACTCGCTGGTATTGCAGCTGAAGACACTTCTGGATCAGAACCATTTTACAGACCTGAAGCTACGAACACTTTTATAAACAGTCTGAGATTAAAAGTGAGATAATTGACTGAACGACAGTCATAAACATCGATGAGGAGGCTGAAATAAGAAAAAGTGAAATTCGTTTGTGTTAAATTTGTGCAATCTGAATCACAGAGTTCTTCCTGTGTGCGTCGAAGCTCATGAAACCTCCAGTTTCTATCCAGTGACTGCAGCATCTCTTTATGTTTATGTCTCTATTTAATCTGGTCCTCTCCCTCCTGATCTGGTCATTTCTGTTTTCTCCTCAACAGCTTCAAGCAGGAGCCGTTGCTGCTCGTGTCCTTGGATGGACTGAGAGCTGAATATTTGCAGACGTGGAGCGCTCTGATCCCTGTCCTGGACAAACTTAGTTAGTGGCGGCCGCGTTACATTCTGTTGCCAAAGAAAGCAACACGTCTCATTATGTTCTTTCTGCCAATACATTTCCTTTTATATCTCCATCCTTTCTTTGGCAGCTTCTGCTTTTAAATAACAAAGTAACTCTGAAAGTACAATCTCAGAGATGGACAGGAAGTTCAGCTGACTTTAAAAATACAAAAACAAGATAAAACAGAAACCTTGTTATTGCATGTCACAACCGTTGATGTTGATGTTCCAGTCAATCAGTCCTCGGGTTAATTTCATGATGTTTCTAGAGAATGGGTGTACACAGGCCTGTGTGTGTGTATGTGTTTTGACTGTAGCTCAGTCGGAAGAGGGGGGGGGGGTAAGGTGAATGAACCGAACTGTCTCCAGCGCCACGTCCTGTTTTTGTCCTCTGTTATTCATGTCACAGAGAAGTGCGGGACGTCAGCTCCTTACATGCAGGCAGCGTTTCCCAGCAAGACTTTTCCCAATCACTACACCATTGTTACGGTAAGCAGAGGCCACAGGCCGTTCATTCACGCACTCCCCTCAGTGCTTTGTTAGGAACACCAATGTAATTAGGCTGCCATGACAACAGATCAGTAACATGATTAGATATAAAAAAGATCATTTCAGAGAGGTAGAATCTCTCATCAGCGAAGATGGTGGAGACGTTTATTACTCCGTGAAAGACTGTGTTGGAAAAGAGTGCAAAAATGTGATAATAATTTTCATCTGCGGTTCATAATGTCATTAAAACCTTCAGAGAATCTGGAGAAATCTCTGAATATGAGATTATTTATGGCTATCATGGACGCTGCATCCTCCAGGTTAAAGAGGAGAGGGACCATCCAGCTTGTTATCAGCTCAGTTCTAAAGCCAGCATCTGTGATGGTACAGGGATGCATTAGTGCACATGGCATGGGTAGCTTGAACATCTGGAAGGAAGCATTAATGCTGAATGATATATTCAGGTTTTGGAGCAACATATGCTGCCATCCAGACAACGTCTCTTTCAGGGAAGGTCTTGTTTATTTCAGCAGAACAACGTCCAACCACATTCTGCACGTATTCCAACAGCATGGCTCTCTAGTAGAAGAGTCCGCTGATAAACTGGCCTCCTGCAGTCCAGACCTGTCAATCATTGAAAACATCTGGAGCATCAGGACATGAACAATACAACAAAGGAGACCCTGAACTGTTGAGCAGCTGAAATCTTATATTAGGCAAGAATGGGACCACATTTCACTTTCAAAGCTCCAGAAACTGGTCTCCTCAGTTCCCAAAGGTTTCCAGAGTGTTGTTAAAAGAAGAGGTGATGCAGCTCAGTGGTGAACATGATCCTGGAACAACTTTATAGAGACCTGTTGCTGACATCAAATTCAAAATGAGCATATATTTGACATAAAACAATACATTTCTCAGTTTCAACATTTTATATGTTGTCTTTAGTCTGTCTGCAATAAATTATGGGATTATGTAATTTTTGCAAATCCTTGCATTCTGTTTTCATTTACATTTTACACTAGCGTCCCAACTTTTGTTTTTTGGAAACAGGATTGTAATAATAACAAACAGCTAAAATAATATCTGATCATGTGCAAGCTTTGAAAAAAAGCAGCGTACACTTCGGGGCTAATTGTTTTTTTGCAGGTCTCGTCACACGCATGCTATTTTAGGTCAAACTAAACTCTGTTGAGTTATCTCCACCATGCGTCACAGTTTGTTCGAATTCCTGCTGAAAGTAATAACAGCTTGAATGTTTGGTAACGACTTGATTATTTTATATAATATACAAGAGAAAACAAAAGAGAAGCTGCGTAGCATCAAGAGTCCCATTCCTCACTCCTTGGGATGGGTCACTCCACCCTTCTATCAAATATTTTGTTCAAAACGTGTCAAACTTTACAAATGATTTTTGTTGAGAAACTGCTTCAGATTCAAATAACCGTCGCCAATATTTCCCCTCCGTCAGGGTCTCTATCCCGAGTCAAACGGCTTGATTGACAACACCATGTACGACCCGGTGTTCAACGCCACCTTCAGTCTGTCCGGTCCCGAGAAGGACAACCCGGCGTGGTACCTCGGGCAACCGGTGAGTCCAGTCAGGAAGTTTAACATCTCAGTTCGGAACAAAAAGATTTGACTGTTAGAAGGTCACTGGAAAAGTAAAACCCACCGTCTTTGTTTTCAGGATGTTTCAGTACCGAGAGATCTGAGACAAGTTTTAAATCATGTTTCTGCAAATCTTTGGCCTGAACTGACCTTTAAAGATCCCAAAGCTCGGATTTGTTTCCCTAAATCACATTTTTAGGTCACACCGTTATTTACAAGTGAGCAGATCAGATTAGGTGCATCCAGACGTCCCCCACCCTATCTGCATGGGTTGCCGTGGTAAGGACGTGGCAGCAGACATTTTTTTTATCACCTTCTGTTGTCGTTGTCCTCTACAGCATGAAAATCGAACCGTTCCTTTTAGCGCTCTGCTAGCGGTAGCGTCGATTCGGCTCATGCTATTTGTCTGAAAACGACGTAGTCACCTTATTTCATGTGTTGTTGTGTTTTTTGCTGTTCAGACTTTCAAAAAAATCCATCTGGATACAACAAAAGTTGGACTTTTGCTGACAGTGAAAACAGCCTCAGTTATTAAATGGAGCGAACAGATACAGAACAACATAATATCAGCGTTTTCTGAGGAAAGTGGACATCAGGAGTAATTTCATTTGATTTAGTGGAGAAAGTGTTGAAAGTGTGTAACTTTAGCTTAATAATAAATAAATATCTATATATATATATATATCCATATATCCTCTGTGTGTTTCTGGAGATTTGGCACACAGCCCGGTACCAGGGTCTGAAGTCCGGGACCTTCTTCTGGCCCGGATCGGATGTCAAAATCAACGGAAGCTTTCCCGACATCTACCAAGCGTACGACGGGTAGGACGGTCCTTTTCTGTTATTAAGAATAAATAATTTTGCCGAGTGTGAGACATAACGTCCAGCTTGGTCACCAAAATAACCGGGTCTAAACCAACACCGCAATCCAATCCATCTTTGAGTCATCTGTCCAATCGGCTGTTTTCAGATCATTTTTAGCTTCAGCATGAATTCTGTCGTGTTCTTTTTGTGCTGATTTAAGCAACATGTTGAAGTCTGTTCAGGAAATAGAATATTCAATCATCTAAAACGCAGTAGTTTTTAGCTGACTAACGTCCCCCCCCCCCACACACACACACACACACACTCAGTAAAACAGCAAACTGCTGCCACCCACTGAGCAGCTGAGTCCTTGTTTTCAGCTCTCCTTCAAGTCAGATGTCAAGATTCACCCCCCCAAAAAAAAATCACAATA
Organism: Brachyistius frenatus; assembly: GCF_029030835.1. NCBI lineage: Eukaryota > Metazoa > Chordata > Actinopteri > Embiotocidae > Brachyistius > Brachyistius frenatus. The sequence continues at coordinate 1,154,028 of NW_027210690.1, read as the reverse complement.
ATTAGTGACATGATAAAAAAAGCAATAAGATGCCATAAGTTGGTGTCATAAGTTTACAGGGTTTCCACATGTCAGGGAACCTTAAAAACTCTTTTTTTGGGGGGGGGGGCTGAATTGTGGAATGTCAGGAAATTTTGTTTGCATGTTTTACATTTTATTTGCCAATTATCAAAATATAACATTTTCCATGTAGTCTTTTGTTGTTGTTGTTGAGTGGCAAACACTTCGGTAAACGTGCATCTTTCTCGTAGCTGCTTCGGGAAGGAAAAAACGTGCAGGAAAATATAACTTTCAAGAGCTTTTGGGTACAAAATTATGAATCTAAAGATGGGTAAAATGTAAAGTTTGTGAAACTACTGTAAATCTATCAGATATGGGAGAGAGAGACATTCATTGCCACGGCAACAGTAAGAAGCATGCCGGCTTCATATCATTCCCCATTTGAAAAAAGTATTTCAACATTGTATGTTTTTTGGGGTTTTTTTTGCACGAGGGTTAGTGTGTTTCTAAAGGTGCACAGAATCATAATCGCTTTCACTTTTGTTTATGTTTTGTTCTCTTTATTTCCTTATTAAATTCTTCTTAGCATCGCCATCATCCATTATCCTTCCCAAACAAATTTGGGGGCTGGTCCTGGCGTTTCTTTTCCCGTTCGTACCGCAGTAGAATGTAGGTTTTTAATTTGGTGCATGGTTAGTTGAATCTTTTTTATTCCTTTGTCTGCCTTTGCTGCCTATAAGTCATGGTTTTCTCATGAATGAGCAAGTGTTTGCTTTGAAGGGAAGGACAAGCATTTTTGAGTTAAGTGTTATTGTATGTACAGTGGGTACGGAAAGTATTCAGACCCCTTTAAATTTTTCACTCTTTGTTTCATTGCAGCCATTTGCTAAAATCAAAAAAGTTCATTTTATTTCTCATTAATGTACACTCAGCACCCCATCTTGACAGAAAAAAACAGAAATGTAGAAATTTGTGCAAATTTATTAAAAAAGAAAAACTGAAATATCACATGGTCATAAGTATTCAGACCCTTTGCTGTGACACTCATATTTAACTCACATGCTGTCCATTTCTTCTGATCCTCCTTGAGATGGTTCTACTCCTTCATTGGAGTCCAGCTGTGTTTAATTAAACTGATTGGACTTGATTAGGAAAGGCACACACCTGTCTATATAAGACCTTACAGCTCACAGTGCATGTCAGAGCAAATGAGAATCATGAGGTTGAAGGAACTGTCCAAGGAGCTCAGAGACAGAATTGTGGCAAGGCACAGATCTGGCCAAGGTTACAACATAATTTCTGCAGCACTCAAGGTTCCTAAGAGCACAGTGGCCTCCATAATCCTTAAATGGAAGAAGTTTGGGACGACCAGAACTCTTCCTAGACCTGGCCGTCCAGCCAAACTGAGCAATCGTGGGAGAAGAGCCTTGGTGAGAGAGGTAAAGAAGAACCCAAAGATCACTGTGGCTGAGCTCCAGAGATGCAGTAGGGAGATGGGAGAAAGTTCCACAAAGTCAACTATCACTGCAGCCCTCCACCAGTCGGGGCTTTATGGCAGAGTGGCCCGACGGAAGCCTCTCCTCAGTGCAAGACATATGAAAGCCCGCATAGAGTTTGCCAAAATACACATGAAGGACTCCCAGACTATGAGAAATAAGATTCTCTGGTCTGATGAGACCATGATTGAACTTTTTGGCGTTAATTCTAAGCGGTATGTGTGGAGAAAACCAGGCACTGCTCATCACCTGCCCAATACAATCCCAACAGTGAAACATGGTGGTGGCAGCATCATGCTATGGGGGTGTTTTTCAGCTGCAGGGACAGGACGACTGGTTGCAATTGAAGGAAAGATGAATGCGGCCAAGTACAGAGATATCCTGGAAGAAAACCTCTTCCAGAGTGCTCTGGACCTCAGACTGGGCCGAAGGTTCACCTTCCAACAAGACAATGACCCGAAGCACACAGCTAAAATAACAAAGGAGTGGCTTCGGAACAACTCTGTGACCATTCTTGACTGGCCCAGCCAGAGCCCTGACCTAAACCCAATGGAGCATCTCTGGAGAGACCTGAAAATGGCTGTCCACCAACGTTCACCATCCAACCTGACGGAACTGGAGAAGATCTGCAAGGAAGAATGGCAGAGGATCCCCAAATCCAGGTGTGAAAAGCTTGTTGCATCATTCCCAAGAAGACTCATGGCTGTACGAGCTCAAAAGGGTGCTTCTACTCAATACTGAGCAAAGGGTCTGAATACTTATGATCATGTGATATTTCAGTTTTTCTTTTTTAATAAATTTGCACAAATTTCTACATTTCTGTTTTTTTCTGTCAAGATGGGGTGCTGAGTGTACATTAATGAGAAATAAAATGAACTTTTTTGATTTTAGCAAATGGCTGCAATGAAACAAAGAGTGAAACATTTAAAGGGTCTGAATACTTTCCGTACCCACTGTAAGCTGAGGGATAATTTGTCTGGTTAGTCAATGTTTGTGGTTCTTTCTGGCTTGCAGCCTGTTTTTCTGTTCATTAGAGGTCGTGGGAGTTTCAGCTTTTTAGTCAAGAGACTCCCAACTGTTAAAGCGTCCTTGGTGTGATTCTGGGCATGCATTGTTATCGTTGTGTGGACTGATTTTGGTTAAAACCCATATTTATGAGGACATTCAGGCTGGTTCTCACAACTTTAAAGTGCAATTTGAGGGTTAATTGGGGTTGAGGTTAGGCACTTAGTTGTGAAGGTTAAAAAAAAACAAATTCCAAGCTCCCACAAATATTGCAGAGTTTGCTTGAATTTGCGTTAATTATTGTGCAGAAGCTGAGTGGTTTTCCCCTCTGGTAACTTTTTAAACTTTGGTTTGATCTTTGAGCTGAACGACATATCGCAAGTCTGTGAAGCGATATCAGTAAACATGTGACGTATTGATCCGGGCCCGATAATGCTTGATAAGGCCCGTCATATCGTCTTATCAAGTGCGATCGATGCAACAAAGAAGCCATATCAGATTACCAAGTAACAAAGTGAGTTTATTCTGCTAGGAAAAATAAAGAGTGTTTTTTTTAATGCTCGTTTTGGAGACGTTTTTTTTTTTTTTTTTTTTTTTTAGATGTTCTTAAACTTTTATCAGCCCACTTCCTTAATTTGAGTGATGCTACTTTTGACAATGTTCCCAGAAATATTTGCCAGTTACGGTATATTTGTTATCCCTCTGATTCAGATCAGCTATTTATGTTGCATCTGAACTCTGCGACTCCTGTCTTAGTTTATTTATCCAAATGAGACTGATAACAAATGACATCATCCGTCTGGAGAGTCTCTTTGCCTTCTTCCTAAGAGAGATGCCAGCAAGAATTTGTTTAGAATAAGAAAATCTTTTTGTTTAAACTGGTGTGAAAAAACCCAGACAGGAAAAGAAAAATGAATCGAATTACGTTTTTTTTTAGATGTATGTTAATGGATTTTGATGGGGTGAGGATACACAAATAACCATGAAAAGACCAAAACTCATACTTTAGACATAAATCTGTCAAAACAAATATAGAATGTAATAATAATTAAAAAAAAAAAAAAAAGAACTCAGTTACTACTGTGTTTATGGCCAACAATGTGGTTCAGAGAGGTTTATATGAAGGTTTTTGAACGTAGAGAAATAAAATGAATAAATCTTTTGATAGACTCACAACGGTTCTTATTATGACACATTCATTTTCCTGCTGATGTATCTGACGCATGTTTTTTGGATGCGCTGTTGTACTGACTCTCCTTTGGGAAAATACTGATGGTAGATGCCATCACTGAGGGTGATGATGAAGTTTACGGTTCACCACTCCAGTGATAAATTTACACGATATCTGCCGCATCGCAGTAGTCATTTCCCAAAGTACTGTAGTTGTTAATCACAATATTCTCATTGGAACAGAAGTCCACGTTTTTTTGTTTTTTTTAGCGCATACTGCCGCTACAAAATACAGCAACAAATTCTCAAGCTTCTGATTAATTTAGGCTATAATGGTATTTTAACATTGCAATCTGTGCTTGTTTGTTTTAGAAAAGTGCCTTTTGAAGAACGAGTATTCACCGTGCTGAAGTGGCTGCAGCTGCCTGATGATCAAAGGTTGGTCAAAGTGCTCATCATGTTAGGATCAGGATTTTCTTAATCAGCTAATGTTTATTTTCTTAATTTTGCCTTAAGTGCTAAAATTTGAGGGGTTTTTTTGTTGTTGTTTTTTTTACCCGCAGACCAGATTTCTACACGTTGTACCTGGAGGAGCCAGATAAATCTGGACACAGCTTCGGGCCTGTCAGTGGAGGGGTAAGCCGCTTTTATACCAATTAAAAACTGTACAGTTGAGTCTCAAAATGTTTTATCCGCGAAAACGAAGCAAAGAAATCAGTTCATCAGTGATTAAAACACGCTTCTTCTCTGCTTTTCGTTGATCCTTTGACTCATCTATCAATCTAAAAACAGCTGATATTGTTTGCCCTCTTTATTGCCTTTGTACTCCATCTGTGGTTTATTATCTTAACTCATATCTAAGTGCTCACCTCAGCTCTCATCACACTGTAATTGCAGAACCATTTTATTGCCACCCAATTGCCACAAAGGCTTCTTGTCTAATGAGGTACGTTTGAAGTCCATTCATAGGCTTAGTTTGCTCATAAAAGTTGCAGGTTTCAACGCACAGAAAAGGTCATTGAAACATGTTTTGCCTTTTTGAGACTTTTTGGGATGTTGTTGGTGCTGATGACCAAATAAAAACCAGCTTGGTCATTTTTCAAGTTTAGTAAAGTTTGGCTGTCGGTCCATTAGCTAATTCCTCCTTCTCCTACAATCAAAGTACCATAAACACACTCTGGGATGATGTAAACCAAGAAGCATGGGTTGACGGCTGAGTCATGGTCAAGCTGAGGAACGCTTCAAAACGAGCATACAGCTGCAGCTGCTATTAAATGTGCAAATGGTAACCCTTGGATTTCCACAGGATATTCAAACCGACAGTGAGGAGAGGGAATGTCTTCAAATTTGGCACAAACGTTCACATGGACTCGAGGATGAACTGATTTGATTTTGGGGGTCAAAGGTCACAGTGACCTCATGTTTTCCCCATTCTCATGACTCAGTGACTCTTGGGTGTCCAGCCCAACAGTGCAGGAGCTCTATACAGTCAGCGCGGTTTTTAAGGTGAACGTGTGTGTGAAGCGTCAACCTTTTACAATCTGTAGCTTCTCCGCAGCAACATCTAGATTTAAAGCATCGTCTGCATCATCGGCAACAACTCTGTGTTGTACCAGAATATGGTTTATTGGACAAACACGCAACCATGCGAAGAGTTTGACTCAGATTTTTTTTTCTTTCAATGTATTTACTCAATATGACAGCAGACATACAGCAGAGCAACAACAACAAAGTTTAACAAACAAAAATATGGTTTTATTTGTCCCTAAAAATACATTTGATACATATTATTACATTTCTTCAAATACTATATGAGACTGTATATAAAAGTGTTCGTAGCTTCCGGGACTGAAAAATGAGGCCGATGCAGAAGTGCCTTAAAGCTGCAATACCACCAAGTGCCACTATAGGTCGGCTCCAAAAAGCCTCCATAGACTCCCATTCAACATCTCTCGTGAAATTCGTCACTTCCTGCTCCAAACAGCTCCAAACTAGCAAAGATTGCGACAGACAAAATCTGAACTGGAAGCTTCATAACAGCCATAAAACGCTGAGGCGGTAAATGTTGTTTTATTTCTGGGAGAGTTCTGACATGAACCCGTCGGGTGCAGCTACAAGCATGCAGCGGAGGGCAGTTGTCATCGAGCTGGTTTGTTTTTATCTCGAGTTTCGACACCACGTTACATGAAAAGTGGAACCGTATCATTCCATAAAGGGCATGTGATCCTTAAAATAAAATATGAATCAGCATACCATGACAGTCCTTGAAAAACATCCATCAAACTATTGCAACAATACAACTCAATTTCGTGACACGCTTGCCTGGAAAAGAAGCGAGGAAACAAGGAACAAGGAAATGAAAGACAACCAGGTTTGAGGGGCAAGTTTCGACCCGACCCAACGTAACCAAACTTTACGTGCTTGTCAACCGTATTGCTGATTTCACATTCAGTTAAACACTGACACATGGTGACATTTAAAGTGAGCACAGTTGGCCCGAGACTAAAACTGTGATTCCTCGATACCGCTATGATTATGATAATATATTTCACGTGAGAAGGAACGAGTCATGGACGAGCGCTGCAGAGAATCACTGCACAGTACGCTTTAGTGGGCGACTGCAGACATGTTAAAGAGGAGTTGGGGTTTCCCACTGACTTTAATTTTTACGAGTGAGGAAGAAAACAAGGCCGAGGGCGAGGTGACCCAGCCTGTTGCTGAAATACCTGACGCTCCCAGAACAAAGATGTCAACGTAAATGTCAAAAAGAATAACGCCTGATGGAGTTCTGGAAGGAAAGCAGTGGGTGAACTTGCAGCATCCTGTTCAGAACGACCTTTAAAAACAGACTTAAAAGGTCACGTCCGCGTGTGCCGACAGATTCCTCCTGCTGTTGAAACATCTTGTTATCGGTGGTGTGTTCCTGAAGAGCAGAACAGTGCGTAGACAGTTAATCAAACATGAGACGAAGGCACGATGTTATCCGTGCACTTCCAGTAAAAAATGTTTGACATGTGAAACTAATCAGGGGGGTGGGGCCAATAATAAGAGGGGCGCCTTCTTCTTCAGTGTTTGGACAGTGAAGCTCCGCCCCCTCTTGTCATTGCTTAATGGCCGTAGACTTCCCGAAGCATTTCGAGGGTCTCTGTTGACCATTTACAGAGTTTGACCTTCAAAATCTGGTGTGCTTTCTCTCTGCTGATTTTTGGCCAACTGCTGAATTTGTGTTTGTTTCCCTCGTTTCTTCACCAGCTCATTACCGCCATCCAGGGTGTGGACAAGATCATTGGTCAGCTCATGAACGGCCTCAAGCAGATCGACCTGCACCGCTGCCTCAACATCATCATCGTGGCCGATCATGGTGACGCACAAACACACGGCAAAACACGGCGAAACATTTTCCTCGAATTAAAAACTAATTCCCAACAGTGAGAAAACTTCCCTTAATATTGAGGCCGACAGCGTTTTCGACTTCAACTCAATAAGATGTTCTACAATGACTCGTATGATAAATTCTGATGAATTTAAACCCAAAAGTATGCCGGTCTCACAGTTTTCTTTTATATATTCTGAGCAAATGATGGTTTTGAAAACGACCCGTTTCCGTCCGTCTTCCCGCTAAAACATGTTTGTTTATCGGTCCGTTCTCACGAGTGCAAAAAAACAAGACGTTGATTCACTCTGAAGCAAAATTCAAGTCTCCACAAATATAGTTAATTTCACCGCCGGCATCCTGGAAAATAAATCTACAACGGAGCCGTAAAAATACCTGAGAATTTCAGGTGATGAATACAACATGCAAAACCAGTTTGTTCTTTTTACAGGAGGCTGTTAGAAAGTTCAGAGGCTGCTTGGACAGCTAAATTAAAGGTAACGACCAGCTGATTTTGCACAAAAAAAAGCAGCTAAACTCAAATGAACAAACAAACAATGCTAACAACCAGCTGATTTAGCTAAAAACACCTAAGCAAACGGCTAACAAACAGTCTGCTAATTCTGCTAAAAAAAAAAAAAAAAAAAAAACCCAGCTAAACTCAAGTTAACAAACAGCTAACAACGCTAACAACCCTCAGAAGGTCCCAGTGGAACTCGGTGTTGACGGTCCGATCCTTCGGGGGGACAAATTCACGGTGACCCCAAAAATGTTCATGCTGTGGTCAGTTCATATTCACTTTTTGATCGGCTCTCGTAGATCCCTCAGAAGAAAAGATAATGTCAGCGGTGTCACGTAGCATAATAAAAGAGCAATTTGAATGCAGGTATGGAGGAGACGAGCTGCGACAGGAAGGAGGCGCTGCAGGAGCTGGTGGGCGTCACCAACGGCTACGTGGTCACCGAGGGGCCGTTCGGTCGCATCCGAGCCAAGAACGGAGACGCAATCTGTGAGTAGATCAACACACAAACCGTTACAACACACGCTGTTTTATCTACTCATCAAAAAACATGGAAAAACACAAATAACCCTGCTGATTATCTTCTAAAAGGTTTTCCACTGGTCCAACAAAGCAGCACAGATTCTCCTGCAACACAGTGGAAGATGACTGTGACTGATAACTGAGGGAAAAATTTCAGATATGACACAAACAGTCCACATAGTAAACACTACCACCTGCATGGAAAGCGTTGACACATATTTAAGCCAGCTCTGTTTTCTCTCTGATACTGAAGTGTGTGGGTTTAAAATCGTCACGCTGAGATTTTAGAGCTCCACAAGAACCTTCAGAAAAAGCAAGGATTGATTTTAAAAAGTTGTTAAAAAGTACTTGTGTCTTTTGTTACGATTGTTACGACGTCATTTTTTTAAACTCCGTCTTATTCTTAACTACTTGTATTGCACTATAAAAAAATTAATAAATCTTTAAATCTTTTTTCAAACATAATAAAAGCATTTATTTTTAAATCCTGTTTTTGTGCTGACGTGGTTAACGTGGTAAATCTCAAGTTTAAATATGAGTGACGGGACCGGTTTGGTGGAATAACAACTCAGATAACTGTTGTTGGTTTTTTTTTAATGTTTTTTTCCTCTTTCAACAGTGGACTCATCTGGACTCGTCGCTAACATGACTGTAAATATTACACCTTCTCACCAGCACCTGAAATAAGAGCTTTCCATGCAACACTGACTTTGTGTAAAAACGTTGCCTATAACACAAAAAAAACTATAAGAAAAAGGGTGTGTGTGTGTGTATATATATATATATATATATATATATATATATGTGTGTGTGTGTGTGTGTGTGTGTGTGTGTGTGTGTGTGTGTGTGTGTGTGTGTGTTTTTTTGGTGATTTCAGTGTAAGAAGCCCGACCAAAAGACCAAGCCGTACCTGAAGGCTAACCTCCCAAAGCGCCTCCACTTCGCCAACAGTCGCCGCATCGAAGACGTCAATGTCCTGGTGGAACCGAAGTGGCTTTTTGAGAGGTATTCATCACTTCCTGTGGCTTTATAGATGGTTAAACAACGCCGGGAATCTGTAACATGCAGTATAATGTGTTTTTTTTGTTTTATTAAATGTGACCCATTTGGTGAAATCTGACATAACTCCCACCTTAATGACTGAAACATTAAAAAGCTCTGTGAGGAGTTTAGATTCGTGACTAATGATCATGAGAACCAGAAAGACTGGGGAAAAAACGGTAAAACTGGTTTACATCACCATGATTCACGAGATCATCACTTCAAGCTGCAGCCTGGCATTCCCATTGAAGTAATTTTGTGCTGTGTGTGTGTGTGTGTGTGTGTGTGTGTGTGTGTGTGTGTGTGTGTGTGTGTGTGTGTGTGTGTGTGTGTGTGTGTGTGTGTGTGTGTGTGTGTGTGTGTGTGTGTGTCCACAGATACCCAGGATCTCTGTCATTCTGCTCAGGTGGAGCTCACGGCTACGACAACGACGTGGAGAGCATGCATGTGTGTGAGCGCGTCACGGTTCGCGCTCTCTGTTCTCCGTCAGCATGCCGCCGTGAATGCGTCAAAATAAAACGCGTATGTTTTTTTGTTTTTTTCTTTCTGCAGGCCATGTTCGTCAGTTACGGCCCCAAGTTTCATCCCCAAGCGGAGGTCGAGCCCTTCTCCAACGTCGAGCTGTACAACCTCATGTGCGGTGAGTCCACGTTCGGTGAAATCCGTTCTCCACTTTACAGCTACGATGCACGATTCGGTGTGTCGTAGCTTGGACAGGCCCGACTCCGTTAATATTATATCATTCAAATCAAATTCAGTAAATAAAGGAGCAAATATCACCTTTTTTTTTTCTCTCTTCATTTACTTTCATGACTTTTGTGAGAATTTGATGATGTTTTAGGTATTTATGCAGAAAAATAGGAAATTCTTCAGAGTTCACAAACTTTCGAGCGCTAAAGACAGACAGATGGGAAGGAAGGAAGGAAAGAAAGAAAAGAAGGAAAGAAAGAAAAGAAGGAAGAAGGAAGGAAGGAAGGAAGGAAGGAAGGAAGGAATAAGAATAAAATGACCTGACGTTCATCAGTCGTGTAAAAACCTGCGGTTAGTGATGTGAAAGCTGTGGTTGGCGAGCGCTTCCTCAGCTGTGTGGTTTCCTGCAGACGTGCTGCAGATCTCTCCGGTCCAGAACAACGGGACTCACGGCAGCATGAACCACCTGCTGCGGCGGCCGCACCACCGGCCGACGGCGCCGGCCGAGCAGAGCGGACCGGCCCGGTGCCGCCCGGTCGGCCTGGAACCCGCTGACGGTCTGGGCTGCTCCTGCCCCACCCTGGTGAGTCGGCGCCGGGGGCGTCTCCTGTTACCTTGGATACCGGCCCCACGGTCCGTTATTACATTACCTTTCATTTATCTGACTCTTTTATCCAAAGCGACTTACAATCAGTTCATTTCAACCATGAGGGTTCAAACCAGAACAACAGGAATCAAGAAAATACAATTTCTTCCAGAAAGCCAAACTACAAAGTTCTATCAGTAAGTTCTATTTTAAGATACTAAAGTTCTACTGTTCAAGGTAAAGGAGGAGGAGGGGGAGGAGGAGGATGAGGAGGAGGAAGAGGAAGAGGAAGAGTGGAGTAGTGTGAGTGTATTTAGGAGGTTAAAGATCAGTCAAGCTGCGGCATTCTGGATGAGCTGCAGAGGTCGGATGGTACTAACAGGCAGACCTGCCAGGAGGGAGTTACAGTAGTCCAGACGTGAGATGACCAGAACCTGGACCAGAACCTGAATCAGAACCAGGACCAGAACCTGAACCAGAACCTGAATCAGAACCAGGACCAGAACCTGCACCTCCTTCTGAGTGAGAAGAGGACGTATTCTCCTGATGTTGTGCAGGGGGGGTTTCTTCAGGAGAGGGTTCACTCTCTCCTGAAGAGAGTTCAAGAAACAGACCGTTGACAGAGAAGTGGTGATGAGATGGAGAGAAAAAGAAAAGCAATAGACTGGAGAATATGAAATGGGATGGGGAGGGGGTGGTTGGGGGGGTGGAGGTTACCAAGGTAACAACTTGATGAGGGGGGGTGAAAGAGGAAAGCGAAGGGGATGAAGATGAAGATGATGGACATGTAGTTACAGAAGATGGATTATAAAATGAGGAGCGTATGTCATCTATCTTTTTAGTAAAGTAGTTGACAAAGTGGCTTGGTAGAAGGGAGGAGGGAGGAGGGGGGAGAGGAGGGGAAGAGGAGGGGGAGAGGAGGTTGGAGGAGATGGAGAAGATGGAGAAGAGGTTTTTGGGGTTAGAAAATGAGGACGTAATTCTGGTTTGCTAGAAAGAGCTTTTGGCTGCAGAGATAGAGGCAGAGAAAGAGGAGAGGAGAGAGGAGGAGGACAGAGAGGAGGAGGAGGACAGAGACAATCAAGAGAGGAAGACAGAGTAGAAAGGAGAGTGTCTGTGGCTGAGTTAGGATGCATGAGGGAGAAAGAGTTAGTTGAAGGGAGGGCAGATAAAACAGATAAAGAAGTGGTCGGAGACATGAAGTGGAGTTACAGTGAGGTCAGATGAGGAGCAGTTTGTGGTGAAATATAGTCCAGGTGGTTCCAACCTTTGTGAGGAGGAGAGGACGGACTGAGGGACACAGCAAAGGAAGACAGGAAGAGCACAAGGTCAGATGACTTCTCTGTCTGGATGTTAAAGTCACCCAGAAGGACAAGTGGAGGACCATTTTCTGGGAAGTTTGACAGGAGGACGTCTAATTCATCCAAGAAATCTCCCAAAGGACCTGGAGGACGGTAGAGGACAACAATGTTTAATTGGACCGGATGAGAAACTGTCACAGCATGAAACTCAAGAGACAGTGAGGTAGGAAGTGGAAGTGGGGAAAGAGGAAAACTCCATTTAGGGAGATGAGTCGACCTTGTTGAGTGAAAACAAGAATCCAATCACAAACAAGTCCGGCTACCAAAAACCATCCAAGCTTCAGCAGTCTGGACGTCATAAACCAGCAGATGTAATCATAAACTTTAGCAGACATACACGAGAACCAAAAATATTCAAGCTGACCTCACTGCGGACGCCGCTTCCCGGGCTCAGGTTGGATTAATGAGTCCGGGAAGCTCCCCCCCTTTAGAGGTTAACTCGGTTTGTCTGAAAACCTCATGAATAAATTGCCTCCATGAATCATTAAAGCGATCGAATCATCTGTAAATTAATTTCCTAATTTAATGTGCGTTTGCTTTTCTGCAGTCAGGCGATGACTCCGGTCGGGTTGAGGAGTTCCTCAAAGTGCTCTTTCCACGAGCCGATGATTTCCCCCCCGGTTCCGATGCGAAGTGTCTTAAACTGCAATACTATAAAAAAAAACAACATCTCTATTTCTCTGTGACGTCCCTCCGGCGACACTAAGTTGATGTTCTTTTTGGGACATTTGAAAACCGTCTCCAGAGTCTCCGTATTAAAAAGAAGACGATGGGCAGTAAGAGAATCAGTTGCATAATTTAAATACTTGATGTTGTCAGGATGTTTGCTGGAAGTTACTTGAAGCTGTCAGACAGGACTCAGCTGTTGCGTTTATTTACATATTTCTACACAACAGCAGGTGCGATAAATGTAAATACATTTTTGTGAAGATATTGAAGCTGCCAGAGTTCACAAAAACAGATAAAACAACCTGGAATCTTTTCTCTTTCTTCAGGACGTAAACGCCACCAACAGCCGTCTGAATCTGACAGCAGAGGAAGGTGAGAAGGATCCGACGGGCGTTTGTTTATTTTGGTTTTTCTACATCACGTCTCGCGTGTTATCCGAGTTTGTTGTTTTTTGGTTTTTTTTTGCTGCATCCCGACTTTCCTTCTTTTTCAGTGTCCGCCGCCGAGCAGCAACACACGCCGTTCGGCCGTCCTCGCCTGCTGCAGCCGGACCAGAGTTACTGCGTCCTCCACCACGAGGGCTTCGTCAGCGCCTACAGCCACGGAGCTCTGATGCCCCTCTGGAGCTCCTTCACCGTCGACAAGCCCGTGAGCGTTTCAGCGGTTCGATCACAATCGAATCTTAATCGTCAGCGGGAAGTTTTTTTTTTTTTTTAAATCAGCTGGCGAAGTTTATCTTGGAAGTGCTGCACATTGCGAGTCCAGTGAATGTAATGATTTCATGTATTAATGATTCATTTCATGGTTGTTGTTGTTGTTTTTTTCATTCGGTATAAATCTGCATTTAGGTTTTTTTCCCATTGTTTTGTAAGCATCTTGCTGTCTCCTCGGAAACCGTCTGCAGATTTTCCACTTTTTTATTGTTCCGCCAAGTCAGAAGCGCCGAGTCGTCTGTTTTTATTAGTGCAAGCTTGTTGTTTTTTTCTTACATTTTTATTGCGAAAAATAGGAAACATTATCAAAATAAAAGTATACATATATAGGACACTATTTACATAAAGGCAAAACAAAACAAAATTAACAAATCTATTCAAAAGAATTTAAAACAAATTTCCAAACAAAATAAATGCAAAACAAACAATAAAACTAAATGACAAAGCAGAGAATACAAAATCCACACTCACACTAAAAGAAACCACCAAAGTAGAATATTACTGGAAACAACAATACAGTCTGACAGGAGAAAGTAGAAATAAACCAAACAAAAACTATTAAAACAAAACAAAAACAAAACAGAAGCGAGCAAAATTAATCATACAAAATACAAAAATAAATGTTATCCAATCAAAGAGATCGTACGGTCGAAGTATCTGACTGTAGACAGATGTTTTTTTGTGATAGAGGTGATTTTATTTAAAGGCCAACTGATGTTCCAACGTTTTTACCTCCGGTAGAACAACTCGGACCCGTTGCCACCGGTAACGCCGAACTGTTTGCGGGCGGATGTGCGCCTCCCGCCGTACCGCAGTCCCACGTGCGACGAGTACGCCGCCGCCGGGACGCTGATCCCGGCCTTCAACTATCCACCCAGTACGTACGGCTGACACACACACACACACACACACACACACACACGCACACACACACACACACACACACACACACACACACACACACACACACACACACACACACACACACACACACACACGCACACACACACACACACAGTTCGCCTCTGAAAGTCAGTTTGTTGTGTTCCTGCAGATCTGAATGCGACGGCGGAGCAGCAGTACGACGCCCTCCTGATGAGCAACGTGGTGCCGATGTACCCCGAGTTCAAGAGTGAGTTGGGGCTGTCGCCGCGGCGACGGGAATTGTGTTAAATCCTCTTCTTTCTTTTGTTCAAAATTTTTCCTGTTGCGTCCCCCTTCCCTCCCCCCTCCCCTTCAGAGATCTGGGACTTCTTCCACAACGCTGTGCTGAAGAAATACGCCGCCGCGTACAACGGCATCAACGTGGTGACGGGGCCCGTCTTCGACAGCGACCACGACGGCCGCTACGACTCCCCGGAGCAGATCCAGCAGTGAGTTCGGGTTTTTCCCCGTGAGGATTTATAACGACGTCAACGAGCCTCGATCTCCGTACCATCGTGACGTTTTTTGTTTTATGCACTGCGTTTTTTTAAAAGGCCAAAGGAGTTATTTTTCATTCATCTTTTATTTCTATCAGAAAGTTGTATTAAACTCAGAAGGATACAAAAAACAAAACAAAAGGGAGTAACACACCCTTCTGTTTCCTTTTCCATTTATGTCAGAGTTTTGTCAGTTGAATCAGATTTTATGGAAAGAGCTCTGGAGGAAACATCAGCATGTGATGGCAGCCTCCGGCTCCAGAGACCCCCATTCAACTAACTCAGAACCAGACTCTTCTTTTAATACTGTGTGTGTGTGTGTGTGTGTGTGTGTGTGTGTGTGTGTGTGTGTGTGTGTGTGTGTGTGTGTGTGTGTGTGTGTGTGTGTGTGTGTGTGTGTGTGTGTGTGTGTGTGACTCCAGGTCGGTGCCCGGCACCAACATCTCCGTGCCGACTCATTTCTTCGTGGTGCTGACGAGCTGCAGGGACTTGACCCAGCCGCCGGGCGGCTGCGGCAGCGAGCTGCAGACGGCGTCCTTCCTGCTGCCGCACTCGGCCAACAACTCCGAGAGCTGCGAGGTGAGATGTCAACGGGGGGGGGGGGGGGGGGGGGGCTGACTCCGTGGGTGGTCCCTCTCTCGCTTTCCCCGTTGCACCCCGCCCTACACAGCTGGGCCTGAGTCAGATAGACCGAAACAAAAAAAAACCTTTGTATGACGTTGAGTGAAACTGCCTCCCTGTGTGGCTGACCGCTCAGGAACAAAAACAGACGGGGTCGCCCTGGCGATAGTACACCAGAAACACAGGAGGAAGCGAAGCCTTTGCAGTGGTAACAAAGACCGAGACCAGAAAAGCGCTGAGTCGACACATCTCAAACAACAGACGTCCTGCAGTGCTTTAAAGGTCGCACGTTACGTCAGACAAAAGTCCTCCTGCCTTCTGTCTCCATTTGATACAAAATTTAATCTGATGAATACCGAACTATCAGGTGGTTTATTTATGGATATATTTTTTTTTTTTTTTTTTTTTTTGACGTGGTAATTTAATCAGTCATAGAATATATGGCATCTGTAGTACATTGAAGTGTTGTTGCTTTTTTACTGGTTCTGTCCGGCTGCCAGAGTGAATCAGCTTTTCCAATCAGATCAGTTAGATCCACCAGCTAGCTCCTCCCCCCCAGCTTGTCCAAATATGGTCACTTGCTTCCGTTTACAAAGTCGTGAGTAAATTCTAGATATTCCGTTTGTGTGTTTGTGTTCGGTGTCGATAGAGTTCGGAGGACGTGTCTCGTTGGGTGGAGGATCACATGTGGTTCCACCAGGCCCGGGTCAGGGATGTGGAGTGGATCACCGGACTGGACTTCTACCAGGACAGCGACCGACCAATCCCAGAGCTGCTGAGGGTGAAGACCCGCCCCACAGCCGCCATTCACAGGAAACAATGAAAAACAATCATAAACACGCACACAGAGACACACTGGAGATCTATTATCACCAAAATTACTTTATTTTTTTACTTTTTAATTTTTATGTAATTTGATCATATTATATTTAAATTGTATCCTGATTTTTTTTAAAATATATATATATATATATATATATATATATCAATATTTAATAGAGTTATTTCATGTAAAACCCAGATGGGATCAGATTGATTTCAACATGAATGAATATTATTGTCATGTGTTTTTCTGGACATTTTTCGGATTTTATTATTAAAACGCACTTGTATCTTTTTTAAGTTTGAGAAAATATTGACTATAAAATTGAACTACTGAATATATGTTTTGCCTGTATGTTGCACTAAACTGAAGAAATATTGCTGCTGAATCTATTTTGTTGATCCCATAAAATTCAATTCCATTGACCTCCATCGTGTTTTTGGGGCCAGAGAAGATTTCAGAGGTGGAATGTCTCTATTTTAGGACGTCGATACTGAACTCTCTGCACGGCTGAGTTAACACTTGTGGTGAGTCAGATTATATGTTTCAGTTATTTTTGGTAAACTGGCCGCTGAAGGTTTCATCGTTTTGCAAAACGAGAAACAAAAGGAGTTTTTTTAACGGCAGACATTCAGAGGGAAAACTTACATACTGCTAAAAAAAAAGCCACCTTTTACCGGTTGATGTCTTTATTTTGTAGTGCGAAAGCTCAGAAACATCCACTTCCTTCTGAAAACATAAAACAAGTCCAAGAAGGACAAGAAACAGAAGAAATGTGAGTAAAGACCTTCAATTTTGTCCATACTTGAAGCAAAAAATGTCTAAACTTCTGTTCATCTTTTAAAGTAATAATCTCAAAGATTTAGTTTTCAAATTTAGTGTCTGTTAAGTCCACAGACTGTAATATAAAAGTGTTCGTAGCTTCCGGGTCTGAAAAATGAGCTGCGTCTTTAAGCTGCAATACCAGCGAGTGCCACTAGAGGTGGGCTCCAAAAAGCCTCCGGCTCCATAGACTCCCATTCAACTTCTCTCATCAAATCCAAAGTGAATAAAATGTGTCCATCAGTTCTCTCGGTGTTGTTAGCTAAAGTCACTCCTTCTTCTTAGTTTTCTGGAGGTCCATCTGAAAATAATCCCTCATTCATTAGAAAAGAAGATTCAAGAAGACCTGTTTTTGGGGGGCGTGTGGGTAAATAAAATCTTTGAGGATAAAAAACTGAGGATAAATAAAAACTCTGAGGATAAATAAAAACTTGAAGAATCCCAAACGTCCTTTGGATTAATCCTCAAGGAAACCATGCACATCGGTACAAACTTTCAGACCAGTACATAAAGTAGTTTCTGAGATATTTCAGTCTGAAACCGTCATGGACCGACAGATTCCACGTCCTAAAACCAGCTAACAAAACACTTTGTTTGGATTTTAAAAAGAAAAAATTGAACAGTTGTTATTTAAAGTTCATCAAAGAGTGTTTTTGAGCTCCGAGGCTACGTGGTCTTCTTTGACTGATTTCAAAGAGGACAAGAGTTCACAGAGTAACTCAATCTCCATTGTCGTTCAATAAAAGGAATGATGTCCATTCAGGGTAAATATCCTGAAAGGCTTTGAGTTCAATGGGAAAAAAAAAAAATCAAAGTGGTGTTTAACCTGAAAATGTCTCCTGAGACTCAATAAACAGTCGCTGACATCACCTCCAAACAAAGGAGGACCATTCAGCTTCGATGAATAAACGTATTTGCTCGTATTGGATTTGTTTCGTTTCGCTGTGTAATGGCTTCACCGGGCCTTTCGCAGCCTGAATACTCTGACGTGATGCGGTGCAATCACCAAAGCAGAAATAACCATTGGCACGCCAAACAAGCAATGTTTTTCCTGGTAAATTCCCCAAAAACTACAAAACGTCATATTCAATATCTCAAACATTAGAAGATACAAAAGAGAATTTGATACGGTACAAATGAATGAATGAATAAATGTAGTAAATACGGTTATATTCTGTGAGTTTTGGATTTTTATCTTTGGAAGCCTAAAAGAGACAAAAAAAAGAACCATCACTTCCTCATGTGTCACTTTTTTGTTGTTTTTACTTGCGTTGTATTTATTTCTTTTTTTATGATTATATCTAATTGTCTTCTTATCAAATGAAATTGTCAAATAAATTCAAAAATAATAAAAAACTGAAATCAATAAATAAGGAAAATAAAAAAAATTGGTCAAATAAAACATTAATTGTTAATTAATTGAAATGAGAAAATAAACAGAAAATAATACATAGAGAAGAATTTGACATTAATTAGGGGAAAGAAAATGTGCAAAAATGAAAGAAATAAAAAGGTGGAAATAAGTAAGAATGACAGAGAAATTCATGAATTAATAATATCATTAATAAATTGAGAAAATGAATATGATTGGGATATGAATAACTCCGGAACAACTGAAATAAGGAAATCAATAGAAAATAATTAAATGCAGGCAAGAAAACACGGAAGGGATGAACAAGTGTTTTCTCGTAAATTGTTCATCTAATTAAGCATATTGTGAATTGAATCGATATGAATAGAAAAAGAAGTGACTGTGAAATCTTGAATGGATGCAGCTACAATAAATCCATTGGTGGTAATGGGACTCCTGCCACCTTTACAATCCCATTAGATGGGCTGCATGGACCAGTTAGCGGGCACGATACCGGTAAAGGCCGTGTTTGCTGTTCAATAAAAGACTTCTGCTCGGGATGCATGTGTTTTTCTCTGGAGGAGGACGGGAATAGAAGGGCCAAAGGGGAAACCGGTTAGAGAAGTTTCAGAAGAAAGAGGGGGAGGTTTACTGTTTCACATGAAACCGTCTCCACAGGAAATTACCAAAATAATAAAGTGATGTGTTATAAAAAACAAATTCTCTAACACATCTGAAATAACAAAAACTGTCACCAAGTCTTTGTGTTAAACTCTGTTGAAACCAGACATTAATGTCATCAACCATCAGTGATGTCATCAACCATCAATGAGGTCATCAACCATCAGTGATGTCATCATCCATCAGTGATGTCATCGTTGGTTTATGAACATTATGAATCCTCCAGTTCAGATTCTGTCCGTCACCATCTTTGCTAGTTCAGAGCGGTTTGGAGCAGGAAGTGACCATATTTGGACGAGCTGGGGGAGGAGCCAGCGGTGGATCTGACCGATCTGATTGGAAACCTGACGATACGACGTCCCGCCCACCGATAGCTGTAACCTGACTGCACCGCAGGCCTGTCAATCAATCAAGGTATTGCAGCTTCTGCATCGGCCTCATTTTTCAGACGCGGAAGCTACGAACACTTTTATATATACAAACTGCTGTTTTTCAAAAAGCCGTGCTTTTGTGGGCGTGTCTGTCTGTTTGATTGACAGGCGTGTGGTGCATTCAGGTTACAGCCTGTGACAAGCACACGAGGTTGTTTGTTCCGACCCTCAAAAACGAGTGTTTCCTAAATCTGCTCCCCTGGTTCATTGGTCAGAGAAAGACCTCGAGGGTCCTGGATTCAAAACGGTCACTTCAGCCACTTTTGCATGAAAACTAACCTCCTTAAAGTCACGTCACCTCCGTCGTCATGGCGACAGTAAAGGCAAATAAAACAAACAGCACTCCCGCACGCCCCCGCCGCTTCACGTAACCATCCCGTCCGAAACCTCCCTCTTACCAACGAAAGGGAAAACACTTATAATGTAGCTACGTCATCTGAGCTGGATTCATTCCATTATGTTCACACCCCGAATTTCATTAATGTAGTTGTGGGTTGACCAAAAGACAGATTGGCTCAATTCTGGTAGGATGATGAACTCTGTTGGGAAAAAGAAACACCTACGTTTTACTGAAAACGGAAGTGAAAAATAACACCAGGTTTGAGATCTTTGTTTCATTTCCCCAGAGGAGATTGTTTAGAAATCCTGAGGCCTGTTGTCAGTGCTGGCTGCGTATGTGAAGAATTTGAATTGACTGGGAGGAAGAAAAGAAAAAAACAAATTTCAACACTTCTTGTTGCTGCATGTTCACCCAGGGGAAAGGAAAAGTACTCTCACACACACATGGTGGTTTGGATCGAGAGTGAAAGTATGAAACTATGTTTATTTTGGGGTTCCCTGTCTGTTGGAAGGCCAACCACTCCTCCTACTATTATCATGGCTGTCATCTCCATCTGGCCTCTCCCCCTGCTGCTCATGTATTTATTTATTTATTTTTATGAATCCGACACGTGTGCGTTCTTGCCTCATTCGGTGAGATCGTGTGTCGACTGGAAACAGCAGAAATAAGAAACTGACCGGGAAACCTTGTGAAAGTGTAAAACATGTGTTCTTCAAAGATTAAAAAATGGTTTTAATGACACCGGACATTTTATTCACTTTGGATTTGATGAGAGAAGTTGAATGGGAGTCTATGGAGCCGGAGGCTTTTTGGAGCCGACCTCTAGTGGCACTCGCTGGTATTGCAGCTGAAGACACTTCTGCATCAAATTCTCAGTCAATAAAATGTGTCCATCAGTTATCTCGGTGTTGTTAGCTAAAGTCACTCCTTCTTCTTAGTTTTCTGGAGGTCCATCTGAAAATAATCCCTCATTCATTAGAAAAGAAGATTCAAGAAGACCTGTTTTTTTGTTGTTGTTTTTTTTGGTGGGGGGGTGGTCTTAATTGATTGACAGGCCTGTGGTGCAGTCAGGTTACAGCTATAGTGACTACAGTAAATATGGTCACTTCCTGCTACCAAAATAGTCTGTGTGATTCAGACCCGGAAATCAGAGTTGATTCCGTTTTGAATGTCCACAATAAGACAGTTAAATTATAAACAGACCTCTGAGTCTGTGATCTGGACGGAGTCATCGACAATATCACGTCCCGCTTTGAGACGTGAGGTCACAGCTCAACAGTGATAAAAAAAAAAACCGCATAATATAAACTTTAGATATAAGAATCGTTTCACTCAACAACATTTAACTTCTTTTTATTTTGAACTAAAGTTATTTTCACCTCTTAAAATCCACTACCATCATTTGTCCACCAGGTGTAATCAGCACCCCTAATAATAATAATCGTTGCCACAGATCGAATTTAAAGGTGTTTTTTTGGGGGCGGTTAATGGTTGTCTTGTCTAACGTGTACACTAGGTGGCCCCATCTCATATTTTCTATATTTCTGTTATTTGAGGGGCTGAAATCACTCACATTAAGACTTTCTTCACCTTTTTTCTGTAAAGGTATGAGTGACATTTCACTTCTTTTTTTTTTTTCTTTTTTTTTTTTGTTGCTATTTTTTTTGTTTATTTGTTTGTCTGTTAAAAAAATTGCACTAACAATTCGCCTGCCTCTAACCTGGAAGCCTGGACTTCCCTCTTCCTCAGCATCCTCCAGTTCCTCCCGGAGGATCCCGAGGCATTGCCACGACCACGAGATGTAAGTTTTAACAATTACACGTCATATTAAAGTTCATTCTGCATACCAGCGGGTTGAGTTTCTCCTGAATTTTTATTTGACCTATTCACACACAGTTATTCCCCTGGAAATGTCACACGTCATACCTTCAGATATTAATAAAAAAAAAAACATGAACTATTTTTGTGGGTTTTTTAGGATTTTAACTTTCAGATATAAATAAGAAAACAAACTATTTTCGTGTTATTGTGTTGTTGTTTTTTTATTTTTTACATAGACTAGAAAACCACTTAATTTACAGTTGATGAGGATGTTGAGAATTTTTGACATTTTTAGTAAAGAAAAAAATATATATAAAAAAACAACATGGAAGTAGTTTTAACTAGATTTATTATTAATATCTCTGGCAAAATCTCTTCCGATGTTTCGTTACTAGTTTCCTTCAGCTCACTTTAAAAATAAAAACTCTTAATAGATCTGCTGTAAAAAAAAATCCCTTTGTGGGATTAATAAAGTAACTGTCTGTCTGTCTGTCTGTCTGTCTATCTATCTATCTATCTATCTATCTATCTATCTATCTATCATCTATCTATCTATCTATCTATCTATCTATCTATCTATCTATCTATTATCTATCTATCTATCTATCTATCTATCTGTCTATCTGTCTGTCTGTCTGTCTGTCTGTCTATCTATCTATCTATCTATCTATCTATCTATCTATCTATCTATCTATCTATCATCTATCTATCTATCTATCTATCTATCTATCTATCTATCTATCTATCATCTATCTATCTATCTATCTATCTATCTATCTATCTATCTATCTATCCATCTATCTATCTATCTATCTATCATCTATCTATCTATCTATCTATCTATCTATCTATCTATCTATCTATCTATCTATCTATCTATCTATCTATCTATCTATCTATCTATCTGTCTGTCTGTCTGTCTGTCTGTCTGTCTATCTATCTATCTATCTATCTATCTATCTATCTATCTATCATCTATCTATCTATCTATCTATCTATCTATCTATCTATCTATCTATCTATCTATCTATCTATCTATCTATCTATCTATCTATCTATCTATCATCTATCTATCTATCTATCTATCTATCTATCTATCTATCTATCTATCTATCTATCTATCTATCTATCTATCTGTCTATCTGTCTGTCTGTCTGTCTGTCTGTCTATCTATCTATCTATCTATCTATCTATCTATCTAGCTATCATCTATCATCTATCTATCTATCTATCTATTTTTGCCCCCCCACCCCTCCATCACCTCTCCTCCTGTGTCCTGTCTTTGTCTGTGGCCACGCCCCTCACCTCCTGTGGCCACGCCCCTCACCAGTCCCAGCAGCTGCAGCCACTCACCCCTGATCACCACCTGCAGGTGTGCTGCATCTCCCTGATCACCTCCCCAGACTATATGTAACCTGCCCCTGCACAACTCGGGTTGTCGGTTCATTTTTGTTAGCCACCCGTCCGTCCTCCGTCCGTCCTCCGTCCGTCCTCCGTCCGTCCTCCGTCCGTCCTCCGTCAGCTCTCCGTCAGCTCTCCGTCAGTCCCGTTCCCGTTCCTCCGGCCTCTGTGTCTCCTGCGGATATTCCCGGTCAAAGTCACCAGTCGGTGGAGTTGCCCTCCCGGCTCGGAGGATTGTTGACGCCGTCCCTTCCGCTGGTCTACCGGCTGCCCTGTCGGCCGTGTCCCCCTGGAGCTGTCGGCCGTGTCCCCCTGGAGCTGTCGGCCGTGTCCCCCTGGAGCTGTCGGCCGTGTCCCCCTGGAGCTGTCGGTCGAGTTGCCCTCCCGACTGGAAGTAAGTGGACACGAGAGGTGCCATCTTTTGGTTTGTTGTTTTTGTTTATTACAAATAAAGACTGTACTTTGGAACTTATACCTCGAGTCTGTGAGCTTGCATTTGGGTCCTGGAAAAACACCCACCACATAACATCTATCTATCTATCTATCTATCTATCTATCTATCTATCTATTTATTATCTATCTATTTATTATCTATCTATCTATTTATTTATCTATTTATTATCTATCTATCTGTCTATCTATCTATTTATCTATCTATCTATCTGTTAAGTATGATGTATGATGTATTGGTGGGCGTGGCCTTTGACAGAAGCCTCCTGCTTGTTTGTTTCTGTAATGTCCAGGATAAATAGAAGCCAGGAGGACGAGGAGAGCTCCATCCTGCTGACGGACCAGCGGCTCAGCTCCTTTTTCACGATGGTAGGTGGAGACAGACACGGAGAGGAGCGAGGACGTGTCCACGCAACGTCTCGCTCGGCTCACTTCATACAAGCAGGGAGGACTGAGGATGGAAAAGCTGCTTGATGTTATATTTTTAGAGGGATTTGATGGAGATATTTACCTCATTTAAAGAAAAGAAAAAAAAAAAGTTGAAGGACAGGTGGATTATTTTGAGGGATAGTTTGGACTCACCTCTGCAGCTGTGACTTCAGCTCCTCACATCCTGTGTTGTCTTTTTTTTCATGCTTGTTGTCCTCGTGCTTCTATTCCTTGTGTGTCCTCACGTATTATATCCCCTCCCCCACCTCCCCTTCTGTCCCCTCCAGATGCCCAAGTCTCCCCTCGGGCTGCTGCTGCTGCTGCTGTCGACGCGCACCGCTCCGGTTCGCGGAGACCCCTCGCCGCTCCTCACCTTCGAGGACCGGGACCCGACCACCGGCGCCTCCGTGCAGTGCGACCGCTGCCCGCCGGGGACCTACCTGCGCGCGAGCTGCTCGTCGACGAACCGGAGCGACTGCGCGCCGTGCCCGCGGGGCTCCTTCACGGCGCACTGGAACTACATCAGCAAGTGTCTCCGCTGCGGTGTGTGCGGAAACAACGAAGTGGAGACGACCGGCTGCTCCGCGGGCACCGACTGCAGCTGCGAGTGCAAACCGGGTTTCTACTTCAGGCGGGACTACGACATGTGCTGGCGTCACAGCGAGTGCGCGTCCGGCAGCGGAGTCGCGAGCGAAGGTAGAGTCCAACAGAACCGGCGTGTAGGGACCCTCGGAGCCGGTACCGAGGGAACAAAACCTTTCTGTTGTTTTACGTCACAGATGTCAGCTGTGTTTTAATGGAAACGCAAAAGTTTCAATCAATCTTTCTCTCATTATTATTATTATTATTATTTATTTATTGTTGGGGGGGGGGGCGTATTTAATTTGACTTCTTATCTGCCTGGAAGCTCTCCTACATCTGCCTTCCATCCACAGAGTTTAGGATACTGTTGCCATGGAGACAGCCTCGTTGAATTAGTGCTTTCTGACAGCTGTAATCCGTTCAACTGATATATTTTGGGAGTTTAAAGAAGTTTGTGAAGCGAACACGTTGAAAAGACGAAATCTGTGTGAAACTTTTCTGTCTTCAGACTGATGAAACTTTAATTTAAAGAGCTGCCAGCAGCTGAATGTAAAAAGTCCGTTTTAGACTGTGCTTTACTGCTCCACAGAGGCCCACAGCAGCCACTCCAACTCTGATCGACTGATTCAGTCCCATTCATTTCTCCCTGATGTGCGGTTCTCCTGCAGGTACAGCTCACCACGACACAGTCTGCCAGACCTGCTCCAACGGCACCTTCTCCACCTTCTCGTCCGGCAAGCAGAACTGCACGGAGCACCGGCAGTGCGACGACGCCGCCGGGCTGAAACTGGTGCTGTGCGGCGCCACCTGGCACGACAGCGTGTGCGCCAACTGCAGTCAGATCAGAGGTAAGATCACCAGGTAGATGAGGTTTACCAGGAAAAGGCCGGAAAAGGCCTGCAATGTTGGATTTATTCTTAAAGCAAAACCCACTTAAAGGCGACTCAACGCTGGGATGTGTTTCGGAGACAAAAAGCAGAGTTCTGGTCAAAAAACTCTGGATTACTGACGTGGCTTTTGGATTTTAGAGACAAAACTGTGTTCAAACTACAGACTGTTTAAAAAAAAAAAGAGTTCGTAGCTTCAGGTCTATAAAATGGTTCTGATCCAGAAGTGTCTTCAGCTGCAATACCAGCGAGTGCCACTAGAGGTCGGCTCCAAAAAGCCTCCGGCTCCATAGACTCCCATTCAACTTCTCTCATCAAATCCAAAGTGAATAAAATGTGTCCATCAGTTATCTCGGTGTTGTTAGCTAAAGTCACTCCTTCTTATTAGTTTTCTGGAGGTCCATCTGAAAATAATCCCTCATTCATTAGAAAAGAAGATTCAAGAAGACCTGGTTTTGGGGGCGTGTCTGTTTGATTGACAGGCCTGCGGTGTAGTCAGGTTACAGCTATCGGTGGGCGGGACGTAGTATCGTCAGGTTTCCAATCAAATCGGTCAGTTCCATCACTGGCTCCTCCCCCAGTTCGTCCAAATATGGTCACTTCCTGCTCCGAACTAGCAAAGATGGTGACAGACAGAATCTGAACTGGAGGATTCATAATGTTCACAAACCAACGTGGTGACGTCGCCGCTGGTCGCTGATTGGTTCAAACATCTTCTGAAAACGACAGATATCCTTAAACACCTTTAATTCCCAGCTCAGGTCAACAACCATCACCGCGGGCTGTGACTGCCGCCAGCCGGTGTTCATTGTTTCTTTGTGATCGAGTTTCTTCTTCTGTTTCTTCTTCAGACGACGCCGTCTACCTCAGAGAAATCATCCCGGCCTTCTTCGTTCACCACAAAATGCACCTCAAACGTCTGCGGCGAGTCGTTCACAAGCTCCCGTCAGCGGACGGCAGGAAACGGGAAACGACCTCCGACCTGGACCTCCCCGTCCTTCACGAGCGGATCGGCGCCTGGGCCGCCTCGGCCACGCCGCAGCAGGTCCGGGAGCTCCCGGTGGTTCTGAAGAAACTGGGAGCGAGCGGCACCGGCGAGAGACTGCAGAAGAAACTGCAGCGCGTCAACACCCATCTGAAGGAGCGGTGCGTCTCGGGGAGCGCGGCCAACGATTTCACAACCGTGAAGACCGAAGTCGAAAGACCCGTGTTATAGAAACGGAAAGATTTGAATTAGTTATCGTCTGAAAGAAAAGAATTGCTCTTTGTGTGTAGATGGGAAAAAAATGTCTGCCCTGTTCGACTTGCACTGTTGGCACAGGTGTTCACAGGAACTTTTTTTAGTTTTGCTTCGTTAAAGGAGAATACCGCTAACTCTGAGAAGTTCGTTAACTTCCAACTAACTTTTTTAACAGCTCCTTTTTCAGAGAGGGGACGTGCTCCCTGTGTAACCTAAAAATAGAAAAACTCACGAATTTTATGATGCGTAATACGAGACAGCTTGTTTTGGAGGACACTTCATTTGATCTCAGGTGATTTTAAAACAAAGCAGATCTGATCTGGAAAAGACGTTTCTCGCAGATGTACTTATAAATGTACATTTATGATATTAAAGGTCCACCGTTTAAAGTAATTGTACTTTCTAAAATTTGGATTTAAACCGCAAAGAGGTCTGAACCCCAAAACACAAAACTTTAATTCTACAAGTGAAAACTTTATCATAAAAACAAAATAGTATTTTTTTTCTTTTCTTTTTTTTTTAAACGCCGGTTTTTAACCCTTTCAGAGCAAAAAGTGTTGACCTGCAGTACATCAGCTCAATATCGCGGCAAAGTGTGTAATACACACGCTCGTCCACCAGAGGGTGCGTTTGACACGCCTCGCATCGCGTAACGTGAGAAGAATGCGTACGCAAAAAGAGTAAAGTCACGTGATGGATGTCATTGGACGAAGAAGGCTCCTGAAGTCCGTTTAAGGAAGTTTCTTTTCCGAACACGAACCCTGTAGGTTTGCACGTCGTATTTGTTTTTGTGGAAGCACATAAACCTGATCCGCTCCCCTCTAGTGTACAGACGTGTGCGTTACACGTTGCCATGACACCGGATCGGGTATATCTACCTCTTCCTGCCTGTAGTTAAACATCGACGCGACGCCTGTTTGTTCTGCTACTTCAAAAAGGTTTTGTAGTTTCCAGCTTGATATGAAATGCTAATTTATTAAGTTATTTCTGTGTATGCCGTGAGTTGTATCCCGACAGAGACAGCGGTGGAGCTGTTTTATTATTTTTTTTTTACAGACTGAATTTTTTGCAAATAGGCGCTTTGAATGATGCTTTAATAAAAATTATTGCCAATATAAGCGATGACAGTCTGTTTTTATTTCATTTACTCATGAATTAAAACAAAAAAACATTGAGGATAAAATTTATAGATATTATTTTGGTTGACAAAACTTTATTTAATTGGATTAAATGAAAACTTGTTTTGCTTTTACCTTTACCTTTTAGATAATATTAATATTCAACATGTTTATCCAGGAACACAGTCACACATGTTCTACCAGTTTGTTGTGGCCAGTGCTTTGTACTTCTCTGTGGTCTGCTGGGGGAGCAGCATTGGAGCCGGAGACACCAACAGACTTAACAAACTGGTTAAGAAGGCCGGCTCCATCATCAGCTACAAACTGGACAGCCTGGAAAAGGTGGTGGAGAGGAGGACGCTGAACAAACTATTGTCCATCTTGGATAATCCTGTCCACCCTCTCCACCTGCTGCAGGGACAGAGGAGCACTTTCTCTAAAAGATTCTTCCAGCTCCGCTGTCACAAGGACAGATACAGGAGATCATTCCAGATACAGGAGATCATTCTAGATACAGGAGATCATTCCTGATACAGGAGATCGTTCCAGATACAGGAGATCGTTCCAGATACAGGAGATCGTTCCTGATACAGGAGATCATTCCTGATACAGGAGATCATTCCTGATACAGGAGATTCCAGATACAGGAGATCATTCCTGATACAGGAGATCATTCCAGATACAGGAGATCGTTCCTGATACAGGAGATCGTTCCTGATACAGGAGATCATTCCAGATACAGGAGATCGTTCCTGATACAGGAGATCATTCCAGATACAGGAGATCATTCCTGATACAGGAGATCATTCCAGATACAGGAGATCATTCCAGATACAGGAGATCATTCCAGATACAGGAGATCATTCCAGATACAGGAGATCGTTCCTGATACAGGAGATCGTTCCAGATACAGGAGATCGTTCCTGATACAGGAGATCGTTCCTGATACAGGAGATCGTTCCTGATACAGGAGATCATTCCAGATACAGGAGATCATTCCAGATACAGGAGATCATTCCTGATACAGGAGATCGTTCCAGATACAGGAGATCGTTCCAGATACAGGAGATCGTTCCTGATACAGGAGATCATTCCTGATACAGGAGATCATTCCAGATACAGGAGATCATTCCAGATACAGGAGATCATTCCTGATACAGGAGATCGTTCCTGATACAGGAGATCGTTCCTGATACAGGAGATCATTCCAGATACAGGAGATCATTCCAGATACAGGAGATCGTTCCAGATACAGGAGATCATTCCTGATACAGGAGATCGTTCCTGATACAGGAGATCATTCCAGATACAGGAGATCATTCCAGATACAGGAGATCATTCCTGATACAGGAGATCATTCCAGATACAGGAGATCGTTCCTGATACAGGAGATCGTTCCAGATACAGGAGATCGTTCCAGATACAGGAGATCATTCCAGATACAGGAGATCATTCCTGATACAGGAGATCATTCCAGATACAGGAGATCATTCCAGATACAGGAGATCATTCCTGATACAGGAGATCATTCCAGATACAGGAGATCATTCCAGATACAGGAGATCATTCCAGATACAGGAGATCATTCCAGATACAGGAGATCATTCCTGATACAGGAGATCATTCCTGATACAGGAGATCATTCCTGATACAGGAGATCATTCCAGATACAGGAGATCATTCCAGATACAGGAGATCATTCCTGCCCACTGCAATAAGACTGTACAATAACTCACCTCTGGCAAAATCCATCACAGTACAATAACACTGTTGTCTGTGTTTCTTGGTTGCTTGTATATAATATATATATAGATATATAATGTACTGTATATATACTGTATATACTGTGCATTTTATATTTTATATTTATATTTTTTACTGCTATTTACTGCTATTTTATTTGATTGCTTTTCTATTATATTATTCTATTCTATTATTATTTTATTCTATTATTTCTATTATTGCTTCTGTATGTATGCTGCTGTGGCGAAAAAAAATGTCCCCTCGGGGATTAATAAAGTAAATACCTACCTACCTACCTACACATGGACGTTTGAACCACTTGAGATCACATTTTCGTCAGACAGTGTCATCAGTCCACGTGACCACAGTTTCTGTATTATTCTGTCCAGCTGTGGTACTTCCTGTTTTCTCTGACCTGTAATAAGACAGCAACAAATTGGCAGCAGGGCTGATGTGAGGCCACGTGGCGCAGGAAAAACAACAATAACTGAGGCAGACATGAAATGTCCATCATTAGACGTCACTCTGACTATTTTTGTTTCCGAAACGTCTAATTTTCATCTCGTCACAGGTTGAAGCTTGAATTATCACCTCGTGGTTGTTTCCCTCCACCAGCCAGTTAAGCTGCAGTCTCCCTCCACGTCTATCCAGACTATATTTAGTGGAGACTTTGAAGGAATTTGTCCACTCAATCTGATTCTGATGGAGGACAAAGTTGTTGCTGTGACAACAGACGATGCTTCAAATCTGGATGTTGCTGCGAAGAAGCTACAGATTGTAAGAAGGTGGACGCTTCACACACACGTTCAACCCGATCAACACAAACATCCAAGATTAGTATCACACATTCACACCATTTACCAAGTCCCAAACCAGTTTAAACCTTCTAAAACTTTGTCTAAAATCAATCCTAAAACCAGTTTAAAACTAGTCCAAAGTCCATTTAACCCTCGTGTTGTCCTTGGATCAAAATGACCCACAGCTGTGTTCAACCAAGTTCTATTTTATTTTCATATTTTTGGGGGGATCATTGGTGACAAGAAGGCTGTGAGGGTTTCTTTAAAGAATGATGACCAATGATCCCAAAAAATATAAAAACATAGAAATAAAATAGAACTTGGTTGAACACAGCTGTGGGACATTTTGATCCAAGGACAACACGAGGGTTAAAAGTACCGTACTTTCCGGACTATAAGCCGCTACTTTTTTCCCACGCTTTGAACCTCGCGGCTTAAACAATGATGCGGCTAATTTATGTGATATTTCAGTTTTTCTTTTTTAATAAATTTGCACAAATTTCTACATTTCTGTTTTTTTCTGTCAACATGGGGTGCTGAGTGTACATGAATGAGAAATAAAATGAACTTTTTTGATTTTAGCAAATGGCTGCAATGAAACAAAGAGTGAAAAATTTAAAGGGGTCTGAATACTTTCCGTACCCACTGTATATTCAGGTGCGCTCAATAGTCCGGAAATTACGGTAGTCTAAAACCAGGTTCAAAACCACATCTAAAACCAATACAAACAAAGTCCAAAACTAGTCTTAAACCAAATCTAAAATCAAATCCGAAACAATTGGTAAACCTGTCCCAACCTGTCCTTAACCACTTTAAAACCAGTCCAAAACTGGTTTCCAACTAAAGTAGAAAAGTATAATAGACGGAACCTATTTATTCACTAAAGACTGAATCAGCGTTATCTCAAAACACGTGGATGTCAAAACATTTCCCCGGTGACGGAGTGACCGTGGATATTATCTTGTCCCAAAACTTAGGAATACTTCAGAAAGTGGAAATGTACCAACCTCACTCTTCTGAGTTAAAAACAACAACACACTGTTTGCTCAGTCACGCATCTTAAAAAAGCTGAAGTGAGCTCGTGGAAGTTGTGTTGTTGTTCATACCTTTTCACTGGTAACCTTTAGAGTTCAGTGCTGCTCTAAAGATCAATTTAAAAAATAAATATACATATACAGAATATATCCTTTGGTATTTGACCTGCATCTACTTCTCTATGATCATTTGAGAGTCGTGGGTAGATTCGGGGATATGAGAATAACACGAGCTTTGATAGCGCTCACCGTGATGTAACAAAAATAACAATGGTCATGCATGTGACAAAGCTGAGTCACACTGAGAACCGCTCAGTATTGCTTTTGCTGTTTTAGTTTCTCATTTGTACTTTATTTTGTAATCACCCCTGACACACACACACACACACACACACGCGCTTCTTCGTCATACACGTTTTGACCTTCCTTTCGGACTTTTATACTTTGATATTTTTATCAATGTATCAGTACTTTTGAAAATCCCTAAAAATCTTTTGCATGAAAATTTTCACTTTCATATAAAATGCATTTCAAGACACATTAAATAAAAATAATAATGATAATAATAAACTTTATTTGTGTAGCACTTTCATACAAGAAATGCAGCTTAAAGTGGTTTATACCAAGAAAATGACTTGCAGTGTTCCTGTGAAGGCCTCACCTGACCTTCGTCTGGCTCCGCCCACTGAGCCTCGCTAAAGAATGTGGGAATGAGTATAGAGAGCTCATTGTGTTTTCCCTCCTTCAGTGACCTTTGGCGGTCAGGAAGGAGTTCACCATGGACTGTATATGGAAATGGACGCAGCTTCTGGGTCTGGAAAGGGAAGCCGATGCAGAAGTGCCTTAGACTGCAATACTACTGAGGGCCACCAGGGGGTTGGCTCCAATAGACTCCCATTCAAAAAGCATCAAGTTCTCTCCTGTAAGATTTCAACACTGAGCACGAAAGAAAGGTGTGTTCGTATTAGCACGTAAAACCCACGAGGCCTCTCCGCTCTATTCTGAATGGCTTTTGGTGAAGTTCAATGCCCTCTTCTTTGTTTCATTTTGACCTCATTCGTGCGAAATGACACGTTATTGCAGCCAAACATCTGGAATGTTCAGAAGAAAAAGACTAAACCAATCAATTTAAGCAGGCAAAAACAACAATTTGACCTCATCCACCCAGGAGCAGCTCGACGTGAGGGTAGTCAAATTACACAATGCACATTTCCTCTTTCGGCTTGCAGACAGGAAACTAAATAACGAGGCTAGTTTCACAACGCCTGAGCTCGGCCGGTTCATGCTTCTCTTTTATCCCTCCAGCGAGGCCTCCAGAAAGGGTTACACTGAAGATCGGAAGTCTGAGGAAATGTTTCAGGGCTTTCAGGTGAAATTATTATGACTGGAACTGCCGCTGACTCACCTCAGTGACGTCGAACGCCTTTCCTTGACTAAACGTATGATGTACGAAAAAAGAATGCCATATTTGCATTTTGGGTAGCAGCGCGTCAAAGATTAGTAACAAAAAGGAGAAACCTTCTGTAGAATAAAACTGATTAAAAAAAAAAAAAAAAAAAAAAGCGGACATAAATTTCAAAAAATTTAAAAATTAAAAATGATCGTCTCGTCTTAAAATGAAGTGCACCCATGAAGAGTGTCATCACGTATTGTCTGGACTGATTCCCATGGAGACTGCAGCTGGAGAGCTTCATAAATTTGTGCACATTTACTTTTCCAAACACTCAGAGGCTTATTCATGCCCCTGACTGTTACTCTTGAATGAAATAGCTTATAGTCGGCAAATACAGCCACAGCTTCAGCCCGAGCTGGGTGTGGCTTAAAAACTCTAAATAGTTTTGATAATGCTGTATATTGAAAGCCATTTAGTTTGTCAATAACTGTGTTTTTGCCTGTTGGTAAACTCATTCAAATCTCTTTTCTCTGGTTTCCTGCCTTACCAGAAGGCCCTGGTTTCACACAGCATTTGCATGATGCATTAGAGTAAACATTTAACTGTGCTATTTGTAGCTACTTTTTTTCCCCTTTGTTTGTGTTACTATTATAACATTTAATGTTTGTTTATGTTTTTCATATTTTGCTGATCTACAATTCTCCCAGTCTCAAAAGCGGGAATACAAACAGTCACCAACTTTGTTTTCAACCCAGGGAGGATATGACAGATGCAGGATTGCAAACCATGCAAAACAAAAGTATTACAAGCAGGAATATTTGTTTTGTAAATCCAGAATGCCCTGAACAAGGTCAGACCATAATTTTGCAACACATGCTGCCTGAATGGTTCCCAGTGTGTCTCCATTTGGCTTTAGACCAAATCTGCTGCGTGTGGATATGCAAATACAATCCTCAAAGTAGGAGACGTGATGTAGTTCATAAGGTTATAAAACAGATGGATTTCCTGGAAACATTTGGAGCAACGGTTTCCTCCTCTTCTTTGGGTTCAAACCAGTTTTTCTTCATTCGAACTAAATTCACAGCAACAGATTCACACATATACAAACAATTACAAAGAGATGCAACTTGTTTACAAAGAGGCACAAAACAACCACAGAGAGACACAGAATGTTTACAAAGAAACAACTTGTTTACAAAGAGGCACAAAACAACCACAGAGAGACACAGAATGTTTACAAAGAAACAACTTGTTTACAAAGAGGCACAAAACAACCACAGAGAGACACAGAATGTTGACAAAGAAACAACTTGTTTACAAAGAGGCACAAAACAACCACAGAGAGACACAGAATGTTTACAAAGAAACAACTTGTTTACAAAGAGGCACAAAACAACCACAGAGAGACACAGAATGTTGACAAAGAAACAACTTGTTTACAAAGAGGCCCTTCCGCTGAGAGCTTTAATTCCAAGCATTGACCTCCTTGTTCTTTTGTCCAAGGGTCAAAGGTCACAGTGGCCACAACTCAAGGATTTTTACACTAGCTACGACAAAAAAATGTCTCACAAAATGTCCGACGGGACGAAGTGGTGCGGAGAAGTGACATTTTCGACATTATATCATTTCAGTCCGTTCCTGGTCATAATAAGTGAGGAGCAGGAGGGCTGACTGTGGCCCAGCGTGACCCAGATCCTGAATGAGTGGTGTGATCCGTGACCTCCGGCCAAATATTTCTGCCTCCCCGTTCCTGTTCTTCAGTGTTTACTTTGCAATGCTGGTAAAATCTGTCACGTATGCAAACATGCAATTAACGGGACACAAAATACTCCGACGTTCTTCTCACGAAAAGCTGTTTTGCAGCTGTACCTTATCGGAATAATTGCATACTCAAATTTGCCACTTGGCACGTATTTTCCAACTAAGTTCATTTTCGTTCATCGGAAAGGACGCAATGGAAACTTTCTTTCTGCAGCACAGCAGAAGCAGGAGAAGACAAACAAGAGATGCACCAGGAATAGCTGCTGCTGTGCTGTTGGTAAACGAATCCTTCTGAACCCCTTTAAGTTCACCGCATCACCACAAAAGTGAGAATATACACACTAATCCTAAGGAATGTCGCTTTTTTTAGGGCGGATTATTTTTGCCGTTCTTTTTTCCCCTTGTTCCAGTTCCTGTCATCACATGCATGGATTAAGATTTCATTTTTTAATCTAAATTTGAGCAGATTTTTAAGTGCAATGAAGCATTCAGCAGTGTTTGCTATTTATGCAGGTTTAAACATTAACCCTGCAGCTGCTGGTAAACTCTACGCGTGCCTCATAATTGTGCTGCTTCTCATTTGCCTGTTCGCACACGTTCGACTCGTCAGCAGACAGTTTTTGAACTCGTCTGCTGAGGATCTGAGAGTTTTGATTCCCATTACCTGCTAAACTGTGAAGGCTGTGAGAAGCAGAAGCGGATCACAGAGAAGGCGTTGGAGATGGTTAGAAATAAACACATGAACACAGTGAGTCAGTGTTGATACAGGATCATCCTGAAAATCCTTGCTAGTTACCTACGGGAAAACAAGATTTACAGGCTGGTTCATAACTTGTAAGTTTCACAATGACTGCAGTGTCAAAGTGAAATGCTGTGAATACAGCTGTTGGTCAGGCTGATCAGGCTATGCTATGACAAACAGGCATAGTCCAGGATTTCAGAGATTGTGACTGACATCCTATCCTTTTCATTTCTATCAAATTTAATTTCAATAACCTGGATCTCTATGCTGTTCTTTTCTCTGTCTGCTCTCCCCTCGACGACAACCAGTGAAAGCAGATGAGCCTGGTTCTGTTGGAGGTTTCTTCTGTTAAAAGAGAGTTTTTCCTTCTGTTGAAGGTTTCTTCTGTTAAAAGAGAGTTTTTCCTTCTGTTGGAGGTTTCTTCTGTTAAAAGAGAGTTTTTCCTTCTGTTGGAGGTTTCATCATGTTAAAAGAGAGTTTTTCCTTCTGTTGGAGGTTTCTTCTGTTAAAAGAGAGTTTTTCCTTCTGTTGGAGGTTTCTTCTGTTAAAAGAGAGTTTTTCCTTCTGTTGGAGGTTTCTTCTGTTAAAAGAGAGTTTTTCCTTTTGTTGAAGGTTTCTTCTGTTAAAAGAGTGTTTTTCCTTCTGTTGGAGGTTTCTTCTGTTAAAAGAGAGTTTTTCCTTTTGTTGAAGGTTTCTTCTGTTAAAAGAGAGTTTTTCCTTCTGTTGAAGGTTTCTTCTGTTAAAAGAGAGTTTTTCCTTCTGTTGGAGGTTTCTTCTGTTAAAAGAGAGTTTTTCCTTCTGTTGGAGGTTTCATCATGTTAAAAGAGAGTTTTTCCTTCTGTTGGAGGTTTCTTCTGTTAAAAGAGAGTTTTTCCTTCTGTTGAAGGTTTCTTCTGTTAAAAGAGAGTTTTTCCTTCTGTTGGAGGTTTCTTCTGTTAAAAGAGAGTTTTTCCTTCTGTTGGAGGTTTCATCATGTTAAAAGAGAGTTTTTCCTTCTGTTGGAGGTTTCTTCTGTTAAAAGAGAGTTTTTCCTTCTGTTGGAGGTTTCTTCTGTTAAAAGAGAGTTTTTCCTTCTGTTGGAGGTTTCTTCTGTTAAAAGAGAGTTTTTCCTTTTGTTGAAGGTTTCTTCTGTTAAAAGAGTGTTTTTCCTTCTGTTGGAGGTTTCTTCTGTTAAAAGAGAGTTTTTCCTTTTGTTGAAGGTTTCTTCTGTTAAAAGAGAGTTTTTCTTTCCCACTTTTGGACATTTTTCTTCATGATAAAAGAGAGTTTTTTTTTCCTATCAGCAACTCATGTAGGAATTGTTGGATCCTTTTGTATTCTGCTGTAAAGTTCTGTTGGAAAGACTTTACTATGTTAAGTGCCCTGAAATAACTTTAAATCTTAAAAAAAAAAAAACAACCTTTAAATTGAACAAGATACCACACTGTTATAACAGCAGCATCCCATCTGGAAAACTGGAATATATAGAAATGAATCAGGAAACGTTCTCCAATCAGCAGCACAGAAAGATATTCTGGAGAAACTCTGGAACAATCATAGAGTTTCCTTGTGCCTTCACAGAGCTGGATTTATAGAAACATATTTATCGTTTGAGATCTGACCTAGCAGTGACGTCAAATAAAAAAAAAAACCCAAAAAACCAAGCTTTGCCGTCATTGTCATCCGGCGAAAATGAGCCATTTGTAAAAGCAAACAAAAAAACACAATGCGTGGAAGTCTCTGAAGTCCTCCTCCAGTTTCCTGATGTGTCAGAGAAAAGCAGCTGAGTCAGACGGGGTTTGATTCAGCACCTTTGACAGATCATCTCCCTCAGTTGTCACGTCTACTTCCCCCATGTCTGTTGTTTAGCTGGGTTTTTTTTAATCCATATTTTATAATGAATTCTTCAAACTTTTTGAGTTCTCATTTTTTCTGTCAATTTTTTTTTCATAAAATGACATCTGTAAATCACATCATCGTAAAAATATTTGTGGTCCCATGCAAGATGGGAGAATCCATAGGTGCACTCAATTTGCAATAAATGTCTGTATCGCCACCTGTTGGATGAGTCATGCACTGCAACTTTTAAAGATGGTGGAAGGAGTTTTACTGAACACCGAAACTTGACACAGAAAAAAACACGATTTTATAAACATCCCTGAGATGAACTTCAAACCTCTTTGAATAAAGAACATAAGTATCATGTCGACCTCTAGGTGGCATCTTTTATCCCATTAACAATTATTTTGGATCAGAACTCAAGTCAGGACCGTTGAAGCGGCAGCTGCAGCGAACACAGACGGCTATTTGTCTCCATCTAGTGGTGAAATCAGATCTACACACCGCTCAGTGCACTCTCCTGCAATGTACGTGTACAACCATATCCGGATGGGGGAGTAACAGTAACTTGTAATGCAGGTAAATGTCCACCAGGGGTCAGAGTTCTCCCACTTTCAGCAGCAGAGAGAAACCCTGAGGACAACAGAAGAAGAAGGGAGGGATCACCGGGGCGTGCGCGCGCGAGCGCGAGTGAAAATGTG
Organism: Brachyistius frenatus; assembly: GCF_029030835.1. Taxonomy (NCBI): domain Eukaryota; kingdom Metazoa; phylum Chordata; class Actinopteri; family Embiotocidae; genus Brachyistius; species Brachyistius frenatus. Next base: position 1,116,475 of record NW_027210690.1, on the reverse strand, counting down.
CCCCGCGTGATTTGTTGACATCGCTCGCGCACCGCGTGTCGTCACTTTTTCGGATACATGTGTCACAATGGAGCCCGCTTCAATCAAAGTTGCCCCCCCCCCCCCCCCCACACACACACACACACACCCCTTGCTGGTTTCTTGAGACGACAGTAATGTAAAGTCCACGAGAGTGTGTGCGCGTGCGTGCGTGTGCGTGTGTGTGTGTGTGTGTGTGTGTGTGTGTGTGTGCAGACATCTAGGAATGGATGCAGACAGGAGACGCGGGGTGTCGACAGGTAACCGGAGTTAAAGAGAAGCACGACACCGTCCACCGTGTGTCCGCGTCCCGGTCGAAAGCAGCAGCCTCCTCGCGCGGTTTCCTTCTCGGGGTGGTGTTGTTGTTGTTGTTGTTGTTGTTTTGGCCGCCTCTCGTGTCCTCACCGCCGGACTCCACCTCGGTGTTTACCTCGGCAGAAGACATGTCGGAGGACAAAACGGACATTCCCAACGAGCTGCTCGGTAAGATAACGTCCGTTTACCGGCTCAGATGAACCGACCCGGGCCTCGTTGTAGTGCAGAATAATTCTCAGGTAACTCTGACGTCATTTAAATCGACGAAAATCAACTTTAAAAACACCACCTTCTTTTATTTTGAGGTAAAACAGGACATTAATTAAGATGAAGTTACATTAAACTCACAAGGAAATCACTACAAGTCACTTTTAAGAGTGTTAAAATAGTTATATTTGCATACGTTGTTTTTTATATACATTTACAGACCTAAATAATGTAATTTCTGTCTAAAAACTCTTCTAAATCTTTATAATGTTGACTATCCGGATTATTATGGGAGTTTGGGGAGTTTTCCCCCTTTTTTTTATTAACCGGATAAAACAGGCAAGTATTTTTCCACATCTTCCTAAAAGCCTTTTTGTTTTTTTTCGTGCCCTGAAGGGAAGTTTGGCTACCTGAGAGTTTCTCCTCTGCCACTTCCTTATCTGAAGGTGGTGGTGGGGGGAGGAAGGAGGGGTGTGCCCGTGAAATTCCTCTGGATTGTGAGATATTATCAGCACAGACTGCCTCTGAGTGTCCCACAAACAGAGAGAGAAAGGAGCCAAAACTTTTAAAATCACTTAAAACAACAACTCCTGGAAGGCTGTGATTTATTTGTCCTCTTCTTTTTGGAAAAGTCAACAAACTTCCACTTTAAAAAGTCGACATTTCAGGCCGATGTCCAATATTTTTGTTCTATCCGCACTATAAATAACAACAGTAGGTTAGAAGAGTGTCAATGTCATTTATCTCACGTGGAAGAGGAAAGGAAATGCTTTAAAATGAAAAGTCTGAAGAGAGCAAACTTCAGATGAAACGTCCGGTAAACAGCAGACGGTGGGAAGTAGAAGCTGCAGCCTCGATATGTCGTTGCACTGATGAATGGAGCTTTTTGTTTTCGCCGCCCTGCTGCTTGCTGCTGGTTTTATTAGGACACGCTGACCCGATGCTGCTCATCAGCAACTATTTAAAACTGGAGGAACATTTAAACCATAAAAAAAAAACCAAAAAACCCATGTCGGTGATCAGAAGTCAGCTGTGCTTCAGACTTGATCTTTTCTCATCTGAACTTCTGCAGTATTCAAAACAGATCAGATAATCAATAGTTTAACCCGTAAAAATAAGAGTCTGGTCTCATGGAATGAAACTTCCGTAAACAGTTTTTAATGAGCAGCAACTAATGATTATTTTCATTATGGATCATCCAGAAACATGCACCTCAGGTCAGGTTACCTGGCGCCGCGCTAGTGGCAGCCTGCTGCAGCAGCCCCCCCCTGAGAGCCCCCCCTGAGAGCCCCCCTGCTGTAGCGAAGACATTTCCCCTCGGGGATTAATAAAGTGAAATAAAACAAAATAATAATCTGCAAATGCATTTTTTTAAAAAAAAATTTTTATAACAATAAAAGTCTCAAATTTCAAATAAAAGAATTCTACCGTTTTTGAATCGCTGGAAGAAGTTGTTGTTTTTTGTGTGTGTTTTTTTTTGGACAATTAAAACTGCTCGAAGTGACAATTATTACCCCAAAAAAACTATCGCGGCTCTCGTAAGAATTTTAGTTTTTGGCTGCTTTAACAGAAAAAAACTAAAAAAGCCGCTTTATGCTACTTTTTCAGCAGAAAACGTCAGACTGGTGAACTCAGAGGAGAACGAAGCAGCTTAAAGATCCCGATGTCTTTTTTCCCTGAGGAGGTGGTGGAGACCATAAACAGAGCTAAAAGAGGAAATAAAAGGTGGAAAGTGTTTTTGCTCGTAAGCCGACCACATCGGACTAAAATAGAAAAAAACTATAAAAACAGGTACTGCAGGTGCAAACTAAGAGTTGTTTTTCAGTGCAGGTCTCAAAATCAAAAGATATTCAGATTACAAAAAACAACAAAACATCACAACAGAGGAGCTGGAACGAAGACGTCTATACTTCTTTTTCCCATTTTTTAATTTTTGTTTTTATTTCAAAACAGTGAATTCTGCTCGTTACTATAAACTTGTCCGTGTGCAGGGAGGAGCTGCGTTTATTTCATACCAGCGAGGTGGACGCATGTGTTTCTGATCAGCCTCGATGCTGTAATGTTGTCATCCTCCTCATGACCTCATCATGTGTCTGGAGGAAGGAGGAGGAAGGAGTAGGGAGGAGGAAGGAGTAGGAAGGAGGAGGAGGAGGAGGAGGACGACGACTGCATGATGTCACTTCTCTTCCTCTTCTTCCTCTTTTTCTTTATGTCAAATCATGTCCAAGCAGAAATACAAAATATTAAATGTTGAATTTTTTTCCCAACTTAATTGTCATGTGTTGTTTGACATGTACACCCCCCCCCCCCCCTCGTGTGTCCCAGAGAGCGTGCGGGAGGCGGTGGGTCGGCGGGTGAAGCTGACCCTGAGGCGCAAAGTCCAGCTGGAGGTCAAAGGTGACAAAGTGGAGAACCGAGTGCTGGTAAGTGAATTCAACCTGTTCTTGGTTTTTAGGACCTTTTTTGATAAGTTGGTTTTCTGAATGTCAAGAATGTACGAGACTTTTTGTCAGTTTGCTGTCACTTTTTTTTTTTTTTTGCTGCAGCATAGTTCTGTAATAGTAGAATAGTTGTCTAGTTGCAAAATAAATTGCGTTCCCTTAATTTTACATCGATGGAAAGACTCGAGACTCGATGTTTGCAAGATATTTGAACCGTCTTAACGACTGAAAAGAAGCCGGGAGGAGTTCAGTGTTTCAGATTGTTGCATCACTTCCTGCGAGGTTTTGAGGTTTTTTTTTAACTATTGTTATGCATCTTTAAAGATTGTCTGAGAACTGAGAACCCGAGGACACTATGCCCCGCCCCCACATATACCAGACGCGCCCCCAGATATATACTGCTTTTCGAAGGCCTAATATCTAATGAATGCTGGAAATTTTTTCATTATTTCATGACACCATAATGACTTGTGGAAAACATTTACTAACTTTTGTATTTTCTGGAGCCAGCCCCTAGTGGCCCTCAGTGGTATTGCACTTCTAAGGCACTTCTGCATGGTTTTTTTTTTCACACTTCGGACCCCAAAAATGACAACAATTTTTATTTCAAGAGTTGAGTCCTGCAGTCAGGCTGCATGTGGTTGTCAGATATTTGGAAGGACTGCGGCTACAGAAGCTGCTGCTGTGAGTCATCATGTGACTGCTGCCCTGTTGTTTTTTTAATCTGCAGCTCCACAGTCTGTTAAATATCACCTGGTACCGCTGACACACAGCCGTCCTCCTGCGTTCTAGAGTCAGACGAACAACTGCCCTCATCTTTGTTTTGATTGGTTGATACCGGCACAGTGTACCGAGAGAGGAAATTATCAGATGTCAGTAAAAGTTGGTGAAATGGTCTTCTGAGCGTCGACTGTTTCTAAAAGAGTTCGTAGCTTCCAGGTCTGTAAAATGGTTCTGATCCAGAAGTGTCTTCAGCTGCAATACCAGCGAGTGCCACTAGGGGTCGGCTCCAAAAAGCCTCCGGCTCCATAGACTCCCATTCAACTTCTCTCATCAAATCCAAAGTGAATAAAAGACTTTGGTAGATCTAGGTTTAATACACGTGTCCACCAAATTACCGCTGGCTCCTCCCCCAGCTCGTCCAAATATGGTCACTTCCTGCTCCAAACTAGCAAAGATGGTGACGAACAGAATCTGAACTGGAGGCTTCATAACGTTCACGAACCAACGTGGTGATGTCACCGCTGTGATGGTCCGCGTTCGGGATATAAAGCTCATTTCTATACGGACCGGACTTTTCCGCTGATGCAGGAAACTTGTAAACTTGAAACTGTTGTCACTTCTGAAGAAGAAGGAACTCTGTGAGACTGAAAACACAACGAAAGGTTTCCTTGACTTTGACTTGAGGAAACGGTTCACTGTGTCATATGTACAGTTTCACACGTAAAAGTAGAGAATAGTTGGACAGTTAATGCTGCAAACTGGTCTTTTTGCTTTGTCGGCTGTTTTGTTGGGGAATTGAAAGAAGAACTTAGAAACATCCATCCATCCATTATCTAGACCTGCTTTATCCTGGACAGGGTCACGGGGGGGCGGAGCCTATCCCAGCTCACTTAGGGTGAAGGCAGGGTTCACCTGGACAGGTCACCAGTCCATCACAGGGACACAGAGAGACAGATGGAAACAAAGACCATTCACACCTCAGGGACATTTGTAGAACCAGCAGTTAACCTGAGGTTCATGTTTCTGGATGGTGGGAGGAAGCCGGAGAACCGAGAGAACCCACGCAGAAAGGCCCAGATTCGAACGCGGAACCTTTTCGCTGTGAGGCGACCGTGCTAACCGCTGGTGCCGCCCACTTAGAAACATATTGAGGAAAATTTAAAGTTTGATAATGGAACTTTTTTTTTTGAAGCGTGATGGTGCAGATTTAAAAAAAAAAGAAAAAAGAAAAGAGTTTCTTGGTGTTTGTGTGGCAGCCGGGTGTCTGGGTTCATGGAGCTGCAGGTATGTGGCTTCACCTTTAGCTCTTTATGTGTGTTGAATATGAAAAGACATTTTAATATCGGGACTAAAAAAAAACATAAAAATATCTCCTTTACACCAGAAAGTGTAATTTAGCACTTTCTTTTTTAGCTTTTAACACTCAGTTCTTTTACTTTTGTCCACATACCTCGACTCTGCAGCTCCTGTCAGGACTTGACTGAAGTAACACACACACACACACACACACACACACACACACACACACACACACACACACACACACACACACACACACACACACACACACACACACACACACTCCACATTCCTCAGCTGTAGATCAGCAGATTAGAAAAAAGCTGCCATCATTTCTTGAAATGAGGCAAAACTCACTAAATGCGTCGTAATAACGCGTCAAACGCTTTTTTTTCTCGTTTGTGTAAATAACGGTTGAGTAGAAAACATATTTCCTGAATCATGTTACGAGGCGAGTTTATTTATAAAGCAGCGTTCAGACGCTGTTCAAAGTGCCTTAAAGAGACAGAGAAATACATTGAAAAAAAATAAGCTATTAAGATGAAATTGCATTTATAAGAAAAGGACAGTCTGGGATATTAAAACTGCAGTTTCTGTAATTTGATTTGCTGTAAACAGTTTAAACAGTTTAAAGCCCTGATTTGTCATCGAACTGACAAAGGAAAGACTGTCTTTCAAAAAGACCTGTTTTTGGGGGCGTGTCTGTTTGATTGACAGGCCTCTGGTGCAGTCAGGTTACAGCTATCGGTGGGCGGGACGTAGTATCGTCATGGTTTCCAATCAGATCGGTCAGATCCACCAGCTGGCTCCTCCCCCAGCTCGTCCAAATATGGTCACTTCCTGAACTGGAGGCTTCATAACGTTCACAAACCAACGATGACATCACTGATGGTTGATGACATCACTGATGGATGATAAAAGACACCTGACTCGTGTATTTCGACTGTCTATGTTTTATCGTGTAATTACTGCGTCGTCTGAATCTATAAAATCCGACCTGTTTCCATCAGACGCTGCGAGCAGCAGCGTCTGTTATCCGGTTCTCCTCCGTGGCCTCGTTCACCTGCTCGTCTGCGGAACCACCTGAACGTTTTCCAGACTTTATAAACTCAAAACAGGTCGTTCAGAGCGTCTGCCGGCGTCCTCCGGCCTGCAGCAGATGTGACCTGAGGCGACCTCGCTCATCTGGTGTGTTCCAGCACATACCGCGGCTGGCTCCGCCCCCTTCCCGTGATGACACGGATCGTTTCAAATCCAATAATTCGGCAAACGATCTCACACTTTTTTAGGGGGATGCAGTTACAAATTTAGTCAGTTGGAAACGTTGTTGTTGGCTGAGCGAGCAGCTGTAATGTGCAGTCGCTCTGTGAGGTTCAACACGTGGTTCAGGGATAATATATGTCATTATCCCAGTCGGGGAGAGGACGGCTCTCCGGGGGCCGAAGCTGCAGCCAGAGACTGAACTCATTTCAATTAAGTTGAATTTTCATTTCATTTCTTTTTTTTTCTTCCGACTTTAACATCTAATGTGATTTTTTTATATATATATATATATTTCTATACAATTAAAAATTAAAAAATTTCCCCTCGGGGATTAATAAAGAAACTACCTAACCTAACCTAACCTAACCTAACCTAACCTAACCTAACCTAATTACTTCTTCTATATGAACAAAACACACATTTTTATGTGAGCCGATATCATTCCAAGAAAATCTAAAATCAGACACAACATTAAAAACGAATGCATAAGCATAAATTTGGAATTAGTCATAAATAAATCTTGTAATAAAATTGTATTTATTATATTAGTTTTGTGTCATTAACTGATGTAAATCAGTAAATCTGGGTATCAAACCGTTTTCTTCGATCAACTCTAAACTTCCTGTTCAGCTGCTTGTTTTTGGACATTAATTTAACACGGAAGTCGTTTTTTAACAAATGGTCTTATTTCTCATTATATTGAGGTATTAAATGTATTTTTTGGTGTTACTACATAAATCCAGGTTGTAGCACTGATGTCTCCATGTCTGTCCTCAGGCTCTGGCGTCCCATCGAGCCTACCTGCTGACGGCTCGGGTTCCCTCCAAGGTCGGTAAACTTCTCACTTTGTGTTATTAAAAGTTAGTTTTCTTTTCATTTCACACAATCTCATCCTTTAGCATTTTTTTTTGTCACTGAATATTTAATAGCATGACTATTAATTATTAAACTTTATTTATAAAGCACTTTTCAAAAACCAAAGCTGAATTTGCTTTTCTAGAAAAATACAGTAAAAAAAAAAAAAATATTAAAATGATATCAAAATGCACAGAATCAATAAAAACGACACAAGAGGAAATACTTCATTGGGGAACAAAGTGTTTTCAAAAAAACAAGTGTTTTTAAAAGCTTCTTAAAACTTTAGGAAGATGGTTCCAGAAGGACGAGGCTCCGCCCCCTTTCTGTTTTTAAACTCCCTCATTCATTAGAAAAGAAGATTCAAGAAGACCTGTTTTTGGGGGCGTGTCTGTTTGATTGACAGGCCTGTGGTGCAGTCAGGTTACATCTATCGGTGGGCGGGACGTAGTATCGTCAGGTTTCCAATCAGATCGGTCAGATCCACCGCTGGCTCCTCCCCCAGCTCATCCAAATATGGTCACTTCCTGCTACCAAACCGCTGCAAACTAGCAAAGATGGTGACGGACAGAAATTGAACTGGAAGTCTTCTTGAATCTTCTTTTCTAATGAATGAGGGATTATTTTCAGATGGACCTCCAGAAAACTAATAAGAAGGAGTGACTTTAGCTAACAACACCGAGATAACTGATGGACACATTTTATTCACTTTGGATTTGATGAGAGAAGTTGAATGGGAGTCTATGGAGCCGGAGGCTTTTTGGAGCCGACCTCTAGTGGCACTCGCTGGTATTGCAGCTGAAGACACTTCTGGATCAGAACCATTTTACAGACCTGGAAGCTACGAACTCTTTCATAAACAGTCTGTGGTTGTACCATATAAATATATTTTCCACAATCATGTGACGCCACGACGAGGGTTTTAAATCTCCCGACGCTTCATTTTAGTTTCAGATTGCATCAGACTTTCCCACTGATTTGTTATTTAAGTTGTCTGGACTGATTCACACGCTCGTCAGTAACAAACCCCAAAATAAAAAAAATAAAAAATCTGGATGGTTACCAGTAAAATAAAAAAGAGTGTGAGAAAAAGGAAAGAGTAATTTTAGAAGTTGGTTTAACCACAGTCTGACTTCGCTGTCATTTCTGCAACACTTTATTAAACTTAAAATCGTGAAGTTCACAAGTTCAACTTTGAACTCAGATGTTTTAAAGTGGTTTAAAAAGGGGATAAATTAATTAAGTTTGTTTTTTTGTTCTTTTTGGATGATCGTCAGACTTTAAAACGTTTAAAAGAAACATTTCTTCTACTTTTTATTTTTGTATTCTTTCCAGCCTGTTTTTTTCTCTCTCTCTCTCCTCGCTCTGCCTCTCTCGCCCTCTCGGCTGAACTTTCTCTTCCTGTCACTGTTTTCCTTTCCCACAGGCTGCGCTCTCACAGATGCATTGTGGGTAAAAAACTATCAAATGTCTCCATATGGTTGGGACCTGTCCTCAGAAAGACAAGAGAGAGAGAGAGAGAGAGAGCACTTTCGGGTAATCGAGAGAAAATAGAGAAGTAGAATTACTGAGTCAGCAGTAATGTGAGTTTGTAGATTTTAATATGAGTAATAAAAGCTGATATTTCTAAAAAAGCTTCTGTGAGAAGCTAAAAACAATTGGAGATTAAAATGTGAAAAAGTCAGGTGAAATAACTTTCTCACCGTCAATACATCCCATAAAAAAAAACAACAGAAAAACTAATAATGCATGTGTCTTATTATATATAAAGTGATCCGGCCTCTTTTTTCAGACCCGGAAGCTACGAAACACTTTTTCTAAACAGTCTGTGATCACGATGATTTAAGTTTTCTTTAAAGTGGAGAAACGAGACCTCAAACGCCGTCTGAAGAGTTTCTGAAACACGTTCGATGTGAAGACTTCCTTCTCGCTGTTTGTTGGCTCCGAGTTGGAAGCAGGATGTTTTTCTTCATCTCATAACTGTCTGCTCAAAAACCCCAAATTATACTCGTGCTCATCTTTGTGGCGTCGAGGTTACGCGGCTCGTCTTGAACGAACGTTCGTTTACACCCAAACTCCAGCGGAGTCCATGTTCGGATCCTGACCTCCGTTATTAACGACAGCGCCGATATTTGGACTTCATTAGATCCTGATTGACAGATTTAGATATTAATGAGCAGCTGGACTTTAATTTTAAAGCCTTTTTTTGTTTTATATCAAATCTCACTGCAGATCAAATTGCTTTTATATTTACAAAAAAAAAAAAAAAAACTCTTTTGCCGATCTTCTCTGTATAAATGTTTATAATATTTCCTTCATGTTAGTCTGAGAGTTAGAAGTCAGAAAACAGAAATAAAACTGAGATAAATGTGAAAAAAAAGTGTCGAGCAGAGATTTTCAGCTCAGCCAGCTGACCCCTGATCTGTTGTTCCAGAGTGGGCCAGTGGTTTTCTCTTGGTGTGTGTGTGTGTGTGTGTGAGTGTGTGTGTGTGTGTGTGTGTGTGTGTGTGTGTGTGTGTGTGTGTGTGTGTGTGTGTGTGTGTGTGTGTGTGTGTGTGTGTGTGTGTGTGTGTGTGTGTGTGTGTGTGTGTGTGTGTGTGTGTGTGTGTGTGTGTGTGTGTGTGAGTGTGTGTCAGAGTGAAACAGAGGGCGGTTTGTTCCTCGGTGTGTACTGTCCCGGCAGAGGGAGAGAAGAAAAAGAGAAAAAAAAGGACAATGGAGGAATTTAACAGCTGGCAGGGAGGAGGAGGAAGAGGAGGAGGAGGAGGTGCTGCCTCCTCTCACGACATTTCTTTCTTACATTTTCTTCTGTAAACTTCTATCTCTCCAAAAAAAAAAGTGACATAAAAGTTCAAAAAGTCCGATTTCATTTAACCTCTTCCTCTTCATCGTTCCTCCTCCTCGTCATCATCATCATCATCATCATCATCATCTCACGCTTTCTGTTTTGTTCCTCCGTCGTTCTCTCCTTCCTCCCTTCGTCTTTTTGGTTCTCCTCCGTCACACTTGCTCTCTTTGGCAGCGACTTCAAAACACACAAATTATTTTCACTTTCTTTCTCTCTATGGATCCAGAGGGGAACGTGTGTGTGTGTGTGTGTGTGTGTGTGTGTGTGTGTGTGTGTGTGTGTGTGTGACTCCAGACATTTGTTCTGCAGCTTGTGTTTTTACTTTCCTTTTTTGATTTTTTGATTATTATTATTTCCTAACGCCCCCTCCCCCGCCCCCCCCCCCGTCCCCGTCCCACCATGGGACATTAAAGATGTGGGGCGTTCAATGACATCCTTTGACGTGTAAATTGCGGATGCGCTCATTAAAGCCGGTGAAGTGTGTTGAGAAAGTCGAGGCTGTTGTGACACAGCGAACCGTCTCGATTGCGTAACTTCAACCAACAGGTTGGAGCTCGACCGGTCGGCCCCCGAAAAAAAGCAAAGAAAAAGAAAAAGCATGTGATTCGGCTTATTTTGAGCAAAGCAGTTTCTGCACGACCAAAAGTATGTGGACACATGAACATGTGATCCAGTCTTTCTACCAGATGTCGCAGATTTTGTTCTTCTGCCTCAAACTCAGAAAGCTTTCCTTAAAGAGCGTCACGTTGAAACCACCGACTGTTTCTAAAAGAGTTCGTAGCTTCAGGTCTGTAAAATGGTTCTGATCCAGAAGTGTCTTCAGCTGCAATACCAGCGAGTGCCACTAGAGGTCGGCTCCAAAAAGCCTCCGGCTCCATAGACTCCCATTCAACTTCTCTCATCAATAAAAGACTTTGGTAGATGTAGGTTTGATACACATGTCCACCAAATTTCGTGCATGTAGGTGAAAGTAGGGGGTTGTTGTTGTTGTCGTCGTCGTTGTCGTCGTTGTTGTCAGTGAATCATTCTCATGCCTTGTTGCAGGTGGAACAGTCCTTCAGCTACCTGGACATCCAGGGAATCAGCAGCAACAAGCCCACGCAGGTACACACACACACACACACACACACACTCACACACACACACACACACACACACACACACACACACACACACACACACACACACACACACACACACACACACACACACACACACACACACACACACACACACACACACACACACACACACACACACACTCACTCACACACACACACACACACACACACACACACACACACACACACACACACACACACACACACACACACACACACACACTCACTCACACACACACACACACACACTCACACACACACACACACACACACACACACACACACACACACACACACACACACACACACACACACACACACACTGTATGGACAAAACGCATGGCTGTCTGGAAAGCTTTGTGTTTCATAATGTTTATGATGTGGAAACGACCACACCTCAACAGTTAAACTCACACATACGATTACACAGATATGACTTACTGGCTGCTTTTGTTTGCACACTCCTGCACACACACACACACACACACACACACACACACACACACACACACACACACACACACACACACACACACACACACACACACACACACACACACACACACACATTGTGCAAAATAGCAAAACAACATAAATTTTATCCTGACTGAATCACCTGAATTCACCTCTGTGTGTTTCCTGGAGATCAAATCTTTATGATTGTGTGTGTGTGTGTGTGTGTGTGTGTGTGTGTGTGTGTGTGTGTGTGTGTGTGTGTGTGTGTGTGTGTGTGTGTGTGTGTGTGTGTGTGTGTGTGTGGCGCCCCCTACAGTTACTGCTGGAGTATGAGCGCGGCCCGTGGATCCTCCGGCTCGGCTCGGTGGAGGAAGTGGACGAGGTGATCGCTCACATCGGCAGCTGTCTGCAGAGGATCTACCCCACCGGCTCCCCTGTGTAGGTACCAACACACACACACACACACACACACACACACACACACACACACACACACACACACACACACACACACACACACACACACACACACACACACACACACACACACACACACACACTTATCAGGATTTTAAAACGCTCATTAAATTCAAGCTTCTTGAATCTGATTGGATCTTCAGAGTTGAATATTTCCCGCCGTCTCTTTGTCTGTGTCCGTCCTGCGTCTCCGTAAGGAAGGAAGGCGATGAGGAAGTTGAGTCTGAAGCCTCCCGACCGGACGGCGGCGCTGCAGGCCGTGTGGGACGAGCAGAGCTCGGCGGACCTCGGACCCTGCGGTACAACCCCCCCCCCCCCCCAAAACAAAAAATCACCGCTCAGCGTCCCAAAGTGTCTTCATTTAAATGTTCCTGTCATGTGACTGTTTGCAGGCGGTTTCTCCCATCAGTACTGGTGTGTGTGCGACTACCTGGGTCTGCCGTACCGAGAGGAGGTCCAATGGGTCGGTGCTGCAGACTTTTCATACACTTTTTCCGACGTCTTTTTGTCCTTTAATGATTCTTCTTCTTATTTATTTCTATGAATTTGACTTCAGTTTGTTTCCTCGCGTCATCATTTTTCTCCTTCCTGTGTTCTTCTGCTTCTGGGTTTTTTGTTCTGCTTCTTTTTCTTCTTCACTTCTGTTTTTTTTTTTTTATTCCTGTGACGTTCACAGATTCTTGTATTTCCATCGTTTTAACGTTTTTTTTCATCGGAGCTCTTTTCTCACGTGGTCTTCCTCTCCAGGACGTGGACACCATCTATCTGACTCAGGACACCCGAGAGCTCAACCTGCAGGACTTTGTTCACCTGGAGAACCGGTACGTACGTGACTCCGGACCACAAACTCGAGAAACGTCGAGCCGACGTTGATTTCAAAATAAGAACTCACTGTGTGTTTTTTGTTTTTTCAGGGATTTGGTGGCGATCATCGCAGCTCTGGAGTACAACCAGTGGTTCACCAAACTCTCCACCAAAGACCACAAGCTGGTAACGAAGCTGATCTTTGGGGTTTTAACGCTGAATTATCGAGCGAACTTTGACCTCGCTGACAAACAGGACTCGCTGATCTGATGTCGTTTTTCCTCCTTTCCAGCCGACGGACGTGTGCGAGCAGATTTTCCGGGTGGTGGCTCGATCCAGCCGGCTGGAGGAGCTGGTGCTGGACAACGCTGGACTCAGGAGGTCAGAGGTCAAATCCGCAGACTGGATATAAAAGTGTTCGAAGCTTCCAGCTCCAAAACAAAAATGGTTCTGATCCAGAAGTGTCTTCAGCTGCAATACCAGCGAGTGCCACTAGAGGTCGGCTCCAAAAAGCCTCCGGCTCCATAGACTCCCATTCAACTTCTCTCATCAAATCCAAAGTGAATAAAATGTGTCCATCAGTTATCTCGGTGTTGTTAGCTAAAGTCACTCCTTCTTATTAGTTTTCTGGAGGTCCATCTGAAAATAATCCCTCATTCATTAGAAAAGAAGATTCAAGAAGACCTGGTTTTGGGGGCGTGTCTGTTTGATTGACAGGCCTGTGGTGCAGTCAGGTTACAGATATCAGTGGGCGGGACGTAGTATCGTCGGGTCAAATATAGGAACCGAGGTCCTTGTGTTTTGTACGTGTGCATCCCTGCAGGAGTCTCCTGATTGGTGCATGATGACACATTTATTTTTTTATTAGGATTTTAACATTTTTATTTGGTATCAGAGAGGTGATACAGTTTGAGATCGTTTATTTCCTCCTCTTCCTCCTCTTCCTCAGCGACTTTGCTCAGAAACTGGCCGGCGCTTTGTCACACAACCCCGCCTCCACGCTGCACACACTCAACCTGAGCAACAACTCACTGGAGGACAAAGGTTGAATCACACACACACACACACACACACACACACACACACACACACACACACACACACACACACACACACACACACACACACACACACACACACCTGTTTTTTTTTGCACAGACCAGGTTTAATCTTGATATGATTCATTAGAGATAAAAGATGTCTCATTGTTTCTTCTCTCCTGTTGAAATGTTTCAACTTGTGAAGTGTGTTGAAGTCTCACGCAGGTCTCTCCGGTGAAGCCGTGCGCCCCCTGGTGGTCGCCTTCAGCTTTATAAAGTGTAAAATAACCTCCATCATTGTTTCTCCCTCGCAGGTGCTTCGGCTCTGAGCGCTCAGCTCATCAAGCTGCCGATGGGCCTGAAGCAGCTGAACCTCTCCAGGACGTCCATGTCTCCTAAAGGTTACACGGCGAAGGACGCGCACATTTTAGACATTTGTTTTGTATTTTTTTGAACGGAGGTCCTGAGTGTAGAAGATGTTTGGTGATTTGTCTCGTCAGGTGTGAACAGCCTCTGTCAGGCTCTGTGCACCAACCCGGCGGTCGCCTCCGGCCTGGCGCACCTCGACCTGTCGGGGAACTCGCTGCGAGGCGACGACCTCCCGGTAACACGCCTCCTCACCTCGTATCCGACCTTCGCAGACTGAAGCCGCCTTTAAGCTCCCTGAACTCTGTTGTGTGTGTTTGTATTTTTCTTCCTCTCAGAACCTGCACAGCTTCCTGAGTCACTCCAACTGCCTGGAAACTCTGGATCTGTCCAGCAGCGACTGCTCTCTGGAGCAGGTCAGCTTCTATCTAACACGTTTAAGGACACAAAATACGACTCTTCTTTTTCTGCGTTTCACTTCCGGTTCGTGTTGTTTTATTCTCCAGGTGTGCGCTTCTCTGCTCAAAGGATCGCTGAAGCACCTTTCTGTCCTCAACATGTCCAAAACCGTCTTCTCTCACAGGTCAGAGGTTAAACTCAGACTCAGTTAAACAGCTGACAACACATCAGCTTCAACTGGTAGTTTTTCTTTCCCGGTAATGAAGCCGTAAATGTGAAGATGTTGTCGTCTAACTCCAACTCTCTTCCCTCATCTGTCGTCCTGCTCGTGCAGGAAGTGTAAAGACGTCCCTTCGTCCTTCAAGCAGTTCTTCAGCAGCGCTCGGGCTCTGACCTCCGTCAGCGTGTCGGGAACCAGGCTGCCGCTGGAGGCGCTCAAGTAAGAAACTCGCACATCTTTAAGAAAAGGCTTCATTCCTGGCGGAGATCCACAAAAGTGTGTTTCAGAACAAAACAACAGAGTTAACGAGGAAGTTCATCTCATTAAATCATGCAGGAATAAATTCACGACAGACCAACAAACTTATTTTCAAGTTTTTAAATATCGATGCCAGAGTCTCGTAAAATAAAGTGTCATCAGAAGGAAAATCACCGAACTATATTTGACTAAATCGTGACGAGCTGAAGAGTTTTATTTCTCCGGTTTTCCTTCCTGCAGGTCTTTACTGTTGGGTCTCGGCTGCAACCCGAACCTCAGCGACGTGTCTCTGGACCTCAGCTGCTGCGAGGTGAGACTGACGTCAACTCCACGTACCGATTAAACCGGACGTCTCCGACCGCTCGTTATCTGTTTCTAAATACATCGTGATAGGTTTCCGACAACGTGCAGCGTTTTCTTACACTTTATTTTGGCGGGCCGCGAGAGAGTTGGACGCACTGCAAGAGGCATTCAGGGAACGTCTGTGGAACTGCAGACGCAGAAATTAAGTTGAACATGGAAAGAAATGCTGACAGAAAAAAACCGCTGTTGAATTTAAGCTGTTGTATCAGTTTTGTTCTTGTTCACATAAAAGAAGCCGATTCAGCTGGTTTGGGTGGAGCGCAGCTATGTGACTAAATGTTGCTGAACACGAGGAGCTCTCATACAGATGTTTGTTATGTTTTGTAAAGTTTTGAGCATCTTTTCTGTGTCAGCTGCGTTCGGGAGGATCTCAGATCCTCGAGGGTTGCATCGCCGAGATCCCCAACATTTCCAGTCTGGACATTTCTGACAACGGTGAACGTTTTTAGCTTTTTTAGCATTTTAGTCTCGTTAACTTTTTACCTTCGATCTTGTGTTGTTGTTGTTGTTGTTTTTTAACATTTTGCAGTGCCACCTCAGGTTTGGACACAGACCTGACCACGCTGCTCATCTGGCTGGCCAAGAACCGCTCCATCAGACACCTGTCACTCGGCAAAAACTTCAACAATATCAAGTCCAAGTGGGTCACAAACAAACAAACAAACAAACACAAAAAAACACACTTCTTCGGTTTATTATAAGACAATTAATCCTCCCCAACTTCTACAGAAACGTGGCTCAGGTCCTCGACAACCTGGTTCACATGATTCAAGAAGAGGAGTCGGTGAGTCAAACTTCATCGAAGTTTCTCCAGATTTCTTTATTTTTTTGTCTTCTAATTTCTTCGCCGCTCTCGTCGGCCACTCGAGATGTGATATTTCTCGCCTCGCCCTCGCAGCCGCTGACCTCGCTGTCTCTGGCCGACTCCAAGCTGAAGGCCGACCTCTCCATCGTGCTCAACGCTCTCGGCAGCAACGCCTCGCTGATCAAACTGGACATCAGCGGGAACTCCATGGGAGACATGGGGGCCAAGATGGTGGCCAAAGCACTGCAGATCAACAGCAAGCTCCGGTGGGGCGACGCAACGCCGTCGCACCTTTAAAGCAAAATCGGTCGGGTTTTTTTTTTTTATTGTTTTTTTTTTCTCGTCATCTCTTTGCAGGACGTTGGTGTGGGACAGAAACAACGTCAGCCCTCAGGGTCTGCAGGACGTCGCCGCCGCTCTGGAGAAGTGAGTCTGGAGTGGAGGGAGGCATCACCGGCTTTGCAGTTTGCACGAAGGAATATAAACTGTGTTCTTCCTCCGTCAGGAACTACACCATCCGCTTCATGCCGGTTCCCATCATGGACGCCGCTCAGGCACTGAAGGCGAATCCGGAGAAGACGGAGGACGCCCTACTGAAGGTAAAAGAGCCTCCTCGTCTGGGTGATGTCATGTTTCTGACAGTACATCTCCGTTTCCCAAAAAATATTTAATTGAAAGTACGACAGAAATTTGATTGTTTTATGAAAAATATGTGCTTATTTTGAAATTGATGGCAAAAAGTCTGGACAGAGCCGACGAGTGAAAACAAAACTACCTGGCAACAAAATAACAACAAAATGAGCCGATATTTTTCATAAAAACAATCAAATTCCTCAGTTTCAACATTTAATATTGATCCATTTTCAATTAAATATGGAGTTTACGTTTTGTTTTTATTTACATTTTTACCCAGCGTCCAAACTTTTTTGGGGGAAACAGGGTTGTAATCTTCAAGAGAAATTTAGTTTTCCGTTTTTCTTTCATTTTATGTTGTCTATGAATATTTAAACATACGGCTGTAAAAAAAAAAAAAAAAAAAAATCTTGAAAAAAATGTGAATTTGAATGTGGAAGTTGTTGAAACTGAAATAATAATGATGTTGTGGTGCAGATGGAGCAGTACCTGCTGAGGAACCACGAGACCCGTAAATACCTGCAGGAGCAGGCGTACAGGCTGCAGCAGGGCATCGTCACCACCACCACCCAGCAGGCAGGAATATACAACGAAACTCATTACCCACCCCCCCACCCACACATCCCATCCTCTGTCTGACCTCTGACCTCTCTGTGCGACCCCAGATGATGAACATGATGTGCGTCCGGGTGCAGGACCACCTGAACTCTCTGAGGTTCACGGAGACCTGCTCGGTTCAGGAGGACATGAAGGTGGCCGAGAACCTCATGAAGGACGCCAGGAACTCCAAAACTGTAAGAAGACGTAGATCGAGATAAAACGAAACCAAAGACTCAAAACCAAAATGTCGTACTCGTTTTCTTTTCTTACATTTTTCCCACTCTTTTTTTCTTCCAGCTGCTGCCCAAACTGTACCACCCGAGGAGCGGCGGATCCAGAGGCGCCTGCGTCGGCGCCATTCAGGACAAGCTGGAGTCGATGGCCGGAGAGGTGGCCCGAGTGATGGACGAGCAACTGCAGGTACGCAGCTGCCGGATGTCGGGATATTTAAACCGGATATAATGTCCGTGCGACGAAGCGTCGCAGAGATGATCGACTTAAAATTTGCCTTAAATCATTTTTTTACACTCTTGCATGAAGCGCCGCCTCCGTCTCCACACCCGCTACTCTTAATTTCATATTTCTCAAAGTGCCAAACGTTTCATAACGTCCTGTAGAGCAGGAAAAAAAAACAAGCAGAACTTCCCCTTTCTGGGAAAACCGCTCGTTTCTCTGCAAGACGAAGAGTTTTCAATTAATCCCGCTTTGAAATCACTGCTGACCTCCAACGTAGAGCTGACATTACATCCCACTTTGTATTAGAAAAGAAATAATAACTAAGCCCATATTTAAAAGTTGCTGAGTCATACAGTGTTCCACAAACATGGTTCAGATATTGCCAGATTGTAGACTGTCTCCTGGACACAATTAGATAAAGATATCTGTATTGACATTATTTCCTTGTGAAAAGCCCCCCAAAAATGTTTTCCTTAATTAAAAGGCTAATATAAAAAATCTCTTAGTATTATCCCGTTAAGTGATGAAAGATTTGGAAAGCCTCGACTGTCCTGAAAAAAACAAGACATACAATGAATGGTTATCCCCAACGACGAGCAGGTTATGAGCTTTAAAGTGAAGGCAGCATCCGCCGTGTCCCCCCCACCCCCTCAGACGATGCTGGAGTCCATGGTGGACGCCGCCGAGGGTCTGTGTCCCCACGTGATGAAGAAGAGCAGCAGCCTTCGTCAGGAGCTGCTGAAGGCCGGCGCCGGGAGGATGACCATCCCCCGCAGCTTCGTCACCACCACGCTGCTGGAGCAGTCCGGCGTCGACATCATCAACAAGATCAGGTGTGATGTGCTGCGTGTGTGTGTTTAGCACATTAGCTTAGCTTCGGCTAGTGACCATATTTGGACGAGCTGGAGGAGGAGCCAGCAGTTGGATCTGACCGATCTGATTGGAAACCTGACGATACTACGTCCCGCCCACCGATAGCTGTAACCTGACTGCACCACAGGCCTGTCAATCAAACAGACACGCCCCCAAAAACAGGTCTTCTTGAATCTTCTTTTCTAATGAATGAGGGATTATTTTCAGATGGACCTCCAGAAAACTAAGAAGAAGGAGTGACTTTAGCTAACAACACCGAGATAACTGATGGACACATTTGATTCACTTTGGATTTGATGAGAGAAGTTGAATGGGAGTCTATGGAGCCGGAGGCTTTTTGGAGCCGACCTCTAGTGGCACTCGCTGGTATTGCAGCTGAAGACACTTCTGCATCGGAACCATTTTTTTAGACCCAGAAGTTACGAACTCTTCAACTCAGTTCAGTTCAGTTTTCTCTGCGGTGGATCCCGTCAGTCGGACATCTTTGGTCACGTGTTTTTCTTATTTCTTGTGTTGAAACAGCGAGGTGAAACTCAGCATGGCGTCCCTTCTGTCCGACCGCATCGTGGACGAGATCCTGGAGTCTTTATCCGGGTCACAACGTACTCTGGTGAGTGTCCTCCACCGTCGGCATGTCCTCCCTCTCGTCTGTCTCTCCGTCCGCTCAACCCCCCCCGTCTCCGTCCTCTCTCCGTCTCCAGGCCGACCACCTGATCAGGAAGGACCAACCTCTGCTGCGTCAGGAGCCCCAGACGGAGGCGGAGGTCCTGGATGAGTCGGTCCTGCAGCTGGAGGACCGCGAACGGCACCAGCTGCAAGAGCAGGACCGGAAACACGGACTGCAGGACATGGACTCCTGCATGGTGGGAAAACACAAGAAACATGCACGACATGTGTTACGGTGTCATCATCATCCGTAGTCGATGTTTTGTAGATTTGAACACATTGTTGTAAAAGTGTTTTTGTTTTTTTTATTCTTCAGATGACACCAAAATCCAAGAGGAAGAGTATTCTGGTCCGGATGCTGCGGCCCGTCTCGGTGGCGTTCGGTGAGTCACACGAATACAAAATTCTAAAATTGATCGGCAAATATACCTGACCGGCCCGCCAAAATAAAAGTCTACGTGTTGTTCAGTGATCTACTTACAAACATGTTTAGTTAAATGATTTACTATGCTGCTAAATAGCATAGCATATGTAGCATGTAGCGGTAGCATTTTCTCTCGGGCCTCTGACTTAATACCTTCTGTTTGTCCACCAGAGATGGAGTTCGACCTGGACAAAGCTCTGGAGGAGGTTCCCATCCACGTCGAGGACCCTCCTCTTCCTCCTCTTCCTCTTCCTGCGCAGCCGTCGGACCGAACGTCGGCGTGCTTCAGGGACCTGCCGCCTCCTCCGACTCCGCTGGCCGTCTGTCTGGACGAGCTGCCGCCGCTGGAGCACGAGACGCTGGAGCATCGCACCAAACTCCGGCCCAAACCCAAGAAGAGGACCAAACCCAGCCGGCCTCGTGTAGGTTTTTCCATCGGGGGAGAAAATCTCCCAAAATTAAAAGATAGCATCCCGTCGTTGTTTCTTGGTAGTGTCGTCTTGATTTTGGTGAATTTGGGTTTCTCTCGATCCCCCAAGACTTTACTCTTGATATCTGTCTCTCACGTCATCGCTTCCCTCGGTCTTTCAGTGGGAGGCCGCCACCGGCTCGGCACCACAGGACGCAGAGCAGAACGGCACCATGGGAAAACTGGACGAGGGCCTGGATGACTTCTTCTGCAAGAAGGTCATAAAACTCAGCTTCAAGTGAGTTTCGGTCATCAAATCGGTTCCATTTCCAAATGAAGAACCAGCAGTGCGTCATCGGCGTAAAGACGAATGCTTTCTCTTCACGTCAAAAAACTTCTGGGATTTGTCTCGGGGTTTTATTTTATTTATTTTTTTATCTCCTCCAGACTTCCTACCGTCAAGAGTCCGACCGCCAACACGCAGGAAGCAACGGATAAGAAACGCGAATCCAGGAAGAGCGGCTTCTTCAACCTCATCAAATCCCGAACGTCCCGCTCGGAGAAGAGCCACGGAGCTGCCGCCGTTACTCCGCCTCAACCCGCCTCCTCTTCCTCCTCCTCCTCCTCTTCCTCGTCCTCCACCGTCGCGTCCTCTTCCCCCGTCAGCCCGGTGACCGAGGAGACCACGCCCACGTCGCCCACGTCGCCTCCTCAGGAGCTCCACAGGGCTCAATCCTCGAACCACGCCGACTCTGAGACGGAGGCGCCGCCGACCTCCGCCGAGCCTGCTGAGGACGAGAAGGAGGAGAACGCAGAGAACCCGGAGAGGAAGGAGAGGAAGGAGAACCCCCACGTGCCCCGACACATCGGGGTTCCCGTCATGGGGATGGACCTGATGGCCGAGATGAAGGCCAGGCAGGAGAAAATGGCGGGAAAGAAGGTGGGCGGAGTCTTTGCGTAGGTGGATGTTAATGGATGGACAAAATATTAGGAACACCTTTAAGAAAGACCGCAGTCATGAAATTGTATTACATTGTGCAGGTGTTCCTAATAAAGTGATCGACGACCTGTGGTGTAATAACAACTCTGTCTTGTTTCCAGTTGGACTTCCTGGAGAAGGTGGACGGTGATAAAGGTGAGTCGCTCTTCATCGTGCTACCTGTCGACCGGTGTTGGATTTAAGTTTAGGAGGTTAAAAATGTCGCAAGTTTCTTCGTGTGCGAACGCGGCTCAAAAGGTTCAGAAAGTCTGCGACGTGTTTCTGAGCGACGTTCAAGCAGAAATTAGCCGTTTGTTAGCGTTGAAGTCGTTTGTTAACTTGTCTTTAGTTTGTTTTTAGCATAATTAGCTGCCTGGTAGCATCGTTGGCTTTTTGCGTGAGCTGTTTAGCAAAACTAGATGTTTGCTAGCAGGTTGTTATCCGTCCGTGTTATTTTCTTTCCGTCTTCTGACTCCTGTTGACTCCTTCAGACACCGACGAGTCCCGACCGGAACCGACTCCCAGGTCCAAACCCCCGAACGTCACCCCCAAACCTCCCCCCAAACTGTCCCCGTCGTCCCGCCCCTCGGGGCCCCTCAGTCCGACCAGTCCCCGGCCGAGCAGCTCCTGCGTCCTCGGTGAGTATCGACGAGGGACGTGAGTCATAAAACAGACCGAAGATGATATGATTATTATTATTATTATGATTATTACTATTATTGTTGTTATTATTATTGTTGTTGTTGTTATTATTGTTATTATTATGGTTATTATTAGGATTATGATTATTATTGTTATTGTTATTATTGTTGTTGTTGTTATTATTGTGGTTATTATTAGGATTATGATTATTATTGTTATTGTTATTATTGTTGTTGTTGTTATTATTATTATTGTTATGATTATTATGATTATGATTATTCCAACACCGCCGTTTGTCCGTGTCTCAGAGGACTCCGCCGAGGCTGCGGCGGGCGGCTCGTCTCCCAGAGGACCGCTTCCCGCTCCTCGCCTGAAGAGGGCGCCGTCGGAGCAGGAGAGGGAGATCAACCCCGGAGGACCTGCGTCTCCTCTGGACGGTTCGTATCTGACCTTTAACCTTTTCATTACAGGACAGTGATAGAAGTCGGATTATTATAAAAAAATTTAAAAAATGATAAAAACTAAATAATAATAAAGTTTGGACTCGGAGCTCGGTGGGTCATAATCTGTGATGTCACAGTATTTTTATAGTGTTTGAAGAAGACACCTGATGTACGTTACGTCGTGGTGGCAATGAAATCTTTTATCTTCTGTTGTTAGCTTCATATTGATGCGTCCAAATTGAACCTACGTGCTTCGTAATTTAGTTCATTGAAACAGACCTCAGGTTTGAATACATGTTTGTTGATCTGATGCTAAACTGTAGTGACATAAAATATTATGAATTAGGGCCCGAAAAAATTCACAGAAAAATTTGGGGTTTTTTTTAAATAAAGGTTGAAAAGTGCATATTTTTGCTAGTTGTTAATAACGAGCAAGAATTCTGAATATATCTTTTTTTATTTTAATTTGGTATTTTGTATAAGTTTTGGCCAAAAATAATACTAAAAGTTCAGGTATCATGTTTATAACATCAGTCAGGAACTGGAATGATTTTAGATCTTTGACCTGGAAACTTTTCAAAACCTTTTCAAACTTAAAAACAAACGTCAAAACGTTTCGAAACTTTCCAAAGATTTTTTTAAACGAACATTTTTCAAACAGCAACTTTTACATTTAAAATGCATGTTGTCCCGACAGTCTCCATTTTGAATCTAATATTCTGGGATGTTTTCTCGTCCTCTTCCTGCAGCTGAGTCTCCATCAGACGCCGACGCCTTCGACCCACAGTGGTCGTCTCTGAAGGGTCCGTCCGGTCCTCCTCCTCCTCCTCTTCCTCCTGGTCCTCCTCCTCCTCCTCTTCCTCCTCTTCCTCCTCCTGCTGCTGCCGGAGAGGACGACCGAGAGCGAGTCAAGTCCCTCCCCTCCTACGGTTCGACCAATCACAGCTCAGCCTCTGAACTAAATAGTTCGATTAAAAATAACAAAGTGTTTTTATTACATCTCCGACTTTTAGGTGTCATTTGAATTCTTAGTTTCACTTTCAGGAGTTCGTTGACCTCCTTTTTGTTTTTCCAACTTTACATTGAAGTTCTCTGCAGATAAAAAAATGACTTTTATTTATTGATTTTTGTGTCGGATGTTTCAGCCTCATCACGTCTTCTCTCTCTCTCCTTCCAGTGAGGCCTCTGTCTCTGGCCGACGGCGATCAGAGTCCGGCAGAGGAGGAGGAGAAGGAGGAGGAGGAGAAGGAGGCGGAGGAGGAGGAGGCGGAGCTCCTCCCGACGTCCGGCGCCGGATCGGGGGAGGAGTCCGGTGACGAGACGCCGTCAGTTTGATGCCGACATGGAAAAAGCCGTAAACTTAAAGCAGGTCGATCACAAACAAACAGACGCCGACGGCGGAGAGGATTCTTTTCTTTTCCGTCTGTATGAGCGGCTCTAACGGGACCACAACGAATAAAGAGCCTCCATAAACATGTCCAGCTGTAAAACGCTCACTTAGTCCAAAGCACTGAGGAGGAGGAGGAGGAGGAGGAGGAGGAGGAGGAGTCTGACTGAAGCTGCAGGACATCTGAACGCCTTTATTTTTTTTAAATTTTTTTATCCTTCAGAATTTCAGTCTTAAAATCAGAAGCAGCTGAAGGCAGAAAACGATGAGTTCAAATCTTTGTTTGACACATCGGAAGCAAAAAGAAGCTCGTCCGACTGATTTCAAACTTCTCCAGGTTTTATTTCACTTTAAGAGAAGCGTTGACGTTTCATCCAACGTTCATTTAAACGAGATTAATGTGATTAAAAACACGATCACATATTCTCTCGTCAGCGTTTCTCTGAGCCTCTGAGCAAGGCACTGAACCTTCGCTCCCTCAACGTGTTTCCGTCTCGGTTTAATTCAGCAGGTTTGTGGGCATAAAATGAAGCAGAGATGCAACTAAATGTATTTCATTTGAAGCAGGTGGAAATCACTTGACTTCTTCTTTTTACAAATTTCAAGATCATTTCAAAATGTTCACGTTTGCGTAAAAAAAAAAAAAAAAAAAAAGGAGCATTAAAGGAGTTTTACATGTTTAGAAACGTTCCGATTTTATTTGTTGTACAGTGAACCCTGGTTTTTCGCGGGGGTTACGTTCCAAATAGAAACCGTGATAGGCGAAATCCGTGAAGTAGGAACCTTTATTTTACAATTGAAATAGATAGAACTGGACATGAAATATATCTACGTTACATATAGTCGTAATGTGATTTCAATGCACGATGCAAATCCGTGAAGCAGCGAGACCGTGAAAGGTGAACGGCGTTATAGCGAGGGTTCACTGTATCTGAATTAAAAACGAGTATTTTTCTTCTTTTGGTGGTTGAACTCAAGTTTAATTGAAGCGAAGAGATCAGACACGTTTTGACTTTTTCTGCCTTCAAGAGTGTTCAGATAAAATAGTTTGAACATATAAAGTGATCTGCTGCTGTTTCTTCACCACATCACGCCTTCATATCATCCTGCTGCACGTCCACATGTATTATCAGTGTAAATATATCTGCTTCAGGTTGTGTTTATAGAATAAAAAGGGGGTTTATATATATATCAGAGTGCTTTATATTGTACGATGAGAGGAAAAGTTTCATTTCATGGTGATGGTTGTTGTTTTTTTATTTTACGAGGAGAATTTTTTTTTTTTTTTTTTTTTTAAACAAAAATCTGCCTTTTTTACAAAAAAATAATTTGAATTAATGTGTTTTATTCTTTATAAGCCTGGAAATATTTCTGCATTTGTATGTTTATACCAATAAATCCTGTTGTACGGCTCCCTCTCTCGTTGGTTTCATCCTCTCCTCCTCCTCCTCCTCCTTCATGAGCCGCCGCTCGTCTCTCTTCGGTCACAGCGGATTTTATTTCCCCGGACAACACGTCGTCTCTCTTTGGGAGCGTTTCCTCCGTCCTGTCGTCCCCTCGGCTCGGCCTGTGGTCGGGTCTCCTTCAGCAGCGTGGACAGCAGCGTGGACAGCAGCATGGACAACCTGGACGCTGCAGGTTTCTTACAGATCTGGCAACGTTTTGACAAAGACGGTGAGAAATCAAACATCTTTTAACACATTTTAAGTCTTTATATTTAATATATAAAAAATAAACTGAATAATGTGGCGGTTTTTTATAGAAAAAAAACCTTGTAAAGAACAACAAAATATTGTTATGGGAACCGACAGCTGTGATTTATTTATTTATTTGACCTTAACATGATGTGCAGCCTCTTCAAGATGCATCCAGATGTTGTAGGAAACAATTTATATTTAAAAATAAATGAAGAATCTCTTATTTACCAAAAGTGAAAACTCACAGAAACATTCACGGCCTGATCATCTGTGTAAATAAACAGCGTTAAATATTCCATCTGAACTCCTGATGTTTGGCTGTCGAAGGAAACACACATCTGTTCTCACGTTTAAAACAGAAACATCTCGACGGAAAAACCTTTTAAAAAAAAATAAACTATAAGAAAAATGACCAAACTCTTTCTTTTCAAAAAGAAAACATGAACCTCGGAGTTTAGCGGTGTCTTATTAAAGCTTTTAATTCCCGACGCTGCGTATTTTATTCCGTGTTTTAGATGTCGGCTTCATCGAAGGAGCTCAGCTGGACGACTTCTTCCAACACGTGATGTTGAATCTGGGGATGAAGGTGAACTCTGTTTTGTTTGGTAGAATAATTCTCACGTACGTATGGATGTTTTTTCTGTCTTTAGTGTCTTTTATAAATACTGCCACTAGAGGGCGCCGCAGTCAAAAACGTTCCAACATCTTCATTCATGGAAAAACTTGAAACTATCAAACTTGAGGTTGCATTATATTTTCTTTATCAATTAATACGAGCAGCGATGAGCTTTTCCTGAAAAACTGTAAATGAAAAAAAACACCAGTTTGACTTTAATGTGTTGCCGACGGCGACAGATGTGACCGACGGCGTTATGTCCGTCAGTCGATTCTCGTTCATTTTAATATCTCAAAGGGGAACTTACTTCAAATTTTTTTGCTCGAAATGAAGAATGAGCTGATTATAATCTGGGGAGGTCAAAGGTCAAAGGTCAGTGTGACCTCACAACAAAAACACATTTGTGGCCAGAACGCAAGAATTAGTTCGCTAATTATGACAAAGTTTTGCACAAATATCTAAAAGGCAATAATGATGATATTATACCTTTTCACAATCGGTGGCTTCTCTATAGCAACGTCCAGATTTGAAGCATCGTCTGTTGTCACGGCAACAGCTTTGTGTTCCACCAGAGTCAAGATTTATTGGGACAAATTCCTGACTTTACTTCTCAAAGTAAACGTTGCGCTTTTTCATAACGTAAAAATAATGAGAGCTGATACGTATGACGTGATGATGGTTTCAGACGGAGGAGATCACGGAGGACGAACTCAGAAGACTGAGACAAAGATTCACGTCCGCTGGCGAACCTGCGGCCGACGGACGTCTGCAGATCCACGAGGTTACGATCGACATCTGACGTACCGAATTACAAAATGTCAACGAAACGGAACAAAAAGATTTCAGCTGAGATTTTAAAAAAAAAAAAACGTTTGCATGTGAAATTAAAATAAATAAATCGATAACGTTTGTCGTTGCAGCTGGCCGCCGCGATGCTGCCCGAGGAGGAGAACTTCCTGCTTCTGTTCCGCCGAGAGACGCCGCTGGACAACAGCGTGGAGTTCATGAGGGTGAGGGTCAAAGGTCAAAGGTCAACAAGGTGACGGTGAGCTGTGTGCACGAGAAGAAAAACAAACAGAACGGGGAAAACCTGAAGCCGCTGACGTCGGTTCAAAGACGACGCAACGGACACACGATATTCATCACTTCATAATCAAATGCAATAAAACCTCATTATTTGATGAATTTGGGGACCAATCAGACGCCTGCAGAAGAATTTGCTGCCGGCGTTGTCACGACAACAACGACTAAATCCTAACGTGGTCACGTCGGGAGTCGGCTCTCGTCTGTAGACAGCATTTCATAAATAATAAAGAGTTTTCAGCCCTTTTTGTTGTTTACCTCATGAAGACGTTGTGTAACTATATTTATTTCTGAAATCAATTCGATTGGCTCTTTAAAAAAAAAAATCATATTTGCTTCCAATTTAATGACCAAGGAGAGAAATTTATGCTTTTAAACAACAAATATGATCGAATATGTTGACTGTTATGAGAATTTAGGTTGTATATGGACTCGTCGGGACGTCTCTGGCGCCACCTTCAGGACAACATTTCTTTTTAATTTTATTTGTATTTTTGTGTTTGTTTTGTAGATCTGGAGAAACTACGACACGGACAGCAGCGGCTACATCTCAGCCGTCGAGCTCAAGGTAGATTTTAAACGTATGTTTTCACATAAAACTGCCTTTAAAGAAAAATAAGAGGATTCTGTTTGAATAATTAGTTCTGTGTCGGAGAAATAACTCCAAAAAGCTGCGTCAGCAGAAAACGACGACCTCCGGGCCGATAAAACTAACCGGACTTTCAAAACTTAACTGAGACTTGTTTACAAATCTGTTGTTTACAGAGTCAATAAATACGTTTTATTTGACATTTGAGTCACAGAAATGTCTTCCTGTAAAAAACTAATAACAGAAATGCTTAGTTTTTAGAAACTGATAGAATTTACCAAAACGAAAACACTCAATTGTTCATATTTTTTGGCTCTTAATAAAATGTTTTGAGGATAAAAAAAACAAAACCTTTAATATTTGCAGTTTTAAGGTGTTTTATTTGATCTCCCTTTTCAGGGTTTCCTTCAGGACCTGTTCCTCCAACACGGGAAGTCCGTGATGCCTGGAAAGCTGGAGGAGTACACTGTCACCATGGTAACCGGCCGGCGGGGGGGCAGGAAGGAGGGGGCTAGAGCTGCTCGTCACTAATTGTCTGTTTCACTTCCTGCAGATGAAGATGTTTGACAAGAACAGAGATGGCCGACTGGATCTAAACGACCTGGCCAGGTACGTTCATCAGTGTCACGTGACCAGGGAGGAGGGGAGGCGGGTCAGGGTGTCCGCAGGGTCCTAAAGCCACGCCCTCCTCTCTTTTGTGGATGTTTTGTAGTCCAGAAAACAACATCAGTTATTGTTTCGAAAAAAAATTGTTGCTTGTTTGTTTCTTTTTTTTTTTTTTTCAGAATTTTGTCCCTGAAAGAAAACTTCCTGCTGAAGTTTAAGCTGGATGTAAGTTTAATCATTTTACATTTGAAATATTGATTAAACTGTAAAGAGAAACACGTTTTACAAACGCCCCTTTTTTTTTAACACAATCCAGTAAATTTTCATGCAGCTGCTTTAATAGAAATGTTCTGTGTTTGTTTTTGTTGTTTTTCAGGCCTGCAGTCAGGACGACAGAAAAAGGGACTTTGAGAAGATATTCGCTCACTATGACGTCGTAAGTTCTGTTTTAATTCCTCTGCTATGTTTAATAATGATTTATAATAATTTATTCTAAGAACAGACAGAACGGTTGGTTAGATTATTTGCACCACGTCCTGATGATAAAACTGTTATATCGTTCAGTCATTTTATACATTTGTTGGAGAATATTCTGAATATCAACTCACTGAAAATGATTATGTTGTGATTTATCGATCTTAAAATTGACATTCTGAAGTTTTTCCGTGTGTGTGTGTGTGTGTGTGTGTGTGTGTGTGTGTGTGTGTGTGTGTGTGTGTGTGTGTGTGTGTGTGTGTGTGTGTAGAGTCAGACAGGAGCCCTGGAGGGTCCTGAGGTGGACGGTTTTGTCAAAGACATGATGGAGCTGGTGAAGGTGAAACTTTGTCTTGACGTGTGTTTTTCCAAAGCGTCTGCGAGCTTCTTACATTCAACAGTCGGACGTTTTATTCTGGAGGCTTTTTCTCCAATTTAAACTCTAAAAGACAAAATGAATTTAAATCTTATTGGCTGTCAAATACTAAACATACAAATATTGTTGGTCGAAACACTTTGATCCCACAAATACAAAAGGAAAAGCTGTTGTTGTTGTTATGACCGAGATATTTTTCTGTACGTGTTTAATTAAAAAAATTACATTTTTTTTAATTGTTAATTTAGCAGCGATCATGAAATACAGTGAACCCTTTTTCTTCCAAATAGAAACCGTGATACGTGTTTACATTAAAAGATAGAACTACATTTTTTTTCTACATTAATTAGTTAATGTGATTTCAGAGATCATGTATAAAGGTTACATTTATTACATTTATTGTACCAGATATAAAACTAAAAGCTGATTTCCATCTGTAATCCAGAGCAGAGGGCTAAAAAAAATACATTAACTTGTCAAAATATTTATTTACCTCAACTGAAGAGAAAACCGAGACATTATGAAACATCTCTAACTTATAAGGTTTAATTCAATCGTACTTTTTAAGAAGCCTATTAAACACATTAAAAGACTTTCAGGAAACTCTTATTGTGACATTCACAGGAAGTATCACGTTACATCATCTTATTAGGGCAAGTACTGATATTTTTTGAATATATTTGTTTTTCCAACACGTTTTTGATCCACTGAGGATGAACTCAGCGGTTGACCTATGACCTTTACTCTCGATAGCCCAGCATCAGCGGAACGGACCTGGACCGGTTCAAGAAAGCCTTAATGGGCCACTGCGACATCAACGGAGACGGAAAGATCCAGAAGAACGAGCTGGCTCTCTGCCTCGGCCTCAAACTCTGCTAACGGACGCCGGACTCGTCCACAACACCAGATCTTCGTCTCATTTTCACTTTCTTCTTCTTTGTTTTTTTTCTGTTGCTCTCTGCTTCATTTTGTCTCCACACTACTTTGTCTCATCATAAATTTTGAAAGTATAATGACTCTAAATTTGATGCTAAAATGCCATTCGTGTTAATATATTTTATCTCTGTTAACTTAACAATAATTGAATATCATTTTCTGGATTTCAGGGTAAAACATAATGTGCATTAAAATGTGAATCTGTGACTTTAATGTAGTTTTCAGTTATAAGATGCAAAAAAAAATTATATTTAAACTGCTGTCTTATGATGATGCTTTTTTTGTAATGTGGTAACATATATATAGTAAACGATCAGAAACAGTCTGCATGATTTTATTGTCAAATAAAAAGTAAAAATCAAATGTATGTCAGCTGTTTCTTTCTCCTTTTAAAAACAATACAAATACTGTGTAAAATATATCCATTCCTACTTAAAGAATTGAAGACGAATTGCAGAAAAATTTATACTCTCATACGACAAAAAAAAAATGTTGCAATGCTTTTACTTTCTAGAATTTGTTGCGCAATGAAGGAGTCTGAAAGAAAACACAACAACCCTGTAATATTCAGCCGTTGCAGTTAATCAACAGTTCAGGAATGTAAATCATTTAGTAACCATGGTAACGCAGGATACAGGATGACATCACAAAAAAAACTTCCAATCAAAGGAGTCTGATTATTTATTTTATTTGCTCATGTAAAAACATCTACCTAGTTGTTTCTTATATATATTATATATATATATTATATATATATATAAGAAACAACTAGGTAGATGGGCGTGTATTTTGCTTTGTTATATTTTTAGCATAGTTAGCATTATAATTCAGGTTTAATTCATCCCGGATTAATCCTGGTTTAACCCCCTTTTTTATGTTTATGTTTTATGTAAAAAAAAAAACCTCAATAAAACAGAAACCACCAATTACAGACCGGTGAAAAACATTTGAAACAAATCTACTAACTGCAGTGAAAAGTGGAGCGGTTCTTCTTGTTTCACAGCGGTTGACATCCAGTTTGCCGACTCAATACCGCCTCCTTCTGCTGCGGAGTGTGAATCACACAAGTGATTGGCTCTCACTTTGATGATTAGCATGAAGTGCAAACACCTGACCAGGTTGCCGAAGAGGAACTCTGACGATCCCTCCAACCTGATTCTGATTACGGCTCGTCAGTGCCGAGCTGTGATTGGTCGACTGCAGGTCCCGACACTTAAAAAGGGACCATCTGCAGCAGGAAGTTGAAACAGTGTTGTTTGAGTCCTGTCAGCTGATGGTCTGCAAGGCTGCTGGGTTTTGAAATACGAAATGTTGTCTGGATTTCGTGTGAGGTGAAGTTGCTTGTCTATATTTTGGTGGACATGTAGTTTCGTGCACCTTGTTTGGTTCTGCTCACATGTTCTTTGTTTCGCAGGATGCTGTTGCTCTCACTGTTAGCCTTTGGGCACCACGCTAACGGTAACCATTCACACCACACCGAACAAACTCTAGTTCTGTTTACGAGCTCAAGGGTTGACCTTTTTATTTTTAAATGTTTCTCTTTTCTAGCATTCAGCTACAGAAGTGGAGGCAACAACAACCTCAAACCTTACTTTGAGCCCGCTGAGCATTTCCTGGATGATGACAAACCTGCTTCTTCCAGTTATGAACGCTTTGCACAGCCAGAAGGTTATTTTGGTCGCTACCGATTCCCTGAAAGAGATTCATCTGCGAGCTATAACCCCACCGGTGCAGCCAGGCCCGGAGGTTACAGCGGGTTTCATGGTGGGCCAGTAGATAGTTACAGTCAACAAGGAAGTGTTTCTACTTACAGGCTCGACTCGGGGGTCTCGATCCAAAGACTGAACCCACAGCAGCCACATTCTCAAACCAACGTGAAGGTTGTTCCCCAGACAAAACCTGGCATGTGGGATTTTGTTGGCCCCCAGACTGGACACGGCCTGAAGTCAAATATAGTTTCAAGTTTTGCAATTGAGATGCAGGAGCCCCCGGCCAAGCCGCAGCAGCCCGCCTACCCCCGGCAGCGCGCCTACCCGGCCCAGCCGCAGCCCGCCTACCCCCGGCAGCGCGCCTACCAGCCGCAGCATCCCGCCTACCCGGCCCAGCCACAGCCGCAGCATCCCGCCTACCCGGCCCAGCCGCAGCCCGCCTACCCCCGGCAGCGCGCCTACCCGGCCCAGCCGCAGCCGCAGCATCCCGCCTACCCGGCCCAGCCGCAGCCGCAGCATCCCGCCTACCCGGCCCAGCCGCAGCCGCAGCATCCCGCCTACCCGGCCCAGCCGCAGCCCGCCTACCCCCGGCAGCGCGCCTACCCGGCCCAGCCGCAGCCCGCCTACCCCCGGCAGCGCACCTACCTGGCCCAGCCGCAGCCGCAGCATCCCGCCTACCCGGCCCAGCCGCAGCCCGCCTACCCCCGGAAGCCTGCCTACCCGGCCAAGCCACAGCATCCCACCTACCCGGCCCAGCCGCAGTGGCAGCCCGCCTACCCCCGGCAGCCCGCCTACCCGGCCAAGCTACAGCATCCCGCCTACCCGGCCCAGCCGCAGCAGCAGCCCGCCTACCCCCGGCAGCCCGCCTACCCGGCCAAGCCGCCGCAACAGCAGCGCGCCTACCCGGCCAAGCCGCAGCAGCGCGCCTACCCGGCCAAGCCCCAGCAGCCAGGTGTTCTCCAAACTAAAGCTGGAATGTGGGACTTTTCTCCTGCGTCTGTCAGACAGTCCTCTGGCTTTTACCCACGAATGAATCAGAGGTTTTCGACCAGTTCCACAGGCATCCGGGTACCAGCACAGATGGCAGCAACTGGCACCGGTCTATAACAAATATTGTCAACCTTAGGTATCCTTGCTGTAAGTAAACTTTTCTTTTACAAAAGATCAAGAACTTTTGTTACGGGAAGGGATTTGGCTTTAGTCAATAAGCATTTATTTGTCAAGGCAGACTGAATACTCCTAAACTTTCTGTTCTCAGGTACCTGACCTCTCTGGACACTCAGTCCTGGTGTCAACTTTTTTTGTGAAATTCAATAAAGCACTTTGAACTGCACTTCCCGTCTATTGGTGTCATTTAAACCCCTTTCCCCCAAGTTTGGTGTACTGCGCTACACTTTAAACGGTATCCAATTTGGTTTTGAACAGAGTTCCTCGTAGGATTTAATAAATGCTGGCAGCTCAAGCTTGGTTGAAATTTCTAATGGCATTAGTTTATACTAAAACAGTGACCACTTGTACATGTTCGTCTTAATGGTCTCCTCCAAGAGCAGTGTGGGGGGAACATGAGTTTCAACAGTCCAACTAGGATGTAAAACCAATCAGATACCCAACTGGAAACAAAGAGGCAGGTGGTCACTTGTTGGGAAATTACAGAGATCACCATCAAGAGTCTGAAACTGTGAATTTGAATCTCTGCTTGGCAAACAGCTGCTTTTCATTGAGGACTCTCTTTCTCAAGGAGGATAAGAGGAGGTTGGTTTATGTTGTAGAATTGGAAGTACTTTGGCAAACTGTTGCTTTTTTGGATTGTTTTTTTTTTTTGTACTTGATTTCTTCTTTTTCTCTAAATTCAATCCAACTGTTACAGGAAGTATTTACTTTCTCAGCCCCCAAAAATTCCTTAAAATGTCTGCTTATCTCTACATGGGCCATAAGTTTTGTTTTAAAGTTACTTTATCTGGATGTTAATGGAGAAATTAACAACAAATGCAGAGTTTATGAAGACATTCATAAAATTCCTTTTGAACTTGATGTTGGATGCTTTAAATTGTCGTTCTGGTGGTCTTCGTCTGAACTTTCCTCCCACTGCTTTTCTTCCTCCTCCACTGATAGCTGTTATTAGTTTTGTCTCCTCCTGTTTGGGGAGATAATGACTGGTTTTTTTCTCCTCTGGGCTCTGACTGGTGTGTTCAGTGTGTGTTGTTTCTCCCCGTCATTAAGCAGCGTGTCTGTGGTTAAAATGACGACTTTAACTGCTTGATGCTGTCAGCGTCACCATCTGATCCCAGATCGTCTGCCAACGAACCGGTTGGTTACTCACTCTGGTCCTCAAAGTCTGCTCGCATGGTCGACCATCAGTTGTTGTTTTTCAGGGCATGAAGAGCATCTTGTTTTTTTTAGTATTAATGGTCTAAAATCCATTTTAAAAATAATTAAAAAGAACCCTACTTTGGTTCTGGTTCAAACTTGCCAGCAATGCCACATTCTGCTTCTCTTTGTGATCATGTCTCTTTTTGCAGTTTTGCATCTCTTTGCTGTTTGTTGTTGGCCTGCACTGTTCCCAGCAGGCCCTTTTAGGTAATCAAACATAACTGAGATTATTAAACTCTCTTTGTGGCCATTTGGATAAAAACCAGCACTGAATACCAGCAGAGTCTTCAATTCTGGACCGATAAGAGTTACTAACTTCCAATTTGCTTCCCATCAAAAGCTCCTATAATTACCATATCTTTTCCACTTCCTGCCTCAGCAGTTATGAGCAAAAATCTCAGCAAAGATGTACCCGAACAGAGAACATGAAAAAAGTGTGCGAGCATCAGTTTGACTTTGGTGTTTTCCTCACGCTATGTTCATATAAATGCAAAATCGGATGGGAAAAATCCTCACTGGTATAGACGAGAAGAAATAGGAAGCGCAGGTGCACACATTTATCTGCACTCGGTCAGATCTAACCAGATGTTACCGACAGATCGAGCATAGTTTCTGCCGAGAGATGAAGTCACGAGCAATGTTGTATTTATGATAATTGTAGCTTTTAAATCTGAGTGGGGAAAAAAAATCCATTAATGTTTTTGTTTTTTTATATATCAATGAAAATGGAAGAAAACAAAAGACCCTTTTAAATCAGCTCATTATGTAGTTTAACAGCTTTCACACGTCTCAGGGAGAAAAATATAAAAAGTGATTCTACTGTGATTATTTTTTGTTCATAAATTTCAGGCAGATCAGAATTCAGGCGACATCTTCTCTTCAAGCTTCACCGTCGACCGTTTGATCTTTTTACAAATAGTTCAGTGAAATGGTCGCTAGGTGGCGACGTAGTTTCAAATATCTGAGTGATCACTGAGGTTCAAATTACTGAAACACTTTACTGTCTAAAATTATGAGCCCACTTTTATACCCACTGACTTTAAATTACTGAATATATCTGAATAAATCCAAACTTTAGCTTCTTAGATATCCTGACTTGAGGAGTTACGCTGCAGTGTGACAATGAAAAAATGTACCTTTAGATAGACCAATTAGATACACATTGGACACAGTATTTCATATTACTTTTATTGCATTTGTGTATTTTACTAAATTATTTAATTTTTATTATTCAATATAATTTAAAATAATGTCATTTCTGTGAAACTAAATGGATTCTTATTTTTCTGACATAATTTCTTTCTTTTTTTATCATGAGTTCTCTTGTATATCAGTATGGATTTATATATATATATTTGTTATAATAATAATAATAATAATAATAAACTATATTTGTAAAGCACCTTTCATACAAGAGATGCAGCTAAAACAAAGATTTACAGTAGAATAATTACACGCAGTGCTTCTCATAAAAAAAGATATAAAGGAAGATAAAAAAAAAAACCAACAACGTGAAAATGACATTTAAAATAAAAAAGAAATTAAATTAAGATTTGTTAGATTTGTTTGGATCCTGCGGTGTCTTTGTCCACAACTTTATTTCCTCCTCTAATTTCCTGGCGCTATCACGTGACAACAGCCTTCTCTCCATTAGGAAAAGACGCGTCCTCAGCTGAGGGCGGGGCCACGCTGCCAACGCGCTTCCCCGACACTTCCAGGCGCGCTCCCGCGGCTCGCCTTCCCTCAGTGTCGCTCGGAGGAGCCGCTCGGTGCGTAAAGTTGAGCCTCTTCCCTGCCTGTCAGTCACCTCTCCGGATCCAACATGCCTCTTCTCCTGCAGCCATGGTGGGATTTATCCGCTCTGAGTGGGAACTAACCGGCGCCGCCGCCGCTTCTGTCCGCGTCCTGCGCTCCTCTAACCGGGGAAACCCTGCAGCAGCAGCGCGAGGCTGAGCCTGCTCCACCTTAAAAAAACAACACCACCTGATCTCGTTTGTTTCCTTTATGGACCACACAGCCTGCCAGTGACAGTGTGTGTGTGTGTGTTGTTTTTTTTTTATTTCCGTTGACGCCGTTGCTGAAGATGGAGACGGTGATGGAGAGGGAGTGCAGCGCGCTGGGGGGGCTCTTCCAGACTGTCATCGGAGACATGAAGGTAACACGAAGGAAACATTTATTACTTCATATCTCTCATCTGGGATTGAAAGTCGAAACATGAAATATTAAAGGAAACCGATTCTGTCCTGCACATCCTGTCGCTGTAATTGGAGAACAGCACGAGACATCATTAATTTGCTAATTATCCAGGGAGGGAGGGGAGGGAGGGGAGGAGGGGGTGATTTTCAACAATGTGAACGCCTGCAGCTCTCTGAGTGCAGCATGTAAACCCATCTTCATCCTGCATGGTGAGCAAACACAGCTGCAGGCTACTAATACACCGACTGTCGGGGATGATTGACAGCAGTGCAGTGACGCTGCAGGAGATCCACACACAACAATGAAGTGCAATAAGTTGTCATGTTTTTTTTTTTTTTTAATCCTTAAAGGATGTTAATGATGCTGGGTGCACAGATTTTGATTTTATAAGGAGAGAAATCTGTTTTTTTTTAATGAAAAAAAAGATGTATTGACGTGATGGAACAGAAACTTCAATGTCAATATATCTTTTTCAAATTTTACAACCCACAAATTACAAACAATCACTTTTTCTTTGCGTAAAACATAAAAGCTTCCGCTTATTAATCAGTCAGTAGATCAGTAGGGAGCTATTTTGATGACTGGATAATCAACAATATCAATTATCAAGAAAAAAAAAGTGAAAATTTAAAAGAATGACGGTGAAAGTTGTTTGAATCAGATGAGCATCAAGTCAAACTTCCTGTTTTAGTATCAAACGCAAAGATTTGATGGTGAATTTGGTCTTTAGATATAAAATAATAACTTCTGAGGTTTCTCCAGTGTTTGATAATATGAAGGTAAATCTGACCCATGTTTTATTTGGGTCACTTTTGACTTCAGCTGCCATACACAATATATATTTAAATAAGAAATAAAAAATAAATCAAAATAACACACTGCTGTGTTGCTTATGTGTAACGTTAAGTTTTAAACGGTGACAGTTTTCATGTGTCATACTGAAAGTCAGAATTCAACCATGAAGAGCTGACAGTTTTTATGTTGCTTAGCAACAAGTCAGAGTGACTCTACTGTTGCATGTAGTATGTTTACAGTTAGGATGTACTACTTCATCATAAAAATGTGACCTTTGACCCCCCCTTGGTTCACATCTGTCGTGATCTGCAGCACCACATTTGAAGTAAAAAGAAAAAAACATGCCTCTTCTTCTTCAGTGTGTCTATTTCACGTTTTCCTGTAGTGAACCTGGCGTGTCTATTTCACGTTTTCCTGTAGTGAACCCGGCGTGTCTATTTCACGTTTTGCAGTGATACCGGGTTGCAGATTCAGTGCTTATAGAGTATATTTAGTCGGGTTCCCCTTAGTGAGACACAGTGATTCATTTTTAAAGAGAGACAACAGACGAGTGTACAGTCTGCGTACAGTTACATTCTAAGACTTATTAATAAAATCAGACATAAAAACACCAACTAATATCTCTGCAATCTAGTTCAGAAATGAATTTAATTTAACTTCAAAAATATGCTCGTCTGTCAAATCGTATTTGTAAGAGTCAGCAGCGGCGAGGCAGGTTTTAGTCGGAGTCGGAGGTGGAGGTGAAGAAAACAAACAAACCCGCCTGGTCCTGTCTGTATTTGAAAGAAGTGTGAGATGAAGTCGGAGCTGAGAGTGACGGAGCAGCTCAGCAGGAGGATTATGTCTCTGCAGGTCAGCGTTAATAGCTGGTAAGACTCCAGCGTCCTCACAAGTAACCAAAAGTGCTGGTTGGGCTGGGAGGGGAGGGGGGGGGGAGGGGCGGGCCTACTACCACCTGTTTCCATGGTGACACCTTAACAGACAGGTGGTTTCTAACAGGTGTTGGTTCACAGGAGGAGGTCTTGTAAATCTGCCACACCCTCTTCTTGTTCTTCTTCTCTCCTTCTAGTAGTTCTCCCTCCTCCTTCTCCTCCTCCTTCTCCTCGTCCTCCTCCTCTCTGCTCGTCATCCTAACGCCCATTTTCTTCTCCTCACTCTTTTCCTTTTTCCTGTTCTCCTCCTTTTCTTTCTGTCCATCCCTCTTTTTATTTCTCTTTCTTTCTCTATTTAAATTTCTTTCCTCTTTTCTTCTTCCACCACCCTTTTGTTATTGTCCTCCTCTTCGTCCTCCTCCACCTCTTTATCTCCCTTTCCTCGTCTTCTTCACCTCCCTCCTTCTTCCTCCTCCTCTTTTTGTTTCCGTCATCCTCTCGTGCATCTGAAATCCACTGCAGCAGCCACAGCTTTTAGTTTTGTACCGGTTTGGTAGCAGGAAGTGACCATATTTGGATGAGCTGGGGGAGGAGCCAGCGGTGGATCTGACCGATCTGATCGGAAACCTGACGATACTACGTCCCGCCCACCGATAGCTGTAACCTGACTGCACCACAGGCCTGTCAATCAAACAGACACGCCCCCAAAAACAGGTCTTCTTGAATCTTCTTTTCTAATGAATGAGGGATTATTTTCAGACGGACCTCCAGAAATAACGTTTAGTTTTGTTAAACCGTTCCAAAAGGCAAATTTGAAGCCACAATTTAGAGGAAACTGTCTGTTATTTTAATTACTTTAATTCATGTCAACATTAAAATAAAGCTTTGAATTGAGAGGAGCTCCCGTTTAACACCTAATTAATTTGATCGTCAAATCAAAGCTAGTCATAACTGAACTGAAGTAAAAGATTAACAGACTCACAC
Source organism: Brachyistius frenatus (assembly GCF_029030835.1). Taxonomy (NCBI): domain Eukaryota; kingdom Metazoa; phylum Chordata; class Actinopteri; family Embiotocidae; genus Brachyistius; species Brachyistius frenatus. The sequence continues at coordinate 1,077,382 of NW_027210690.1, read as the reverse complement.
AAAAATTAAAAACTTCCTGCTTTTTAAATATGGAGATTTTCCATTTTTTCCTGGTATTTTGCAGCTGTGAATTGAACATATTTGTGTACAGATGTGTGCGGGTGATCGTCTCCACGTCGTCGTGCCGGTTAAATCGAAGCAGACACATTAGCGTTGATCCATTTAAGTGGAACCGATCTGCGTGTTGTTGTGTTTTCCCCCTGGAGGAGGAGGAGGAGGAGGAGGAGGATGAAGAACCGGCTCATCCTCTTAAACTGAGCGCTGCTTCACATCCGCCGTTAAAACTTGTCTGTCACGCCGTTTCCTTTTCCCTGGTGAACAGAAACCGAACTATCAGCGTCGCATCTTCAGTGTTGACGCAGAAAAAGCTCATTATGCCGCGCTGGAGTTGAGTTTTTGTCTAATAAATTGCATTATTTGTCGTCCTTGCAGCTCTGTTTTGGTCTCCACCACCTGCTGAGAGGAATTTCTTCCTCTTTAGCTGCTACTTGTTCCACTTTCTTCGCCAGCTTGTCTGCTGTTGAGCGCCGTTCTTGTGCGGCTTTAGGTTATTCGGGCTTTACATGATGAGAGCCAGGAGACTCAATCATGCAGTCAGAAGCTAAAAGATACATTTTCCACATGAAACATTGATTTTTTTTTTTTTTCCAATTGAAATTTAATTCATGCAAACTTTTAATACCCATTAATAATATATATGTGAATATAGGTTTCATCTTTGTTTTTGTTTTTATAGCGATGAAATTTATGGATGCTAACAGATCTTAATCTCATCGATCGAGGTGACGTCGTTGAATATCTTGTTTTGTCTGAAATCCAAAGATGTTGAGTTCATTGAAGAACCCAAAATCAGAGAATAGTTGGCGTTTTTGTCTTAAAGCTGCAAATAGTTTGAACTCTTGTTGCATTAATTGTTGGTTGTAAAACCCCAAACACGTTGATGAAACTACTAACGATAAACAGTTTGTCTTTTCCATCGTCTGCCTGTTGTTGTAATCTGATAACTGATTTTTTTTTTAATATTGATTGAAATGTTGCCAAAAAGCAAAATTCATTCATTTTAGCTTCATATTCTTTGTTTTTAAATGCAAACGTCTCTAAACTAGCTTGAAATGAACAACTTTGCCTTTAATAATGAAGAAAAGTCATTAAATGCGAGTAAAATTTTTCCAAAGAGACGTTTAGTATTTCCTGAATGAAATTTTACTACAAATGTTTACTGAACCGGAACATCAGATGTGTAAAAACTTTGTTCTAAACAATGTTGAACGGAACAACTGTGGCGCCGACTTTTTATTTCCCTTTAACCACGTTATTGCTACTAAACAATGTGTGTGTGTGTGTGTGTGTGTGTGTGTGTGTGTGTGTGTGTGTGTGTGTGTGTGTGTGTGTGTGTGTGTGTGTGTGTGTGTGTGTGTGTGTGTTGGCATTGAGCGCATTAGCTGAATGCTAATTACCATTTATCTCGAACTGAAGTCTTAATGACCTCCAAGCTAAAATTAGCCTGGTCTGTGTTTTTTTTTTTATTTTGGCAGGGTGGGTGTGTGTGTGGATGGGGGGGGGGGGCTGCTGCTGAAACTGGTCTATCAGTATTGGGATCGTCATGGAAACATCACGGACGTGAGCTGCAGCCATCGACTTTGGTTCTGCAGCCAAATGGGTCACTTTGTTGTTTTCCTGTGGAGCCGCTCGTTGGCTGATGGGAACTCGTTCTGCTCGCTGCTTCGTGTTCGCTCGGATGTTTTTTTGTTACCTGGTCGCAGGTGGAGAAAATTCAGGATTGATTTCTTGGTTATTAAAACTTTCAGTCTGTCAAACCCTTCGGCTAAAGTTTACGTGGCCTTGTTATTAGCATTTGTTAGCAGCACTAGCCGCGCCCACTGTTTATGGTCAACACTGTCTTTGTACTTACACACACACACACACACACACACACACACACACACACACACACACACACACACACACACACACACACACACACACACACACACACACACACACACACACACACCAGCCCGGTATCACAGCGAAGCGTGTAATAGACACGCCCCGCCCACTAAAGCGAAATGTGCCATAGCTACGCTTTGTGCTGTCCAGGCGTGAGATTAACACGTTTTTTGCTGTGAGCGTGTCTATTACACGCTTTGCTGTGATTCTGCGCTGCACACATTTATTGATAATAAAGCTCGTTGAAGAATGCTCAGAGTTATCAATATCTGTGCCTGTACAGTCGCAATTTCTTATTTTTACATTAAATAGGACACAAATAATGAATGCGCTGACTCCCGCTGTCAATCATCTTTCTTTTAACAAGAAAGCGACTTGTCAAACTAGTTTTTTTTAGATCAAATTCATTCGCTGATCTACTGTCTGTTTGAGTTGGAGCCACGCCCACAGCGATGACCTCGCAAAAAAAAATAGAGATAACTGTTGTCGGAAGATGTTTTCCCTTCATCACATGACCGACCTGATATTCCACAAAGATACCGAAACATTAAAGACCTACGTTTCTGCTTTCTGATTTTAATATGACAGAAAATAAAAAGTTAGAGGACCTGAAATCGTATTTATCTCTCACACGATCAACGGTATCCAAACACACAAAACAGAAAAGAAACGAACGGGGGATTTTTCTTCTGTGTGGTTTGAAAGCTCCTGCCGTCCTTCACAGAGCCGAGCAAACAGAGCGGTGGATTCCTGGAGGACCAGCAGGCTGCTGCTGCCTCCGGTTGTTGCCACGGTGACAATTTATGTCCTCAGTGACTGATGGATGCAGCGACCCTGCCCTCGCCTCGGTGTGTGTCCGACTTAAGGGAGGATGTAATGAGATGTGGGCAGATATAGATGTCTATAGAAACGGAGAGGAAATGATGAATGTGGGATAAAAAGCTAGAAGATGCAATAAAAATGGATTTAAAAAATGGTTAAAAAAAAATGTGTGCGTGAAGCAGGCAGAAAGGGAGTGAAAGGAATAAAGGGGGAAACATGCGGTTGTTGAATATGAAAGAGAGACAAACAAAGAAGGGAAATGTGTGACAGAAACTGTGTGTGTGTGTGTGTGTGTGTGTGTGTGTGTGTGTGTGTGTGTGTGTGTGTGTGTGTGTGTGTGTGTGTGTGTGTGTGTGTGTGTGTGTGTGTGTGTGTGTGTGTGTGTGTGTTTGGGTGAGGATGCACGCACGTGTGACCCTCCCCTCCCCATAAATCCTTCTCTGTGTGAAGCACCTACTGCAGCAGCAGCAGCAGCAGCAGCGGCGTTGCCACGGCAACGGTAGCCAGGCGCTGACGCTGGGCATCACTCCCATAAAACAGAAGGAGGCTGAACACACCCAGCTCAGCTGCACTGTCGAGGAAAAAAAAAAGGAGCTGCCGGTGGCGCCGGGGAGAAAAAAGAAAAAAGGAGGCGACGCCCACAAAGTGCAGCGAATCAGATCTATATTAATACATTAATACATCCACAGACCTTCTGTCCATCAATGCTTTCAACAGTTTCTGTGCTCCAGTTTAATGTTTTAAGGCATTAAACAAATTATTATTTTGTTTGACAGATTAATTGATTTCGTCTTTAAAATGTCAAAAAATGTCATCTGTGTTTCCCAAAATGTCCAAAAGTGCAGTTCAAATGTCTCATTTAGTCCCGAATAAAAGATGTTCGTTTTATTTTCAGTTAAAGGAACCAGAAAATATTCACAGTTAAGAAAGCTGGAATCAGAGAATTTGAACATTTCTTCATTCAGATCAATTCAGATTAATTTAACTGACTGATCGTTGCAGCTCTGAAATGTCGACGTACTTTCGAATACTTCCAAACATTTATGTGTAATTCGGATTAATCGGACCAAAAAACAAAATCATTAACAAATACATTTTAATGTCTTGAGTTTTTTGGGGGAAATCACAAGCTATCAAAAAAGTTATTAAAATTCCTTTGTTAAAATGATGCGCGGTTATAGATCGGTTATAAAAATCCAACAGATAAATAATAAAACTTTCTCTGAAGTTTTCCATTCTGCACTACGAGTACTTTTACGTTCAGAGTTTTTTAAGAATATTCTTTGATGTAAATACTTTTTTTTTTAAGTCTTTTCTGCAGACGTACGAACTGTCGGTATTTCGTAAAGCTGACGCTGAAGATTTCTGAGGAAGCTTTTATTAAAATGTTTCACTAAGTTTATTTGTTTATCGTGCGCGTTAATGAAAGGACACAAAAACACGTTGATTTCTGGGTAAAATATTTCAAGCAATGTCACGGTTATTTGTCCACAGTTTGCCCTCTCGACATTCAAGTAATACACAAGGACAAGTCCTAATATGTAAGAGAACTATGTCTTAGTGTACTAATGGCAACCCGGTATCACGACAAAGCGTGAAATAGACACGCTGGTCCACTGCACCAAAGCGTGAAATAGTCACGCTCAGGCGTGACAGTTACGCGTTTTTCCAGCAGTGGACGAAAATGAAACCTACCGCCGTGAGATTATTTTGAAAACGATATATCTATATAGCTAAATCACGTGACATTTACGTGTCTAAGTTTCATGCTTTCAAAACGAGTAACTGTCACGCCTAAAGAGGCCAAAGCGTGGCTATTTCACGCTTTGGAACGAGCTGATGATTTTAATGGAATTTGTGTTATTTTAATTCATATATTAAACTCCATTTTACGCCAGTTGTTTTGTACATTTGAATTGAATAAAATCTGAATTTAAAGCCGCCACGTTACTGACCGTGAACACACAGTGGACCTGGACTGTATTTGCAATGCTGAATTGGGGGTGGGGGGTGGGGGGGGGTATGGATCGGCCGTATTGATCCGTCTCCTTGCTGTCTGTTTGTTAACTGCATGCTCAGGATTTATGCGTTTGGGGTTGCGAGGAGCCGAGAAAACTTAACGAGGAGGAAATTGTTCGGTAGTTTGATTGATCGTGTAAATAAAACTCTTCCTATTTTATATTTAATTTCAGTCTCCGTGGAAAAAAATAGGAAAACCGACCGTGTGTGAGTGTAAATCATGAAGCGTGTCATTAATCTGATTCCCCGCGACACACTGACCTGATAAAACGGGACGGACGATGACCTCGATGGAACGGAAACGATCGCGGCACATTATGACTCCGCATCTGAACATTCGCTGCCATAAAACTGTCTGTAATTGTTTGATTGATTGATTGATTGATTGATTGTTTGATTGATTGTTTGCTGATCTTTCTTTGGGTTTTTGTCTTCAGGGCAGTTACCCCATCTGGGACGACTTCATCAGCAAGGCCAGCAAACTGCAGTCGCAGCTTCGGTAATTCACACACACACACACACACACACACACACACACACACACACACACACACACACACACACACACACACACAGAGTGTAGAACATGAGCTCATCAATCCAAAATTAGTTTAAACCAAGTCCAAGAATCACTCCAGAACTAACTAAAACCAGGTTTAAAACCAGTTCAAACAAATCTGAAACCAGTTTAAACTCTACAACTTGAACCCTTGCGGTTGTTTTCCTCTTCCAACCAATCAGCTGTCAGTTTGACGTCACGGTGACGTTAACCTTTGACCTTTTATCACATAAAAACATCATCACTTCGTCATTTTATCCTGTCGGTCGATTACAGCGTACGAATTCTTTCCGGTTCGTGAGGTCACGGTGACCTTTGACCTCCCAAAATCGGACCAGTTCATCCTTGAGTTGAAATAAACGTTGGCGCCAAATTTAAAGGAATTTCCTCGAAATATCGACTTCACAAGATCGGCAAGAGAAAATGATCGGCTGGTTCAATAAGTGACACCTTTAAAAGGAGGAAGTGTGTGTGTGTGTGTGTGTGTGTGTGTGTGTGTGTGTGTGTGTGTGTGTGTGTGTGTGTGTGTGTGAGCTCATGAAAATCCAATCAGTCTGCTTCATTAAGTGTTTAAATGTCAGGCTCACCTCTCCTGTTCTGTGGCCAAGTCTCTGGATCACACACACACACACACACACACACACACACACACACACACACACACACACACACACACACACACACACACACAACTTAATTAACCTTGTGCGGCTGGCAGAGATTAATGACGCCACCATAAAGTCATTATCGGTGAGATGGATCAGCAGCAGCCTCCAGAGACTCCAGAGGTCATCAGAGGTCACAGCTGGTGACAAACACTTCCTCTTCCTCTTCCACCTTCATTTCCTTTTCCTCTTCGCATTTCAAATAACACACCGCTGACGATCTCACGTCATCAACATACAACAATATTATTGGATGGTTTTGCTGACTCGAACAGACAGACACTGGTTTCCTGCAAAATATCATATTATTCTAATAATATGATAAATAAAATTCGAGCATTCAAATGCTTCAAATGTGAGAATAATGACGTCAAATTTGTTCAGCAACAGGTTAAAATAAAAAAAATGTTGATAAAAACATTTCACATTTCACCACAATTTGAATTTCCAGCCACTAAAATCTGTTTTAAAGTAGAAAACAACCAGGACCTGATATTTCTTCACAGTAATTCCTCTCTAACCAGCTCTTCCTCTGTTGCGTCTCCCAGGACGACGGTTGTCGCGGTAGCGGCCTTCCTGGACGCCTTTCAGAAGGTGGCCGACCTGGCGACCAACAGCCGAGGTAAGACGGACCAACAAACACGTTTCATATATTATTTCAAACCGTTCTTCTGTCTGTCTGATTTCTGCTGTTTTGAGCGGCGCTGAAGGTTTGACGTCCCGTTTCTCGACCGCTTGTCGCGACTTGACGTCGATCAGTCGAACACATTTCTGTGCGAGTTACAAAATAAAATAAATTTCAGCATCCAGCAAATAAAAATCACAAATTATGTTAAAAAAAACACAAAAACCCATCCTGGACTCCGGGAAGCTTTTCTTCTTGTTCCTGTTGCTTCTGAGGCAGTTTGGACCTTTTCTATTGATTTGTACTTTCTCTCCATTATTGACTAATGATCACAGACGACTGCCCCCCCGAAGGATGAGCTGATTTGATTTTCAGGGGTCGAAGGTCAAAGCCCGAGGTCACCGTGACCCCAATTTGACACATTAAACGTGAAGATGATTTCTCAGGAGCGCCCGGGTGGAATTTCTTCAAATTTCGACACCATCGTTCACTCGGCCTCGAGGACGGACTGATTAGAGTTTGGTGGCCAAAGGTCAAAGGTCAAGGTCACCGTGACCTCACGTCCCTCGTTCTTGTGATCACTGTATATGAAGAAGACCTTTGACGGTCGGCCTGACGACATTTTCTGTGTATTGATTGTTGAAAAACTGCAGTTCTGTTGATCGAGACCAAATTCAGATATTTTAGGTGCACTTTCAGCAAATATTTATTTATCCATGATGAAAATAATCATCTGTACACATAATATCTTTAGATTTATTCATTTATTGATAGTTAAGTAAATAATTAGTGATACAGGTTTTTTAAATTCTAGTTTTAGCCACATGAAAAAGATCTTCAGTCATTTTCTCAAACAAATAACCATCATGTTGAGGAATCACATTTTGTCTCGACTGAAACACAAAAGAAGCGTACATTGTTTTTATTTATTTATTCCCTCGATTATATGATTTTATGATATTATTATATTATAGTTTGACCTTCCTTCTCGTGTCCCAGAGGAACAACACGACCACCGTGGAGATGAGAGACAGCAGGTGTCCTCCTCCAGCTACCTGTCAGTGTGTGTGTGTGTGTGTGTGTGTGTGTGTGTGTGTGTGTGTGTGTGTGTGTGTGTGTGTGTGTGTGTGTGTGTGTGTGTGTGTGTTGGTCTGTAGTTGCCGTAGCAACCTGCTGCTACCAGGGAGGATTTGGTCCTTAAAGGGCCGATGAGCAGCGTCCCTGTTAAGCAGAGGCCACGTCAGTGTGTCAACACCTGGTTAACTGGGTCGGACCGAGGAGGAGGGGGAGGAGACGGAGGAGGAGGAGACGGAGGAGGAGGAGAATACTTGAAACTGACTTTTTTGTCTTTAAAAAGCAATGCGCCATGTCAGTCACTGAAGTTTCCTCTTCTGTGGGACACAAAGTAATTAAAAAAAAAAAATCTGAATTTTATTCTGAAAATGATAAACATGACATGCAGCTTTTATTTGTTGTTGTTTACAAAGCGGTGAGAAACGACGTCACCTGTTGGACTGTTTGTTGGAGAACTGATTCTCTGCTCATTTTAAACAGACTGAAGTGAAGTGGACCTCTGGAGAGGCTGCTGCAGTCACTATCTGCAGTGTGTGTGTGTGTGTGTGTGTGTGTGTGTGTCACACAGATGGCCTCCTTTGGCAGCTCCTTGTTTAATGATGTCATCTCAGCCGGAGGTGAGTGACGTCATATCTGCAGTGTCCACATGACAGCGTTGTTGTTTTTTTAAAGATTTCCAATCAAGGTCAGATTCAGGTTCAACATTCAGACACAAACCTTCCTTCCAAAAATAACACGCTCAGCATTTTCCACTTAAAAAAACATCGTAAAAAGTGAAGTCTATTATCTAACAAGCTTTATTTTTTGCGTCCAAAAATCCGCTTTTACCAATTTAATTAGTTTAATTTAGTGTCATTTCCATTTAAAAGCCTTGTAAAAGTTGTGTTTTCCTCTGAGCTTCCTTTTATTGTTGTGCAGTAGAATATAATATAATAATCTTTAGGTCAAAGGTCGCAGCAGCCTGATGGTTCTCCTCTGATCTGCAACACGTTCTTTTTTTAAGAGGAGAAAAAAAACAAATCAAAGGATCAATGTGTTGCATTTAATTTTTCATAACAGCAGGGGGGGGGGGGGGGGGGGGGGGGGGGGGGGGGGGGGGGGGGGGGGGGGGGGGGGGGGGGGGGGGGGGGGGGGGGGGGGGGGGTAACTCGATCAGAGATCAAATTAACCTCGGTAGGATCAATAATTAAACACTGTTCAGAGTTTATTAAATGTCTTTGGAACCATAAATGAGTGAACTTGAACTTTCACTGAGCTCATATTTTATTTAAATCGTTAAATATTCACACGTTAACATGATTGATGTCGAGTTTTTGGTTCATTTACTCTGCAAATGGATAAAAAATAAAGTCTATTTTACTTAAATATGTGGAGCCACTGTTTCATATAAAGAGCTGATGGTGGTTCAAACAAAAAGACATCAACTCTCAAATCCTTTGAAATATATATTTTACTTTCTTAAATTAGTGATTTCCTCCAATATAACAATAAAACAGTGAAGAACAGATTATAATATAGTATAATTATCCTGAATCCTGGAAGACAATTAAATCTTTAACCTTTTATTTCATTTGAGAATTTTAGATTTGTTCTGAAAGAAATGTGTAATTTTAATCAATTAGAAGAAAAATAGTAATATACTGATGTTCTGTGACTTATTTTAAGACGGTTAGTTGCATTTTCTTTAATTCTCAATTTAAACCAAAGTAAAAATCATATTAACATTAATTTATCGTTGATAATTGTTATATATTTTGACTATATTTAACTTTTTTTGCATTCTACACGCACCAAATAGAAGAAACATTAATTATTATCATTTGTAATAAATAATCGGGACCTATTTCTGTTTCATGACTAAATAATACAAAAATTTAAGAGTTCTTTCTAAAAAAAAAATAAGTGGAAATCGCAAATATTTGCTGTGAAAACAGAACAACAGCTTAAAGCAGCAAAAGAAAAAAGAAAAATATTTTTAAGCCCCAATAAGAAAAATGTTTGCCAACATGTGAATTTAGGGAGTTAATTCATCCCAAACAAATATCAAAATCTGATTTTAAATCAGATTAAAAAGTCAAAGTTGTTTTGGGTGTTTTAATCAGCAGACATCAGGAGAAGATGAGACGGAGTGGGATGATGTCATCATGCTTGAGGTTGGCGTTCTTGTAAAAACCCAAACTGTCTGTTCCTCTGTTCTCGCTCCAAACTTCTCGTCCCGGCAGCCGAAGGTTCTCGTCTTTCGTCCGCTCGGGTCAAACGTTCAGACGTGTCACCGCTTCCAGCACCGACAACTATTTTTAATGTTGTTGCTACACGCTGCCTGCTGACAGAGGGGCTTATTTAAAGAGGATCCAAAAAAGAAAACAAGAAACACCTTTTTAAATGACTGTACAACATAGTAGTCTCACGTTAAACGCTAATAAATAAATCGTAGAGGAGGAAACAAGGGAAACGTTCTCCTGGTGCAGAAAACAGAAATCAGACCGGTTGGAGTTGCTGTCGCTCTAAACTGGAAGATTTTGTTTTCTGAGGCCAAATATCCAATGAATGAGGGATTATTTACAGATGGACCTCCAGAAAACTAAGAAGAAGGAGTGACTTTAGCTAACAACACCGAGATAACTGATGGACACATTTTATTCACTTTGGATTTGATGAGAGAAGTTGAATGGGAGTCTATGGAGCCGGAGGCTTTTTGGAGCCGACCTCTAGTGGCGCTCGCTGGTATTGCAGCTTAAAGCACTTCTGGATCAGAACCATTTTACAGACCTGAAGCTACGAACTCTTTTATATCCGGTCTGTTTGAATGTTTTTCTGCCAGCAAGAGGAGTGAATTCAACTTTGTTTTGAAGAAATAATCTCGGATTATCTTTTATTCACGTACGTCTCAGTCTTTATTGGATACTGTACAATACAGGAAATAAAGCTGCTGTATGTCTGAGTGAGTGAGTTAGCTTTCAATTATTAACCGAGGGCGCCCAGCAGGTGAGTCTCTGTGTTATTTTCATCTCCTGCACAAACCGCCTCTAATTAGTTGTGTCCCAACCCGTCCGACGGAGCATCAGACAGAATAATTAAGCGCTGGGGGGAGGGGGGGGGGGCAAGAGGAGGATTTAAAAAAAAAAAAAAAAAAGGAAGAACAAACAGAAAAAGGAAATTGTCCGTTTTTTTCTGTGTTTATTATAAAGCTGAATTGAAACAGCGCCTCCTGCAGGAGCGTCCGTCCCTCCGGAGGCCGAAGGAGGTGAAGCAGCAGGAGGTCGGAGACATTTGTAAAGGTTGAACAGCTGTTAAATAATTCACAGCTACACTGTCACGTGACCTCACGCTCAGTTTCAAACGACATCACTTCAAACCTGCTCAGCTGAATCAGAGGGATTTATTTTGTTCCTTCACGTTTACGCTCACATGTTCACAAATACGAAAAATGTTTTCTTATCTTCACACTGAATTCTTTTTTTAAATGTGTTTTTTTTTATTTTTTATATCTGACAGGCAGATAATAGAGGCAGATAAAAAATACTCAATTAATAAACTCCTTTATTTTAGTAGTTTGCTAGAATATGTGTTGTTGAGAAACGTGGTGGAGAACCTTGTTGCCACGGCGCCACAGTTCAGGTGGTTTTGCAGGGAGTGCCTCAGAAGAACACGGTCTGAAGACATGCTAACAAGCAGCTAACAAACACCTCATTTTTCTAAAAAGGACTTAACTCAAGTTAACGTACCGCTAACAAATCTAACAAATCTAACAATGCAGAGAAACACTTCATTTTGGTAAAAACCTGCGACACTCTCGCTACGAGCCGCTACCAACGCTAAGAAGTACCAAACAAAGGTGAAGCCGACAGTATTCGACCACAGTGTTCAAACGTCTGACTCAGTTTCATTATTAAAGATATGAAACACGTTTCTCCTCCATCGTCTTCATTTACTGTAAAATGTCCTTCGTGTCGGTGCTCGTTGTCGAAGTTGAACATTTCTTTTAAAAACACACACACACACACACACACACACACACACACACACACACACACACACACACACACACACACACACACACTTACTTACGACCTCCCACGCAGTGAACCATTATTGTAAATTTATCATTCAGGCGGCTAAAAAATTATCTGAAAGTGACTTTAAAAGCTTCAGATTCACCTCATTTAATACCATTTTATGATTTGGTGGAACTTTATTAACTTTATTAACTTTATTTAGGCATTAGGAATTTTAAAAAAAAGCAATTAATCCTCTTCTCATTATCGTAGAAGAAGCTCCGCCCACCCGGGAATTGTAGTTCTTCCAACATATCTTTTTTTTGTAGTAAATAATTCAATTCAATTGTATTTTATTTATAAAGCGCCAAAACACGACAGAGGTTATTTCATGGCACTTAACACATTAAAGTCATTTACAGTGGAACTACAACAAATAGGTCGATATTAATAATCCGTCTGTAAGGCAGCAAGTATTTCAAAATAAAAGAACAACAATACAACAAGGAGCGACGCGACGATATCGGACGAAGGCCATCACGAACTATAGATAGAAAACTCTTTAATAACACAATCATATCAAAAATATGAACATTTTTAATGATGAAATATGACTTTTTTTTAAAGAAATTATCATCTCTTATTTCCTCTCTAAACCCCCTTTTAATAAGACAAGTATTTAGGAAATAAAGTTAATATTCTACCTTTTATTACGTTAAATACAACTTTCATTGCAGCCTGATCGCACAATAACAACAAAAGTCTAAATCGGAGAAGTTATGTACGTTGTTTTTTTGTTGAACTTTGGTTCCCGTCAGTCGGACGACGTCCGAAGCTCAAATATATTTTCATGGAAACAATTGGAGAATTTCAAAATAAAGGCGCAATACTTTTTAGAGAAAATTCTCTGACGCTCTTTGTAAAGACACGTTGGAATATTCTCACAATATTCTTCAATTTTCTTGAAATATTACGTCAAAGAAAATACTTTTTTTCTTCAGGATGTCGTGATAAGCTGCTTGTGTGAGTGTTTTTGTGTGTGTCGTCATGTCGACCGGCCTCGGGGCCTTTTTGAATAGATTACAGCTCGTTGAACAAGCAGAAGTCGGACCGCCTCGAACGCTGAGTGTGTAATTACATCCGAGTGCTCGGCTCTGCCGCGAACGCAGATAAAGTAGCTCTGTTATTATCTCCGTCTCTTTCAATCTCTTCCTTCTTCTTTTTTTTCCTCTCTAGTAACCGTTGTTTACCGTCAACATGTCTGTCTGAGTATCTGCTGCTGATGATCGCATTTTGTTTTGTGCATGAATTATTATATTTGGAGTAAGAATTTTGCGATTTTCCTGTCATTAACTTTATGGTGAGTAAATATTTATTCTCATTGGACTTTTGGTTGCTTTTGAATAGTTGCGAGACAAAACTGCTTTGATTCTAGTTCAGATAAGGGAAAGAGGAATTTTACCCGTGAAACGCAATACCAGCGAGTGCCACTAGAGGTCGGCTCCAAAAAGCCTCCGGCTCCATAGACTCCCATTCAACTTCTGTCATCAAATCCAAAGTGAATAAAATGTGTCCATCAGTTATCTCGGTGTTGTTAGCTAAAGTCACTCCTTCTTATTAGTTTTCTGGAGGTCCATCTGAAAATAATCCCTCATTCATTAGAAAAGAAGATTCAAGAAGACCTGTTTTTGGGGGCGTGTCTGTTTGATTGACAGGTTACAGCTATTGGTGGGCGGGACGTAGTATCGTCAGGTTTCCAATCAGATCGAATTTGAGCTATCAGCTGCTTGGTTGTTACCTTTGACCTTTGACCTCCAAAATCAAACAATAATTTCTCCGGCTGCGTCTCTCATCTGGCCAAAGATATCATTTATAACACGAGTCCATCTTTTTATTCTCCAGTTGACGTGTTAGTTTTCCTAAATGCATCACAGGGTGAAAACTGCTGCAGAAACCAAACTAACGCAGCATCGATGTCTTCACACGGGGTCGACCTCTAAAGTGAAGAAAAGCTTTTTAGCATTCAGACACACACACACACACACACACACACACACACACACACACACACACACACACACACACACACTCTCTCTCTCTCTCTCCGCGGGTGAACGCTGCCGACCGACCGACTCGCTCAGACTGCAGATCAGCGGCGAAACGAGAGCTGTTCTTTTTTTTTTCTGCTCTGGCAGCAGCTCAGGTCAAACAAATCAAACGCTCACTTTGTTTTGTTTGAGCCTCGGTTCAAAGAAAGCGTGTGTGTGTGTGTGTGTGTGTGTGTGTGTGTGTGTGTGTGTGTGTGTGTGTGTGTGTGTGTGTGTGTGTGTGTGTGAGAGACCGAACAGAGTGTGTGAAAGGCCTCTGATGTCTCGGAGGTCGGTTTGTCTCCGTGTCCTCTGAGCTGTTTTCTCAGCTGCCGGCAGATGAGAACAAACCGAAGTGTTCGTGTTCATCCAGATATTATAAATCTGCTGTGTGTGTGTGTGTGTGTGTGTGTGTGTGTGTGTGTGTGTGTGTGTGTGTGTGTGTGTGTGTGTGTGTGTGTGTGTGTGTGTGTGTGTGTGTGTGTGTGTGTGTGTGTGTGTGTGTGTGTGTGTGTGTGTGTGTGTGTGTGTGTGTGTGTGTGTGTGTGTGTGTGTGTGTGTGTGTGTGTGTGTGTGTGTGTGTGTGTGTGTGTTTAAAGGTTCGTGAATCGTGTTCACCGCCCGAGATGTTCTTTAATATTTTGGGTCGGGAACGTTTTCTCGTCTCATTTTGAGCATCGAAAACAAGAAAAAACTGAAAAACAGTCCCGACCGGGACGCCAGGAAACAGGAAGGAGACCTTCAAAATAAAGGCGAAATACTTTTAGAGAGAATGTCCCATTGCTCTTTGTAAAGACACGTCGGTGGAATATTGTCCAAATATTGTAATTCCTTTATTTTTCTTGAAATATTACGATGATGAATCTACGGAGCCGTTCTGGACTTTTTTCTACTGCTTCCTCGCTGAGTCGAGGTCAGAGCAGCTGACAGGACAGCAGCTGTCCCACCGCTGATGATTGACAGTTATCACTGTCCATGACAGCCCCCCTCCTCCTCCTCCTCCTCCTCCTCCTCCTCCTCCTCCTCGAGCCATGACATGATAGTAAAAAATCCCAGCAGCAGCAAACTGATCCATCGGTTCAACTCCGGGACGTAATCAGAGATGAGAGATATTCCCAGGACGAACATTTAAAGAATCCCAAGACTCTAACTGTAAAGCCCCGCCCACACACACACACACACACACACACACACACACACACACACACACACACACACACACACACACACACACACACACACACACACACACACACACACACTCCTGCAGGAAGGCATCCTAAGACTGCAGCCTCCTCTGACAGGCATCCTTGGACTGCTCCCCTCCCCAGTTCGGTGTGTGGTATTCCAGGACAGTTTGACCCCCCTCCCCCCACACACACACACACACACACACACACACACACACACACACACACACACACACACACACACACACCTTCCCCCTCCCCCCCATAATAAAATGATTGCATTGCAAACCAAAAAAAAACCCAAAGGTTTTCAATTTGCAGCCAAAACAGTCATTAATAAAAATTCATTGAGACCAAAACAGATGATTTGTTTGAATTGACTGAATTTAATTTTCAGTTTCTATATTTGTTCTTGCAAACTTGATTTTTTTTTTTTTAAATGTCAGTTATTTCAGGTTTTTTTGCTCGCATAATAAAAACAGAAATACCTTCATCTCCTTTCAGGTGTGAGATTCAGAAGTACAGGGAGAATATGTCTTTTAGATTTAACAGATTTCATCATTAAAAATCAAAACTTCTGTTGTTGTTTTTTTTCACTTTGTAAAGTTTCCTCCGAGGAACAAATCCGAAGCTCGTCCTTCTGGTTGGATTTAAACGCGGTTGTGAAGAAGCGCTTTCTCTCCGTGTGCCGGTTGTTGAAGGTAAATATAGTTTGTTCAGCCGCAGCTCGACGTGCGTCGCGCCGCTAATCGGCTGGAAGTCGTGCTTCGGCATTAAAGAGACGCGTTGTCGTGGTAACGTGACCTTGGCTGGACGGAGAGATGCCGACTGATGCAACCAGCCGGCAACACGCTGAAGTTTCATCAAAACTACTGAATGGAGATCAGTTCTTCTGTGTGTGTGTGTGTGTGTGTGTGTGTGTGTGTGTGTGTGTGTGTGTGTGTGTGTGTGTGTGTGTGTGTGTGTGTGTGTGTGTGTGTGTGTGTGTGTGTGTGTGTGTGTGACATCACAGGTTTGTTGCTGGCGGGTGGAAAAGTTATCAAAGTTAAACAGGAAGTTTTGTTTTTTCATCACATCCTGTTTTCTACTTTGATTTGTTGCATAAAAAAAAAAAAAAAAAACAGGAAGTTAAAATTAAGAATTCTGACCTGAAATCTTTAATCCTGAAAAACAAAACTGAAGATTCAGATTTGAGTCCAGGTTAAATTTATTTCTTTCAAAGTTTGTTGCTTTGGGTCAGAAGAGTTTGATTTGATTTGATTTGATTTGATTTGATTTGATTTGATTTGATTTGATTTGATTTGTTTGGACAGAAGTGAACAAACTGACTTCTTCACGTGTTTAATGTTGTTTTATTGAGACGGGAAACAAAATAAAAACTCAGCATTTCACAGATTTGAACGTTTTCTTCTTTCAATATCCAAAATTATTTAGTACGGCAGAAAAAGATTTAGTACATCCCAGTAATACGAGGAAGAGGAAGAGGAAGAAGAAGAAGCATTAAAAGGAAGTGTGTTCGTTTTAAATTGTATCTTTTTTCTTTTTTTTACGTTCTTTGTGTTCTTCCTCTTCTTCTTCTCTTCTTCCTCTTCTTCCCCCTCTTCTTCTTCTTCTTCTCTTCTTCTTCTTCTTCTTCCTCTTCTTCTTCTGCTCTTTTCCTCCTTCGTGCTCCACTTCTTAAAAATAGCTCTGCAGCAACAAGACAAGAAATATAGTGTGATACTACAGACAGTGATTTACTGCCTGTCTTGCTGGGCCACAGCGTGTGTGTGTGTGTGTGTGTGTGTGTGTGTGTGTGTGTGTGTGTGTGTGTGTGTGTGTGTGTGTGTGTGTGTGTGTGTGTGTGTGTGTGTGTGTGTGTGTGTGTGTGTGTGTGTGTGTGTGTGTGTGTGTGTGTGTGTGTGTGTGTGTGTGTGTGTGTGTGTGTGTGTGTGCGTGCGTGCGTGCGTGCGTGCGTGTGTGTGTGTGTGTGTGTGTGTGTGTGTGTGTGTGTGTGTGTGTGTGTGTGCGTGTGTGTGTGTGTGTGTGTGTGTGTGTGAGTGCGAGCGTGCGTGCGTGCGTGCGTGTGAGTGTGTGTGTGTGTGTGTGTGTGTGTGTGTGAGTGTGTGTGTGTGTGTGTGTGTGTGTGTGTGTGTGTGTGTGTGTGTGTGTGTGTGTGTGTGTGTGTGTGTGTGTGCTCCAGTTCCACCAGTGTTCGTGTCGTGCAGCTCCGTTGGTGAATGTGACGGCTGAGTTCACATCCCAGTCGGACGGAGGAGAGACGGGTTCTGATTCCAGGTCACCGCGGCAACGGATCCGCTTCCACAGCGAGGGTTTATCGCCTCGGACAAAAAAACAAAACAAAAAAAAATCGGTCAGGAATCTCGCTGTTTTTAAATTAAGGTTATACGGGCCGTCTCTGTCTGCTGGATCCGTGGCGGCTTCACGGGAAGTTTGAAACCATGAAATTCACCCAGAAACTTTCCAACCAGCGAGCCGGAGCCATTTTGATTCGTCCCAAATTATCAAATTCAGGAAAAATATACTTTGTTTTCTGTCTGAATTGACGTTTAGAGCTTCAGTGGAATCTGTCGGATGAAGACGAATAAGAAAGATGTGGAACCAAACCTGACTGCAGTCGTGTTATTGGCTGAAATGTTTTGAAAACTGGCATCACATGTCTTTAGTCCGATAATTCCAGACCTCAATCGCAATTTTGCCAATTTTAGACTCAAATCTGTTTCAAGTCAAAAGGCTTCTTTTATTCAATAAAAAAAGATGTTTCTCTTTTTGTTTTGTTATTGAAAATGTTCCAACAGCGTTCGGCTCCGAACTGAATCGTTTTATTTTTTGTATTTTTTGTATTTTCACACCTTGTTGGTCTTCCGCCGTCTCGTTTTGTTTCCGCTCGCGACCGCGACTTTCCTCCGAGCGATCCGATCGGGTCGAGCTGCCTCGAGGGGCTCAGACAGAGACGCTGCTCTGTCCCACTGAATTGGGTCAGCTGGGTGTCGATGCAACACACACACACACACACACACACACACACACACACACACACACACACACACACACACACACACACACACACACACACACATCACATCACACCACTCGGCTGCTCTTAAAGGACGATAATGTCGCAGAAACGAATCAAAAACGAAACTTTAGAGATTAAAACTTCATGTATTTGTGGATTTCTGTGAATTAGATCACATTATATTTTGTTTGTTGACAAACAATGTTTTTCCTTTTAACAGGAAAACTGCCAACTGATTTTTGAAAAGTCTTTTTTTAAGTTAGATATCCTGTTTGTTAGAAATTATTTTATTTCAATAACATAACCTGCACTGAAGAGTTCAAGCATCTCCCATTCAGGGCAGGCTTTTATTGTGAAGGGACACTCTTCTGGTTTTGTGGGAAAAACACAAAGTTACAAGTGAAACAACACAATCAGGAGGCAGTGAAAACATTTACTAGAATATGACATGATTTCTCGTCTGCGGTTTGAGGAAAATGTACCTGGAGGTTTTTGTCTTTGAAACGTGAAGCGTTTTGGATGCATAAATTAAAAATCAAACGAGGACTGAATGAAGAGCTTTTAGTTCTTTTGAGGAGGCTGAAGAGAAAAAAAACAGAAAAGGGAGAAAGAGAGAACGAGAGAAAGAGAGAGATCGGATGTGACAGAGACGTGTCAGAGAGAGGAAGAGGAAGAGGAAGGAGGACGTGAGGAAGAGCGGAGAGGGGAGTCAGTGGTGCATTGCAGTGCTCGGCCGACACACACCTCTGTAATGCTGCTCTTGTGAGGTCCCTTCGCTGATGTAATGTCCCCAAAAAGTTCAGAGGAACTTTGAGTGCACATTTATGAATACAAGACTGACAAAGACACGTTGGATGAGAACTAAAAAACAGATTTATCTATTTAAAATCAACGAATGGGGTCCTCAGCATGTCGGAGGTGTTTTCTGGAGCTCCGGGCCGACAGGCTGAGATCTGCTGAACTTTACCCCAGGAGGGAGTGTTCCGTCTGGGGGGAGAGGGGAGGACGACCATCTGGCCCCTTCAGGTTCCTGTGGAGCTTCTGCTGCACTGACGATCCACTCTGTAACCGGCTCGCATTCAAAACTGCCCGAGTGTCCTTGAGCAAGACGCTCACAAACAGTTGAAATCTGTTGTCTTCTTCGCTTCGATAGAAAGTTACGAGACATCCGCCGGCTCTGCTCGTCTTTGCTCTAAACTGACTGCAAGTTATCGTTGGTAGAGGTCATAATATTTGACATTGGCAGGCATTTTTCAAGCAAAAATACTATTTAATATCCGGCATACGTGGGTGCTTCACCCTCATGGTGGTGTGCAGCTGTGGCAGACTGATGATCTGCACCTCATCGTTTAACTCAGAACTTTTTTAAACAGCTTTATTCATCTCGGCGTGTTTCTGCTCGTTGTCCCGTAGCATCCAATCTCAGCCTCGACTTTTTGTTGTTTGTAGTCGGCAAACAGCTTTTAGGGGCATTACTGCCACCTCCTGGTGGTGGTGGCACATTACTGCCACCTCCTGGTGGTGGTGGCACATTACTGCCACCTCCTGGTGGTGGTGGCGGCACATTACTGCCACCTCCTGGTGGTGGTGGCGCTTTTAAACCGAGGACCATTCAAACTTTTAATTCTACCGTATGTGAAGAATGTACTTTCATGTGTTCCCAGTGATTTTTGTTGTTGTAGTTCAGAGATTTGACTGACAGATTGTCTTCTCTCTCTCTCTCTGTGTGTGTGTGTGTGTGTGTGTGTGTGTGTGTGTGTGTGTGTGTGTGTGTGTGTGTGTGTGTGTGTGTGTGTGTGTGTGTGTGTGTGTGTGTCATCAGGAGGGACGAGGGACATCGGCTCAGCCCTCACCAGGATGTGCATGAGGCATCGCAGCATCGAGGCCAAACTCCGCCAGTTCTCCATGTGAGTACATCTGTGTGTGTGTGTGTGTGTGTGTGTGTGTGTGTGTGTGTGTGTGTGTGTGTGTGTGTGTGTGTGTGTGTGTGTGTGTGTGTGTGTGTGTGATGAACAGGTGTAGCGTCTCCTCCCATTTCTCCATGGCAACCTGCTCCTCCCCCTCCTGCTGTAGCGTCCTCCATCTTTGCTCGCCTCCCTCCGTCTTTGATTCCATCTGATGACATCATCCTGGATTTAAAAAAGAGGGATAACAAGAAGGACTTCCTGTTCCATCTTCACGCCTTCGTCTCTCCACTTTTAATAATCCTGCCTCGTTCTCTCGGCTCTTCTTGTCTCCCTCCACCTCCTCCTCTTCTTCCTCCTCGTCCTCCTCTTCCTCCTCCTCCTCCTCTTCTCCTTCCTCTTCGTCTCTCTGCATGAGTCCGTTAACTCTCCCGGTGAGGAAGGAGAGTCGGTGAGACGTTGAGACCTCCGGTAGTGTCCAAACAAATGAGCCTGTTCGCTCCTCCAATGAGGATTTCCTGTTTTTCTCTTGTTAATTGGATATTTTTTTAATTTGCGTCAGTGAGCGCACAAAACAAGAAATTTCAACGGTGTCACGTTGAGCTTGCATTTTTTTTTTCGCCAGTTATTTTATCAACAGAAAACATTGATTAAGCTGAAAAATAGTCATCAAATTAATCAAGTCAAATAATTGTTAGTTGTGACTTTGAATTAATATGTTTTGTGTAAATTTACAATAGCTGTAACCTGACTGCACCACAGGCCTGTCAATCAAACAGACACGCCCCCAAAAACAGGTCTTCTTGAATCTTCTTTTCTAATGAATGAGGGATTATTTTCAGATGGACCTCCAGAAAACTAATAAGAAGGAGTGACTTTAGCTAACAACACCGAGATAACTGATGGACACATTTTATTCACTTTGGATTTGATGAGAGAAGTTGAATGGGAGTCTATGGAGCCGGAGGCTTTTTGGAGCCGACCTCTAGTGGCACTCGCTGGTATTGCAGCTGAAGACACTTCTGGATCAGAACCATTTTTAAATACCAACTTCTCTAAATTTGTGCTCACACAGCGGTTCCTCCAACCTTAAACCTTAAAGTCTGAGAATGTTTGTGTTGTGTGGACTGTTTTTGTTGTTGTTGTTTTAACAGTGTGTGTGTGTGTGTGTGTGTGTGTGTGTGTGTGTGTGTGTGTGTGTGTGTGTGTGTGTGTGTGTGTGTGTGTGTGTGTGTGTGTGTGTGTGTGTGTGTGTGTGTGTGTGTGTGTGTGTGTGTGTGTGTTTCCAGGGTGTTCCTGGACTGTCTGATCAACCCTCTACAGGAGCAGATGGAGGAGTGGAAGAGAGTCGCCAACACTCTGGACAAAGACCACGCCAAAGGTTTCACACACACACACACACACACACACACACACACACACACACACACACACACACACACACACACACACATGTACTGTGTTGATCTGACTGAGGTGTGTGTTCCTCCACAGAGTATAAAAAAGCCCGTCAGGAGATCAAGAAGAGATCGTCAGACACTCTGAAGCTGCAGAAGAAAGCCAAGAAAGGTTCGTGATGTCTTCTCTGTTTGTTTCACTTCTGTGATTTAATAAAACATTATTAAAACAGAACGATTCAATCAAAGTCTGCATGAGGAAACTCCAGGATATAAAAGTCTAATTTCTCTTTTTCCTCTTCCAACAAACTGCCTCCTTCCCTCCTCGTGGTTTCCCATCATGCTCTGCTCTCTCTGCAGCTGACGTATTCGGTGAGTTGTTCACACACATTTCTTTGTTTCTTCTCTTCTTCATTTTTGCGTGATTCTTCTGCAGACGTGAAAATACTCCGACGATTTGGGGTTTTAATTTGTCAGTGATATAAACGAGCGTGTTAATAGTGACACATTTGGAGAATAATGATGCAGCAGACGGAGAAAATGAGACGGTCAACTGCTTTAAAAAAAAAAAAAAAATCATTTCAGGCCGTTTGGTCGGCTGAAAAATGTTCTCAGGCTTGTTTGGATGTTTTTGTGTGACTCACACGACTTAAAGCTAAAACACAACAAAGACCAAAGAGTCTCGTCAAACAAAGGAACAATTATTTTTTATTGGGTTTGTTCAGTAAAACAACAAAAACATGACAACAAGAAACAGTTGCAGTTACACAGACGGTCCACCAGAGGGTGCTGACAAGTTTGTTTTTAATAATAATGATAACAACATTCAAAAATGTTTTTATTCATTTCTAGAAAATATTAAAATCGATGACAAATGACCAACAGAAATTCCCAGAGCTGAAGGTGACAGTTTCAAGTTGCTGGTCCAAAACTAAAACTAAAAATTGGAATGTACAATGATATCAAAATGTGTTGAAATCAACGAATACCTGGCACTTTTTTTAGAAACGCTCGCAGCACGGTGGTAAGGATGTCGATCCGTCCACCACATTTGGTACAGATGGAAACATCTCGATAACTACTGGACGGACAGCCATGAAATCTGAGTCACGTGTCTTTAACGGGATGAAATGACCCGTTAATGTTTTAATTTTGCACCATAATGAGGTAAAAATGTCATTTTTGTCCGATGCTTTACGTGTAAACTGTTACTGTTGACTCTTAGTTTCGTTGCTCTATAAATTGCTTAAACTAAATTATTTGTATTTGTCGATACACTAATTGACTAACTAGTTACTTTATTAGCATAGTTATGTTGTAGAATAGTTCAGGTAATTAATAACAGACAGTGGTGTCAATGCCACGGTGAGTTGGGAGGGTTTATATCAATATTACTGCCAAAAAATAACCACAAAACACCAAAATAATGCCTGCTTTTAAAAGCCTGTAGTTCCAGTCTGAGTCATCGGACTAAAAACACGAGGCGTGTTATGACTGGAAACAAAAGCCTGTTGTCGCTGCCGCCGGAGGAGTTCACGGCTTCCAGCTCTGAACTGAGACAAAAACAAACAGGACCCAGGATCGACCCCAGAGGAACCTCAGATGCGGTCGGAGAAAACTCCCCCCGCTCCGTACGGAAGAGTGTGAAGAGGACGTGGAGTTTGAGAGGCGGAAAACTCGGAGGAAGAACTCGCGCTGGAAGGACGGAAACCAACGTGAAAGTGTGACGAGGTCGACTTGACGGCGGGACGACCGAACCGAACTCAGATGTTTAAACAGTAAAAGGCGCAAAAAAACACCTGTTGATTAAAACGTTATAAACACAGAAAAGTCATTTTCCCTTCACACCAACATACCGAGCTGAATTTAAACTGGAGGTTTTGCCTCCGTTAATTGTTTGAAATATTTTATTTTTGAATGGAGGTTGAAGAACAAAGAGAAAAAGCAAAAAAGAAAGAAAACAGAAAAGAAGAGAAAAATAACATACAAAGAGAAAAAAATAAATAAAGGGGATGAAGACAAACAGAAAACGTGGTGTTGCTTGAATTCTGCGGTGAAACCAGGAATCACATTCCCGTCTCCGTTTCCTTTCTTTATCACTGCAGCGTCGGCCTGGAAAGAGTTTCAGCCAGCTCAGTCTCTCATCCCGACCGCAGATCTCACTGGAGGAATGAAGCTCTTTAATTGCATGTTTATGTCTCGTCCTCAAACGCAGAAGACGGGATTAAGAACCAACCGCATTAGAGAGGCGAACCAGAAACCCCCCAAAAGCTCTCGCAGAAGAACGTAAAGAAAAAGCAGCACTTGACAGTCAAGTCGGGAAAATTACGACGGGCATTTTTTTCACTCTGTCTTATTGTCAAACGAAGCCACGAAAAAGCCTGAGAGCTTCAACGCTAGTCCGCCTCTACGGTGTCTGGAGCTGAATAATGATTCACAAGTATGTTGTTTCATTTTTATCGAGGCAGCGGCTCACTGTCGCTTTAAGAAAACCCCGTTTAGATAAGAAGAGTGTTTGGGAGTATTTAACTTAACTTAAAATGTACGTATGCAGAAGTTTCTCAAAGTGCAATTCCACCCACGGCCACTAGGGGCTGCCTCCAGAAAACGTCCACGCTCCCATAGACTCCCATTCAAAAAAGCATCAACTTCTGTCATAGAACATAAAGTTGATTTAGAAAATAAAAGGAAAGTGTCGTTAGTTTGTAATTACGCCACAAGGGGGCAGTAACACGTTGCTGATGTGTCACGTCGCCAAATAAAGCAATTAATAAACACAGGTGTGGAGCAGGAAGTGACCATATTTGGACGAGCTGGGGGAGGAGCCAGCTGGTGGATCTGACCGATCTGATTGGAAACCTGACGATACTACGTCCCGCCCACCGAGAGCTGTAACCTGACTGCACCACAGGCCTGTCAATCAAACAGACACGCCTCCAAAAAACACTGCTTTTTGAAGCTTGTATGAGTCAAGTTTACTTCCTGTTTCGATTGTAAATCAGGAAGTTGAGTCATTGTTTAGAGTATAACAGAAACCGCACATTGTTTCACAACTGCAGCTGTTGTGTAATTTAAAGAATGAAATATTAGAAGTTATTAGAAACTCATCTAATAATGTGTTTTAATTGGACGCCAGCAGTTTGTTTTGTTTCCAGCTGGACTGAACAGACTGGTTTTTAATTCTCTGATGTGGTTCGATGGTTTGTGGGAGACTCGAGATAAAAGTGTTTCACACAGTTGGTTTATAATCATCATGTGATAACAGTTCTGTATCTGAAATATGAAGATTTAGTGACCACGCAGGAAGTTTCTACGTCTTTGACCGTGAAAACTATTTGAAAAACTTTGACGTTAAATCTTTTGTTGGCTGTTTCATTTTATTTGTTTTTAAATCAGTACTTTTTTTTTTTTTTTTGAGCATTTTTCACGGGTTTTTGTATGCAACTATTGTCCTTTTTGCTCTCCGATTAGGATTAAATGTTATTTTTATTATTATTTAGAAGACTATAACAAACTTTTTGAAATATTGAATAATAACGCGTTCTTGAAAATGTGTCTGATGCGTGTTAGTCGAGC
>NW_027210690.1:952500-1047500 GCF_029030835.1 Brachyistius frenatus | reverse complement strand
AATTTACTTTAAACTAATAATAATCAAATCAAATAATTTAATCCTGAAATTTTAGCGGAGCGAATGGATCAACTTCATCGAGTGTTTGATGCCCAGAACAATTTATCCAACGTTTTTTCTGCCATCATTTTTTTTTTGCGACAGATTAGCTTCTGCAGTCGTTGACGTAAGCATGTGTTGTTGTAGTTACGCTCACCGCCAGAAGAGGGAGACACAAGTTCCGCACTGCGATAATATTAGTCTTAATTTTGGGCTTTAACTCCCTGGTTGAGACCAGATTTTCTTAATAAAGTCTTAATTCATCCACTTGTTAAAGTATATTTAATCTATAATGTGAATTCTCAAACATTACAAACCACAAAAAACGTGTAACGGTCAGCTGGATTACGTCTTTCCTTCGTAGGACTGGGCCAAACCGGGGCCCTACGACCAGCCTTTGGTCAACACCCTGAAGAGGAGCAAGGACAGGAGAGACACTACAGATCCCAGCAGCCACCAGGGCGCTGATGTCACCGCGCCGGGGGAGGAGCCACAGGGAGTCAAGGGAAGCCACTCGCTGACGTCGCCGAAGGTCGGACGGTGTTTTTAACCGATTAAAAGCCCGACGAGTCTCGTGAATTCAATGTTGATACGTGTGTGTGTGTGTGTGTGTGTGTGTGTGTGTGTGTGTGTGTGTGTGTGTGTGTGTGTGTGTGTGTGTGTGTGTGTTGACTGTGTGCAGACGGACAGGGAGGCCCACGAGGAGTTGGCCCGAGCTCTGGCCCGGGGACTCCACCTGGACATCCACGGCTCCAGCAGGGACTCGCTGCAGGGCTCCAGCGGCTACAGCAGCCAGACCAACACGCCCTGCTGCTCCGAGGACGCCATCCCCTCGCAGGGTACGAACTTTCTCCCAAATTACGGTGACTCACAACCCGGCGGCGGGGAAACGCTACGATTTAATCGTCCGTCACATTTCAGGAACGAACCAAGTCGCCAAAATAAGGCTGAATTGGCAGAATCTGAAAAACGAGAAACGACTTCGGAACTCCGAATTTCCTGAAAGCTCGGAGTTCACGAGTTGTGACGTGTTTTTCAGAAGTGGAGGAGGCTAATGTCATTTCATTTTTGTATTGAACGTTGATAAATTGGAATTTTAGTTGTAAAAAGTCAAATTAGTTGGTAAAAAAAAACCATTTATTTACCCGAAGAGATGAAATATGGACGGCAAATTTGAAACACCAGCTCGTTTTTCCGCTGTCCTCAGTGTCCGACTGCGACTACTACTGCGTGGGAGCCGAACAGGACGGCGAGCATCAGTCGGACTTCGATAAGTCGTCCACCATCCCGAGGAACAACGACATCAGTCAGTCCTACCGCCGCATGTTCCAGTCCAAACGCCCCGCCTCCACCGCCGGCCTGCCCTCCAACCCCTCCGCCGTCGTCACCCCGGGCGTCGCCACCATCCGACGGACGCCGTCCTCCAAACCCAACCTGCGCCGCCCCTCCGGGGGCCTCAGCTTGGGCCCCATCCCCATCAAGCCCCCCATGATCCCGGTGAAGACGCCCACCGTGCCCGAACACGCCGGTTTCCCCGGCAGGGCGGCGTCGGAAGACGGGAACGCGTCGCGGACCCCGCTGAGCCCCCCGACCACGCCTTCGTCGCCGGGCGGCGGCGGGCCTCTGTCGTCGAGGTCCGTTCCCTGGGAGGTCCAGCACCGAGCCGACGGGTCGGACCCTCCCACCCCGCCGCCGCAGCCCGGCGGTCGGGTGTCGGAGTGGGAGCGCCGACCGCTCCCGGAGCTCCTGGAGGAGACGGAGTACGCCGAGGTGGAGGATTTTCTGGTGGCCATCCGGCGAGGCGTCCGGCTCAAGAGGGCGAAGACGAATGACCGGTCGGCACCGAGCGTTCACTGAGACGACGAGCCTCGGACCCGTTTTGCGCCCTCCGACTGAACATACTGTTGAAGAGACGCAAAACTGGTCCCCGATGAACACAAACAGGAAACCGGCGCCAAGAAAGGGAGGAAGTTGCCCGAAGACGCCGATCGAGGATTAAAATATTCCATTGGTGCCAAATTTGGATATTTTTAGGTTAAAACTCTGCACCGTCACCGTTTGGCCAAAGAGTGATTATTATCTAAACAACGGGTATTTGACTTTAGGTATCGCAGCTTCTACGTACGTAAATCTGAACGTCCAAACTGATGCGAAGCGAGTAAAACTCGTCGAGTCGGAACCGAAGAAGAATTCAAATCTTCGGTTCGGCAAACAGATTTCAATTTTATCCGACAAGCGAACGTGTTCAGGCCGAGAACAAATGAAGTCCGTCTCCGTTCAGAGAAACAGAAACCTGAAACCGCTTCACGAAGCTGAAAACTGTCGTGGTGACACTCGACTCGTTTCCGGTTCCAGTTCCTACCGGGAACGCCGATCCGAGATAGTTTCCTCGGAGCAACTTCGGCACGTGAAAAGGACGAAAAAGACAAAAAGGACGTTCTCGTGGAACGTAAGCGGCCTCGGCCGAAGTCCGGCTCGACCTCGTAGCAGAAAAAAAGACGTGAACGAAAAAGTAGTTTTTTTGTGAAAGAAGTTGACGAGAGATGAAGGAGAGAGAAAAAGTCTCGGAGATGACGACGAGCTGGAAGGAGTATTTTCAAAAAAGATCAAATCATTATGTACATATTTATATTTTGATGTGTTTTGTTTCGTTAGTTTTTACCCCCGCCCCCCGACGTAGTTTCCCATTTTCCACTCGAGGTGCCAAAAGCCCGTGTTGCTGGATCGAAATCCTTTTTATTTAATTGTTTAATTGAAATTTAAAGCTGGAATTTCTTCACGTGAGAAAAGAATTCACCCTCCACAGCTGAGGCTTGTTTTTTTCTAGGTGAGGTGAATTAGCAGCAGCTCCACCTCACATGTTCTTAGTTCAACCTGCTCAGTAGAAATAACCGCTCCGCCTTTTTCAATTAAGACCGTGAGCTAAGTAAAATCCCATAATACCCCAAAAGCGGTGGATGTAAACGGCGGATTAGGAACCGTGGAAGCCGACAAATCGACGGATTAAAGTCTTGATGGTCGCCGAGCAAACGTTCTGTAAACTGGAGAAAAAAATCAGTTTAAATTAATTTTTTTTTCTTAAAAGCACTTTTCAGACATAATTTTAATAAAAAAAATCGAAGTACAGCGAGTCTGTTTGACCTCCCGGTTCTCCCCAAAAAAACCTAAACCTACTTAACTGCTCTACGTGACCGCACGAACCTCGTAGCATAACCGAGGCGGTTGCTACGGTTTCCGTGTCGCTACTTCAAACCCGGAGTAGGCGGAGTCGTGTGGAGTCGTGTGATTGGTGTGGATTGGTGTGGAGTCGTGTGATTGGTGCATCGGTCCGCTGAAGCCCGAACAGATGTAAACAACGTCGGGACTTTAAATTTGAGTGACGCCAGCTACTGAGTCGAGAGCTTTTTACGCAATATTCACCGTACGTGAACCTCTGAGGACACTTGGGAACGTTGAGGACACCCGAGCTGTTTGGTAAACTGGACCGGCGTCCTAACGAGCCGGCCTGTTGAGTTCCCGACAAAGCGAGCGCGTCCCGGCTGAAGATGTGGAACCTGGTTTTGGAGTTCAGCTCGTTTTAGTCCGAAACTGTTTGTGCTTATTAGCCATCGAACGCTAACCGTCCAGTATAAAGAGGTCTTTCGGATGGTGTAAGCCACGCCCCCTCTGGCAGCCATGTTTGGAGGTTCTTTGCCGTTTCTGAAATTACCCCCCCGATGAGACCTCCCCATCGGCACCACGAGGCTGAAGGCTGCGACCAACTGAAAGTCCTCCGCTAGCTGCGACTAAATTCACCGTCTCAACAGAACACGAGATCGTGCTGCGTACTAATATTCGTATAACTGCAACAAATAACGTCGGACTGTAACTGTACTCGCTTGTTGTTGCTAAACGTCGAACAGCCCGATGAATTCATCTAATTTGTATTCGTGGGTAATTAGCGTAGCGGGTTGAAACGTGTACGCAAAAACACGTCCCCTTGTTGCTAACAAACGGTAAAGCTAATAATGGCGTACATCGTACATTATTCATCGTACATTATTCATCGTACATTATTCATCGTACATTATTCATCGTACATTATTCATCGTACATTCATTATTTATTCATTTAACGTCCAGTTTTTATTTGTGGGTTTCACCTTTTTTTCTTCTTTTTTTTAATTCCCGACTGTCCTGTTGGGCATTTCAGACCTATTAACAAAAAATATATTTAATATGCATGTTTGTTTGTTTTTGTTTTTTTGTAAAAAACCTTTAATAGTTCCCTTTTTTTCTACTGGAACTTCTTTCCTCGGTTGGTTCTGACGACAGCGGACCAGAACCCGTTTTAGATCCGTCCCATCATCCCGACAGGAGTTATTAACGTTCCTTGATTTTGACGCGACGCCTTCGTACGATGACTGAAGTCCGTCATGTTTTTATATCCGTGTTCATCTTAGTTTTTGCCTCGCGCAGGTTTACGAGTACAAACTGTGTAGCTGACGCGATAACGCGTATGAAGCCGAATGTTTTCCAGCCTGCGACGTGTCCGTGTTGATCCGACGCCGAGGATGAGGAAAGTATTACAAAGAGAAAAAACCACCCGTTGGTATCAGAAAACCGTCGTCCTCGGCTACGAGCTGTCGATGTGTCCGTCAAACGTTTCGCCTTTCATTTCAAACGAGTTGCCAAATTTTCTAACACTACATGAGGTCTGAGTTTTATTTTTTTGTACGATCTTCCTACTTCAGGTGCTTTCTTGTTTTTGTTTTTTTGGTGTATTTCCTGGATAAATATCAAACGGTTTTCAGTCTCCCACTTTCTGTTTGTAACAGCTGTTTTTGGTTTTGGCTGTAGAATAAAGTCGGAGAGAACTCGTGTTTTTATTTATATTTTTTTGTCCATCAGACTGTCGTTTTGTATTTCAGAGTTCAGTTTTATTTGAATTGAATGCGGCTGAAGTAGGAAAATCTTCAGTCTGACTGTGAGCTTATGATTGATGATAAATGTCTCATTATCTTTGGTCCTTTTTTCCTCATACAAGACATTTGAATTGTCCCTTAATAAACTTATCGAATACTAAAAACAAGTATTTTCAGTGTTTTTTTTTCATTTTTATTATCTCAATTACACAATAACATATCAAGAGACTTCATATTTTTGTATCATTTATGATCTGACCGAATTAGGCAATATTTAATTTTACATGTACATAAATGTTGTGACATTAAAAGGTTTAAGTTTTTTTTTATCTAACACAAAAAAAACTACCTGATGTCCAACATGTATCTTTGTCTTATAAATTAAATCATTTCAGATTTGAGTTTTTCTTTAAAAAAGAAGCTGTTTCAAGGTGTCTTATTTCATGTTTCACCATTTTCTAACTATTAAACTAAGTAATTGATAATGAGATGATGTGTTAAAAGTGTATTTAAGGCCCTCATTAAAAGACACAAAGTTTTGTGTTTAAGATTTATTAATCTGAAATGATTGTGAATATTTCAAGATAAACAGGATCTGACCTGCTGCCTCAGTCTCCCGTGAGACTGCCGTTTTTTCCCTGCCTTGCTCCAGGGCACCTCAGCGACCAATGAGAAGCATCACCTGCAAGTAAACACTCCCAAATTTATTCTCTCCTCTTTTTGTTTTTTAAATTACACATGTTGCAAAAATGCACACACACACACACACACTGTAAATTCCACGATCTGATTTTACAGTACATCCATGTAGCGGTGCAGACTGTCCACTAGATGGCAGCACGACACGGCATTCCTCACAAACTTTTGATCATCAGAACTGGAAATTAAATCCAAACATCATCATCATCAAGAGCAGAAATCTTCTTCATGAAAATACACAAACGTGAGATGATACAAAAAAACAACATTTAGTTTTACAAACAGCACTCGATTGGTTATTTAATTATATATCCCTTATTGATACGTGATTCATACACGCTGTATTGCTCGTCTTCATCCTGAACGACAAGTCTCTCCTCTAATGAGACCAAAAAAAAAAAAAGACAAGACTCCCTCGAGGCTTGATGTGGTTATTAAACACCTTCTGCAGCCGAGTTATTAAAAGTCTGAACTCAAACGACTTCTGATTGGAGGATGAAGGATTATCCTCTTCCTCTGAAGATTAACAATCAGGTTTAAAGCGTCTAAACCAGGTTTAAATAATCTAAACCAGGTTTAAAGCATCTAAACCAGGTTTAAATTGTCTAAACCAGGTTTAAAGCGTCTAAACCAGGTTTAAGTAGAGAGGAAGTTTCAAACTGGACAGCAACTGTCTGGAGCTTCAAGTCTGATGAAACCCCCCAAAAATGCTAAAATAACCTAAAATTGGTGCAGAGAGAAGA
This sequence comes from Brachyistius frenatus, assembly GCF_029030835.1. Taxonomy (NCBI): domain Eukaryota; kingdom Metazoa; phylum Chordata; class Actinopteri; family Embiotocidae; genus Brachyistius; species Brachyistius frenatus. Next base: position 1,041,116 of record NW_027210690.1, on the reverse strand, counting down.
ACACACAACGACCTTGGAAAGCAAACGTCAGTGTCTGAAAATAGCAACTCCAGTTTCCAAACAGTGTTTACTGCCCCTGAACGCCTCCCTTTTGTTTTAATCAACAACATAACGAACTCTCGGAGGAGCTTCGAGAATCATGAAAAAAAATAAACCTTCTGATGTGGAAATAAAAACTAAAAAAAGGTGATGGAGCTGCAGCAGCTCTTCATGCAGGTTTTACTGCTCGAGGTAGCCGACAACACGCCTTTCATTTATTTACACGCTTTTACTTTCGTGGAAGTTTAAAAGATTCGTAACGACTGATGATTCAATGAGAAATGAGAAAAAAACGTGTCGGTTCTGAATCGTAAATAAATAGTGTTTCAGAGATGAAGTCTTCAAATAACTAAAAAAAAATTATAAAGTGTCCGCTGGAGTAAAAATGAAATATATAACTAATGTGCTTTGATTTCATTTAACTTGAGTTTGAAACAACAACAACAAAAAGAAGGCAGACAGTGAGGGAGTGTGTCGAACACGTGAGATAGTGTTTGTGTTTCTACGAGCAGCTGATTCTGTCCGCTGGATGTTCAGACCGAAGAGTCTGAGACAGCAGAGCGTTTCCCATCAGGCAGCGTTCAGGAGTCCTGACAGTCACCTGAAGGTTCATAGAACACAATATAACAACATAATATAATAGGAAATAATATAATATAACATAATATAATATTCAGAACAGTTTTTCCCCCTTTGCCATCGTCTTTGAAAGGAAAGGAAGGGTACTCGTAGAACTGCAGTTACGTCTAGTAACCACCGTTTCTTCACTTGTTCAGGCAGCTGGGCAGCAGGAAAGATCCGACTCGGTTACCTCCGACTCCCCAGTTTCAGAAAGTTCCCATGATGACAACAAAAAGAAAAAAAAAATACACCAAACCCCCCCCCCCCCCCCCCCCAAAAAAAAAAAAATCTGCTCTATCTGCTGTCTGAGAACAAACGAGCCGCTCGTCACCCGTGTAGAAATGAACTGGAGTCTATTATTATTCGTACACGGCGTTTCTACGTGTTGTTTTCAGCAGATAAAGTTTGAAACTGCCAGCAAACTAACGGCAGCAAAGTAGCGTGCGAGGGCTGTTCCCATTCGTTGTTGTCCATCACCTGAATTAACCATCAATTGACGTATTTTTGCACCGAGCGAGCGTTTCTCGACCGTTTCACCTCAAACCTAACTAACTAATACCTAACCTACAAAATAAAATCTAAAAATTCCCCTCTGGGATTAATAAAGTAACTACCTAACCTAAACCTAACCTAAACGTCAACTCGCGTTCAGTTCAACTTCTCCGAGCTCTCGAACACGTCGATTCGTCCCACTCGGACGTTGGAACTTTCCCCACGTCCCAGTTGCTCCTGAACGCACCGTTACTTCCTTCACTTCAGGATAAGTTGATTTTTCTGCCTCGGAGGAAAACACCGCGTCAGCATGTTTTCATAAGTGTAGGCTGAAAATTAATTCTCCAGTTTGAATAATGGAGCAGATATTAAAAAAAAAAAACACCACTTTCAAAACAGAGCTAAAGTTTAGGATTTAAATCTGCACAAACTACAGCGAACGCCGCCCGTCTGGTAAATACTGTGACGTCGGCAGCGTGAGGCCCCCCCCCCCCCCTTCGCCGATGACTTAGCGGCGGCGTTAGGAAGACGCCGGCGCCGCTTCCTTCTCGTCGTCGTCGCTCAGGAAGAAGAGCGGGAACATCCCCAGGATGCAGCCGATGGACACGCCGATGGCTTTGCCCTGCGGGAGGAAGAGGAGGAACATCATCATCATCATCCACTTCTTTTTTTTTTTAATTGTAAATCTATCTTTTTTTTATTTGTGCGGGTCGAGGCTGAACACCGTCACAGCGGGTCGTCTCTCGTGGATAATTAAAATATGTTCTGTAGCGTGACTTTTTAATCCTGGAAAGAAGAAAAAAACAAAAAACAACAACTGCCAAACTTTTCAGCCCCTTCCTACAGATTGGGATCGTGTCTCTGCAGGAGATATTAAACTACAAGAACAACGAGATGATTAAAAACAAACAAAACAAAAAATAATAAAATAAATGAGAGTTAAAACATGAGCGTCTCACCAGGTGGGAGCTGAGTTTGGTCTGCCACATGTCCACCTGTTTGGGCGTCAGATCTGGAGCATGCATCCCCAGTTTGGACACCAGACTCTCCACGTAACCTGCCAGACTACACACACACACACACACACACGCACACACACACACACGCACACGCACACGCACACGCGCACACGCACGCACACGCACACGCACACGCACACACATCAGGGGAGCGAGCTCACTAAATAGCTCAAAAACATCTCATCTCTGCATGTTGCTCTACTTTATAGTTTAACTCTATTTGAGTTTAATTTTATGCCGTTTTTTCCCCCTTTTCTATATTTTTTATGTTTCCATTATATCTGTTTTTAATGTGCAATTTTTGTACAAAAGGTGAAGTACAAATAAAGTTGATTATCAATCATGACTGCGCTGATATTATTGACAATGGTCATTTTGAATAACCTTAAAAGAGAAGGTCGGCCTTCTGCTGAAGGTTTGTTATCGTAAAAACAAAAAGGAAAATTAACGTGTTTTAGAACTTTTTTTTCTAAAAAGCTAAGCTCCGCCCCTCCGACGGTGCGAGGCTGCTTACCCGAGACCTGCCAGATCTGAGACCAGGTTCCCCAGAGCCGCCGCTGCACAACACAAGAGAACAAAACACTTTGATATCTGCTCGAAAACAACACCAGTGGAACAACTAATGAAAGTCAAAACAAATCATGAAATCATCCGCTCGGTTTCAGTTTTCCCGACTTTGCTGAGGCTAGAAAGTTTCTTTTAAAAACCTCCTTCTGATCTCACGAGCTTCATTTATCCAGATGAATTAAACCTGGTTTGGAGATTGTGAAAACATATTAAACTCAGATTTTCTTCAATTCTACTTATTTTTGTCCTCATTTCAAACCTTGAGTTTTGTTTTTTTTCCTCGACTGGAAATCAGCTGATTTTAAAAGATTTCTTGTCAAGTTTTTTTTTTAAGTTCAAACTCAATGATCAGAATAAATAATCTCCATGGTAACGTAGGCTGAAATCCCGATTTAATTCCTCCTCCGGCTCCTCTGGTGATCGACTTCTGCTAAAAACAAAGAGAGACTAAGATTCCTAATCTAAATATAAGATGATTTGTACTTTGCTGTGAATGATGTCCATCTTATTTGATCACAGTTACAACTGAATGTAACACGGAGGATGTAACACCTGCTTCCCAAGAAGAGAGGATTGTTTTTACATCCCATCTGGTGTGGGAACTCCTCGGCATCCCACTGGAGGAACTTATAATATTTGCCTGCCAAAGACGCTTCCTGTTCGAGGGGGGGAGACTACGTGAAGATACCTAATAGTGTGACGACGATGATGAAGACGATGAAGATGAGGGGGAGTTCAAAGAATAGATCAAAGCAGTAAAAATGGGGGAGACGAGAGGCAGAGAAAGGCGGGAAGGTTTTTATAGATCAAAAACCGGTCGGCTTCTTTCCTCTTCTGCCTTCACGGCTTCACCGTCAGCAAGAAACAGAAAACAGCTTTCTAACAAACTCCAACTAACGTACGAGCTCTGAATAATTAACGCTGGAGGGACGGCTGACGACGTGGCAGGATTTTATTGGATTTTTTTTTCGTGGTGATTAAAACGAGAGAAAAAGAAAAAGCTAAGTGCGTTTCTCTCTGGAGGCTTCGACCCCGTCGAAGAGTGAAAAACCTCCTCGGTGGAGGCGAGACGAAGACGATAGAAGCTCGAAAAGGTCTTCGGCCTCGAAAATGAAATGGAAGAAAAAAAAAAAGCGGGGAGCAGTGGAGTAGTTGAGCATCTCCACCGGCCGGGACGGTGATGAAACAAACACCAGCGGCGTCAGAGCCGACTTATTGATCTAGAACCTGTCTGATTTGCACTTCTGCAAAAATTGGAGCCAGGTAACCATGGTAACGGAGGGAGAGGGGGTGAGAGGGGGGGAAGAGAGAGAGCGTCTTTTATGTTTTTTTTTCCTCAGCATAATAACAGAAAACCCTCCAAACAAAAATCTGAAACCCAGAAATGTGTTGCAATAAACAGCAACGGGGGAAAAAAAGAGTCTGTACAGTCGGTGACATCATCGGAGCAACACGAGTAACCTTCTTAGTAATCTCACTTTAACAGTGAGATGATCCAAAAGTTAGAATTTAGTCCGTCGCCGTGTTAATATTTTGGAGCAGGAAGTGACCATATTTGGACGAGCTGGGGGAGGAGCCAGCTGGTGGATCTGACCGATCTGATCGGAAACCTGACGATACTACGTCCCGCCCACCGATAGCTGTAACCTGACTGCACCACAGGCCTGTCAATCAAACAGACACGCCCCCAAAAACAGGTCTTCTTGAATCTTCTTTTCTAATGAATGAGGGATTATTTTCAGATGGACCTCCAGAAAACTAAGAAGAAGGAGTGACTTTAGCTAACAACACCGAGATAACTGATGGACACATTTTATTCACTTTGGATTTGATGACAGAAGTTGAATGGGAGTCTATGGAGCCGGAGGCTTTTTGGAGCCGACCTCTAGTGGCACTCGCTGGTATTGCAGCTTTAGGGCCTCATTTTTTCAGACCTGGAAGCTACAAACACTTTTATAAACAGTTTGTTTGAAGTTTCGTGGCTTCCAATGGGGAAGAATATATTCATATGTGCATATATTAACATATTCATTTCACAGCAGTAAAAAAAAAAAGAGAAAAGAAACCGTCTCGTGAGAAGATAAAAACCAATTGGTAGAACGATAAATGAGATTTCTCTGTTGATCAATGAATTAATAATAAACGGGTTGAAGTGGAGGCGACAGGATAATAAAGTCCAGTTCGATTTCACGGCGGCGGTCGGCGGTTTCTTACCGGCCATGGTGGAGATGCCCAGCGTGACTCCGATGGAGAGTTCGATCTGCGTTCCCTGCGGAGCAGAAGACAACGATTGAGACGAGATCTTTGAATTTGGTTTCTCGACGAGGCGAAACGAGATCGGCTTACCGCTGCGATCATGATGGCGTTATCCAGAAATCCAAAGCCGACGAAGGGGATGCCGTTCTGGAATAAAACTGCAGGCAAGAAAAGTAAACAAACAAAACAACACGTAAACAAAGATAATCCGACAATCAAACATGGAAATTGAATAATTTACGTGGAGGGAAGCGTCGAGCAGCTGGTCGGAGGAGAAAACGAAGTAACTAGTCCTTTAATGCATAATTAAAAAAAAAAACAACTTTAAATCATTTGTGCTTAAACCAGAGTTTGTATAATTTAATTACATGATATTAAAACAGCTATTTCTCTCAGCTGTGCAAGAAATAATTAGATTTCTAGGCTTTTATTTTGAAAATCCCAGGAGACAAAAAAAAAAAATTAAAAAAAAAAAATCTTTCTTTCCACTTCAGTAATCTGTTCTCTGAGATTATTAACTGGTTTCTACACTAAGATTTTCCAGGATCTGTCAAGCTCTGGAGTTTTTTTTTTCCCTGTGGATAAATACAACGCTGGAAATCTTCTGAGGATTTCTGTTCAGAGAGAAAAGCTTGGAGCTGATGGTGTCGTCTTGATTATGAGGTCAACTGCTCAAATCGAGGTTATTGCCGGCGTTCAGATTCACAGAGAGAAAACAACAACTACTATTTGACGAGAGACACTAATTAGTCGTTTGGGCTTTCATCTAAACGCAGAGCTTTTCAAAATCGACATTAACAAGCGTTAACGAAGTCTGCGAGCACCGAGGTGACGACTCGGCAGAAATACATTTCGAAAAAGCGATTTTCCTTCCAAAAAAATGTAGAGGACTTAATGTGTGATTGAATCTCTCACCGTATCTGATCTGGACTGCAGTCGGCGGTGAATGCTCCAGCGTCTCTGAGAGAAAAGAAAAGAAAAGATGAAAAGTTTTGCTCATTAACGGCCGAGTTTGGATTTAAAAGCAGTTTTATTCTCATGTTCAACAGTTTCTACGCAATTAAATAATACAAAAAGAAAAGAAAAAGGAAAACGTCAACGCGATGGAGCGAGGATGATTTTCGGCAGCATTCATTATCTAACTTGAACAACAAGCAGAAAAAAACTACACGGCAATATGTTCCCTCCAAAATAAGAGCAGCTGCTTTGACCTTTCAAACAGCTCAGTGTTTCTAAAAGTGAACACTCGAGAGACGCATCGACGTTTTCCAGTTTTAATCCAGCTGGAACTGTACAGGAAGTAGGAGAGATTTACTGTAGACTGAAACTGTCCTCTGGTTTTAGCCCCGCCCCCCTCACACAGTTCAGATCCACCGCAGCGCAGAGCTCAACCCCTGCTGGGATACGTCACTAATCTGAAGCCTGAAACCGTCGTGATCAGGGTGGAGTCTGACGGTTCAGATTGTAAATTACAACATCACAAGTATTCAGACATTTTGTTTTCCGTGAAATTCGTCATAAATTACCAAATAAAAGAAAATGTATGTATGAAATGTATAAACATTTGAATAGAAAGAAAAATCCAAATATTTATATATATATATATATATATACCAGCAGTTTTTTGTCTAATTGTAATGTGAGAAGCAGCAACATAGCAGCAAGCAGAGTGCATTCTGGGACAACTGAGACCAATTAGTGGAATTTGTTAATTTCGGCCAAATAGGAATCTGCTGAGTCGTCCACTTTCTGACCTCGCCAACTTTTTCTTGCCTCATTTTTGGTGAAAAAAAGAAAGAAAGAAAGGAGAGTCCAGAAAACCGATGCATCTTTGGCAGCTTTAGCACCCCCCTCCCCCACTCCCTCTCTGGAGGAGCTGCTGCAGGAAAAGGTCAGCCTCTATTTTAGGACGGAGGAGTCCGAGGCTCCTTCCAAAGATGAAGCTGTAGTCTTCTCCTGCTTCAACTCATCTACACCTGTTAGTTTTACTACTTTAGTTTTCCAGGTGGCACGAAGACCTCCAAAAAACATTCTGCACAGCTGCAATGATTACAAACGTATGACAAGAGGTTGGTTTTAAAGTAATACATGTCATTTTGGATTCTTAAATTGGAGAATTGGCTCCTTTTTTCTTTTTTTTTTTTGCTCTTTGAGTCCAGGAGGTTTGAAGATCTTTGGATTTGGACAAAACGACACATCTGACGACGTCCTCCTGTTCATGTTTTACAGGCCATAATAATCCAAAAAGGAAGAAGGCGGGCTTCTACTGAAAGCATCTTGCAGCACATATGGCAGCGTTGTGATTTAAATAACCAGCAGATTAAAACAGGAAGCTGAGAAATGAAAAGTGCAGCGAAAGATATTGAATTAAAAGCTTTCAAGCTCTTACACCCCTCCTCCCCCCTCCCTCTATTTTAGTTTATTACTCAGGACATATTTCACATGAAAAGTTTGAAGCATATTTCCTTCAGCTGAGGAAACGGATCAGAGGCTCGGCGTCGCTGGATTCACACGAGGATCTGAACATAAAGTTGCCAAGCAACAAATTCCGTTGCGCTCAGCGAGCGCCATCGCTTAGCAACAACATCCATCCAGGTGGTGACACTGGGAAATTCGATGGAGGGTGTAAAGTGTTTCAGGTAGAAACTTTTAAATGAGTGAATAGTTAAATCATTATTTTCCTCTGTGAGACTTTTATTTTGAAAATTCCACGTTAAGGCAGAGAGAGAGAGGGAGAGAATCGGAGGGGGGAGGGGGGTGCTGCTGAAGTCCGAGAGGTCGTGACACCCGTCAATCACACAAACTCAATATTAACGAACACGTCGAAGCTTCTGTGACACCAAACTCAAGCAAACTTTAAATCCACGATTCAGCAGGAAGTCAAAACTCTTTTTTTTTTTTTATTTCCAGTGTCTGCGCTTCCATTTTGGTTTTAATGTGCAAATTTATAACGATATTTTTTTTTTACTCAGTCCTGACAAATCTTTGGATTCAAATTCATAATTTTAAACAAATTATATATATATATATATATATATATATATAAAAAACAAAACATGAATGAAATCGAACATTTCTCTGCACCACGATGAGAAAAACATCACAAGGGGAGCAAAAATGCAAAATGTACTTTTTCTTTTCCAGTAAATTTGATGTCACGCAGCCCGTAAACGTATTTTATTATGAAAATGCCAGAGATCCTCCGCAGATGAAAACTATTGAGCGGTCCGACGGACGCCCTCTGAATTTAAAGGAGAGGACGGTGCGAGTGCTGCATCACTGAAACAGCTGCTGCACCTCCGATATATTAATATGATTTATTCAACTAATGTGCCGATTATACATCCGTCTGCTCACAACAAATGTCGGTCTGCCGCTGGGGACTTTTATTAATTCAAACAATTTTCAACATACATTTCATCTCTGAACTCACGACTTGGAGACTCGGTGTGATGAACGACAGTCATTCAGTATATTTCAACTTCAGCTCCCAAACTTCCAGCCGAGGCCAAATTCCCAGACAGATTTAATCCGTCATATTTCGGTGACGACGTCCGTCTCGCTGGCGTGAAAATGAATTACGAACTCCATCTGAATCTGAAACCTTGATTTTGACAAAGATTGACAAGTGACAATTATGATAAAGATGAATTTCAGAGCTGGTTAAAGTTTACACAACCTGAGATGTTGTATTTTTTCACCTCAGTACGCGGCCGTCTTCGCTCTTTGATCTTGAGAGGCTGATGGACCGAATCCCTCAGCTTCAGACGGTGTTTAAATGCTAATTGAAGATTGTTATTCTGTCCACACTTTTTTCTTTTTGCCATTTTTCGGACCGACTCAGAAAGTGGACGCGTGTATTGTTGTTGTGGTTATTCATTGAAAAGTCAAAGATGTTTCAATCCGCTGTCAAAAATAGCCACGTGAATTTTTAACTAAAAATACCATTGGATTATTCCTGGGCAGCTATTTGATGATTGTTTGAAAAACCCTCCTTAAAAAAAAAAAAAAAAACCCTGAAGAGAAGCATCTTAGTTCTGCTCATCCAACATGAAACTCGAATTGTCAAAATCTCACGGCGCCACACGTGTTTTACCGGAAGCGTCTTTCGGGTGCACTACTGCCCCCTTCTGGAGGTCAGTAACATAAACTATTTTTTATTTATTTATGATGTAATGAGTATTTTAATCCTTTGAAAAATCATGACCCGTACAAAACAAGTCAACAAATCGTTGTTGTTTTTTGCAGAAATATCCTGTAATCCCGCCCTCAAAGCTCTGATTGGTCGGTTTTAAGAAGTAGAGATGTGAAGTCTAGGAATCGGATTAAAATGGAGCGTTTGTGCTTTTCGTATGATTCAGATCAGATATATCAGAGTTCATCGTTTCCTGCTCTTTGTTTCCTCCTCGCTCTGCACCTCCGACAATAAATGTGCTTCAAATGGAGCCAACTGTTCCCGTCGTCTCGTCCATTATCGGACGTCAATCTCTTGAAAGATGTGCCGATATATTTCAGCAGATTAATTCTTTGGGGGGAGGAGCTGAATTAATTAAAATGATAAGCTATTTCTGTTCCAATAATGAGAATGAGGAAGAACTAAGTGGCATCTACTAGTGTAAAGGTCCGGCCTGCAGGGAGTCGAACCGGAGACTCTGTGCTGTCGGGATCCTGAAAGTCGAGGTTACATCCACTGCAGGGAAAATACAAGAGCACACAAGATGCTGCAAAAATGCAAATGTAGGAATGAATGTCATGTTTTTTAGTTTTTGTTTTTAATTAAAATAGATTAAATTAGTGCTCAGAGCCTTCAGTGCTTCAGACCAGCTGTCCCATTCCTGTGAACGTGTTGGTTCAAACGTTCAACTTGGAGTCAAGGATGAAGTGAGTCGATTTGGGGGTCAAAGGTCACTGGACTGCATGTAAAAGTGGACGTAGCTTCTTGGTCGAAAATATGAGGCCAATGTAGAAAAGCCTTCAGCTGCAATACCAGCGAGTGCCACTAGAGGTCGGCTCCAAAAAGCCTCCGGCTCCATAGACTCCCATTCAACTTCTCTCATCAAATCCAAAGTGAATAAAATGTGTCCATCAGTTATCTCGGTGTTGTTAGCTAAAGTCACTCCTTCTTCTTAGTTTTCTGGAGGTCCATCTGAAAATAATCCCTCATTCATTAGAAAAGAAGATTCAAGAAGACCTGTTTTTGGGGGCGTGTCTGTTTGATTGACAGGCCTGTGGTGCAGTCAGGTTACAGCTATCGGTGGGCGGGACGTAGTATCCTCAGGTCTCCAATCAGATCGGTCAGATCCACCAGCTCCCTGCTTTTTTGAGCATTAGGTGTCACAGGTACACTGTCATAAGTAAATGCATGTTGGTATCTCACACACCCACCCACCCACACACACACACACCCACCCACCCACACACACACACCCACACACACACAAAATATCTATCTGTTATGGAAAGCTGTGACACACCAACTAGCGTGATATATTTATTTTATCGTCACCTCTCCGAGAAGCCTGGTTGTGTGTGTGTGTGTGTGTGTGTGTGTGTGTGTGTGTGTGTGTGTGTGTGTGTGTGTGTGTGTGTGTGTGTGTGTGTGTGTGTGTGTGTGTCGTCAGGTGCGCAGCAGAAAGCCCGTCACATCGTGTTAATCGGCAGTCTTGACAGCAGATGAGGCGACAGCATCTGCTGAAGTCTAATTATGTACAAACACTCAGAAAGTCAGCGTATGTTGGATTTAATCGCCGTGACACATGAATGCGACTTTACGACGGCGTGAGCAATGACTATTCTGCTTTTTTTTTTTAACTCACTGGACTCCCAAGATGTGGGATCTTACTGGAAGGTTGTGCGTTGATATTTAAATTTTTTGCGTGCGTCAGCCGCGGACTTATTTCTGGACCCGTTCTTCCCGGGAGTCGCTGCGTTTGTACTCGCTGCAGTCGTTCAGAAGTCGTGAAAAAAAAAGGGTGGAAATAGATTATTCCCACTTCGTGGCCTGATGTTTTCAGCAGCGCATACGAAATGAAACTACGTCAACAGCTGCTGCAGAGAGTTTACTTCTGTTGGAGGTTTCTTCATGTTAAAAGAGAGGTTTTTTTAAAGAGAGATTGTTAGAACCACATTACTGAAGATTATTTGATCAAAAATCTCATGGTGTAAATATTTCATGAAGCACCAACTATATTCTCCCAATATATCGATTTCAAGGTATTTGGTCATAAATATTGTGATATTTGATTTTGTCATTGAATCCATTATTCACATGCAAACGTTGGAGACCTTAAATGACACCTTACTTTTAAGGCCTGTCAATCAAACAGACGCCCCCGAACATCCTGCTTTTGTTTTTAGGCCTAAATTCAAATTAATTATGGGAATATTTATAGATGGACCACCAGAAAACTAATAAGAAGGAGCGACTTCATAACATAAAATGTCCACTTTCCTCTCCAACAGCAGGTAGAACTAATAGCATCTAAAAAGCATCTGAACATAAACAAACATTAAAAACACTCATGTTGGCTGCAGCAGAGAGAACCGTCCTCCATCCCACTAATTAAGTCCCTGAAGATTTCTAACTATTTGTCTGAATTCATTTCAGGCGTCTGTTAATGTCGCTGGTGGGAAATAATCTATGTTTAGAGCTGCAGAAGCCAAAAGCCTGAGTTCAAACTCCACCACCCCAAAAATAAATACACTGAACTGTGGAGTGTAATACACCCGGTGGGAGAATTAATTCATGTCACTAATTTAACAAAACCTCCCAGGAACCATGAAGAAAAATGAATTAAAAAAAACCCTGCTGCAAGTGGTCACTTTTTTAATTTTGTTAAATCTAGCAGCACTTTAAGTTTGAAGCTGGACAGATGTTCGCTGCTGGTAAAAAAAAAAGTGTGGAAAAACATAAAAAAAAAAAAAAAGGGCTGAAGTTCAACACTTCCTGCTGGTTTAACTGGGTGTGTCGCAAGTTCAATAAAAAACTGGTTAAATATAAGCTACGTGAGGGGTGTGTGGAAGTTAGCAGCGCCACAAACAGAAAACTGAAATCTACATATTATCTGATAAATTGACTTCAACCAATCAACACTAATTCTGAACAGCGTTTCTCCTCTTAAGTCAAATTCTCTGACTTTTCACCGACTAAAAAGCTGCACATATTCTCTTATTTGTTTTTGTTTGTCGCCTACAGGATGTAACTCAAAACACACACGGGGAAAAAAAACAAGGTTTGCATTCCCAACTTTGCCTCGAACAACATTAGAATTGAAGTTGTGTGATTGTTTTGTTTTTTTACTTTCTAAAGGTCACAGAAACAAAACAGCTCTCCGAGTGTTTTCTTATTTGCAAAATGTTCAAAGCTGAACCTGGATTATTAAATTGAATAAAAACGCTATAAAGCCTTCAGGCTCGCTGTACACTCACAAATAAATATCACCAAAATAACAGGGAGGGGTCTTGCGCAACATCGTCATGGCAACGACTAAACTGCTTTCGGTTACCTGCTGTCTATCTACTGTCCAAAAAAAGAAAGTTTTGTCATTCTTTACCAAATCTTGAAATCCGAGGCTGCGTCGGCAAAACCGTGACTCCATTAAATCTCGTAAAGGTGAATCCTGCATACGCTACAATAAATCGGTGATTTCATCACGTGACGTTATGAACGTCTACAGCCCTCCGACATCCTCCAGCTTAAGTGTTTCCTCGACAACGAGCCTCCGAGTTAAACCGCTGAACGTCCCGAGAACACGGACGTGAGGTTTTAATGAGGCTTCAAGCTGGAGATCGGAGTCGGAGTCGGAGGTTTGCCGTTCCTGGATGGCGTTCAGCTCATTAGGAGGGAAAAGTAAAAAGGCTGTCCGAGCTGCTTATTAGTGAAGACTTTCAGAGCTAAGCTCGTTCCCCCGCCGTGCTGTCGGATTCACACGGCGCAGACAGAAAGCCGGCATTGTAAGACGGGACCTCGTGTTTCACGTACCGCAACTTAAAAGTCAAGAATTTGTTTCTTCAGACGTATAAAATAATATCCGTTTTTGTGTTTTCTTGGGGAGACATTCACAAAGCTGAGATTTCAAATATGGGATCGTTTCCACCGAAAGCCTCAAATCGCAGCTGACGTTGGGCGTCGCGAGAGCCGATGGAAACAATCAAGTTAAAACTGAGGAGCATCGCGGAGGGGGAGTTAGCTCGTTGGGTCGGACTCACGCCACGCCGACACGATAAAAAATAAATAAAATAGAGAAATAAAAACAACATCAACACATTGGTGCAAACAGAAACACCATGAAATGTTTTTAAAAAGTCGATTCGCTGTGTTTTAAAGTAAATAAAAACAGAACGCAATGATTTTGCAAAATCATGTAAAACTCATATTTAAATGAAAATAGACCAAAGACAACATACCAAATGTTGAAACTGATCAAATGTAATTGTTTTATGCTTATTTTGAATTTAAATGCCAGCAACACATCTCAAAAAAGGTAGAAATGCAAAAAAACAAAACAGACACAATTATGTAGTGGAAATCACTGCATGGGCTCAGGAACACTTCTTACAAATCTTTACATTATTTCTGGAAATCACGGGACGCTGCATGCATCCGGGCTAAAAGAGGAGCGGGACCATCCAGCTTGTTATCAACACACGGTTAACAAAAAAAAACAAAAACAAAAGTCTGAGTTGTAGTCTGAGAAGCCTCTTGTGTTTTAATGGGAGGATTTTGAACCGATAAATCAGGTGTCCACGGAGGGACACATTCCTGTAGAGATGTTTGCTAACGACAGGGTGCGGTGACCTGAAAGCGCGACTAAACCTCGAAAGTGTTCTTTAGAAACGACAACAAAGCCGGAAAAGTATGTTTGAAACGACGTGCTTTTATTTTGGTGAAAATAATGCCGTTTGTCTGGCGGGCGGACGGATTACCAGCCAGAGGAAAGAGCCACAACTCCACCCCCTCCACCCCCACCCTCTCCTCCAAAAAAAAGAAAAGAGAAAAGCTTACACAACGTTAAAGAACATTTTAAGATCTAAACTTACACCATATTTATTTTATATTTACACCATACTTCTGGTTCAGGAGCTGGTTTCACTATTTCAGCGCTCAGATGAGTCACCGTGGTTTTGCTGGTTTGGTTCACATGGAGACATTTTTTTTTTTCTTTTCAAGCAAACAGAAAAATACCCTGTGATGACTCAAAAAACAGGAAGGAAGGAACACACACACACACACACACACACACACACACACGCCTGATCACGCCTACCCACAGCAGTACACACACACACACACACACACACACACACACACACACACACACACACACGCCTGATCACGCCTGAACACACACACACACACACACACACACACACACACACACACACACACACACACACACACACACACACACACACACACAATGAACTCACCCACCATGACAGGTAATCAACTGGAGTTTCAATAATTACCCGTTTGTGACTCATAAATATTGTTTATGTCAACATCCAGGTGTAATTACAAAAAGTTCTGAAAACACCCATACATTAATAATAACAATATCCTTAAATATGAGGAGGATGCGACACGATCTCATTGGAAACCCTGAGGACACTAAGCCCCGCCCACTCACAGCTGTAACCTGACTTGCACCACAGGCCTGTCAATCAAACAGTTTAAGGCACACGTTTTTTCTTTCTACATACTATGTCCTAGTTGTATACAAACTGTACGCAAAACAGTAAATACTTTATAAGGGGAAGCTGCATTACGAACTAAACGTCAAAACAATAAAAAAAATAAAAAGGCTGCACAATCCATCCGAAAGAATCAAGACCAACCAACTTGCACAGATATATATATACACATACATACACATATATATATATATATATATTTTTTTTTTTAGTCTGACACTCAGGAGTTAGCACGAGAGCAACAACAACACATTTTGTTATTTTGGTACCAAAACAAACACGGACGGAAAAACCAGCAGCTTTTTGTGTGCAGAGCAATTTGTGCTGACCGGGCCAAAAAAATAAATAAATAAAAAGGTGGGAAAGAAAGCAGAGAGTCTGGCTGAGATCCTGGATGGAGACGAACGCAGGAGGCCGACCGCACGGCGCAGAGATAACTGGTGACGCGTCAGAAATAAATAATCCTAAAATAAAATAATCCAGTCACGGTCTGTCTTCACACGCCGCACACGCCATAAATATGACCAGTTTTCACATCCAGGTAACGTTCGTTAAATCGGGCTCAGCAGTAAATCCCAACTGAAGCACCTTTCCCGGTATTGTTGCAGTTCCTACGTCCACCACCGGGCGTCACCGAAGAGCGAAGACAATTACAGAAAGAAATTCTAATTTACACGCCGATCAGCGACTCAACTAATTATGGAGGTGTTGGTGTTTACCGTGGTGCGAGCAGAGTCCGTGTGAACGGCGCCCTCTTGTGGTATTCACGCTTTTCTACCGGCCTCGAGTTCACGATTTGCTGTTTTTAGGGAAATGGGAGATAAAAAGTTGTCGAATGTTTTAATAATATCCTCAGAGATGAAGTTCTGATCCACGAATACGTTTCCAGGTTGTTGTTTTTCCAACTTTTTCTGGTGAGATATTGAATTATTTGAACATTTATTGGAGCCGTTAACAACTCAAACGTGATATGAAGTCAGACACTATTTGGTTTATTATATAACTGTGTTGTTGTTTTATCCACGAAGTCAAATCATCCTCGAAACAGCAGCTAAAGCTGTCAGATATTTAACACAAGGTGTACTATAAAATAAATAAAGGTGGACTGGAAGAATAAATAGGCTGAAAATGGAAATATTCAACGTACAAAACACCAAGATTCGTCCCAACATTTGACCTTCATTGAACACAGGTCTCCACCCAGTGATGGAGTCCAGGAGTCACCTGATCAGGTGACAGGTAGGGATCCACCTGTCCATCAAGCTCAGGTGTGCGCGGTCACCTTTGACCCCGCGTCTTCTTACCTTGAGCGATGGCTCTGGACTCGAAGCTCTGCAGCTCCTGCAGTAAACACGTCCTCTCCTTCGGCTGGAGGCGGTAGATGAACTCTTTGGCCCCGTTGGGAGAGTTCAGCGGCTCCCTCGGCTCGTTCCTCCCCGCGTGCGTGCCCATCCAGCGGCCCGGAGCGAGCCGCCCCGTGCCCGGCGGCAGCCCCCGCCCCGTGCCCGGCGGCAGCCCCCCGTGCCCGGCGGCAGCCCCCGCACCGCCCGCCCTCTCAGTCCCGCCGGCCGGAGAGCTCTCCGGAGGCTCAGCTGAAGCATCATGTCCGGAAAGATTAAAAAAACCAAAACAACAACAACACCCACCGACTCCGCTACTTGTTGTTGACGTGTTGTTTGAGCGTCCGTCGGAGAAGTTGCTCGTTTATTCGGGTCCTGAAAACAAAAACCCGCTCGAGCTCGATTCGGTCTCAGCGGGACAGAAACGGCCGACTTTGGTCACCGAGCGCTTGTGAACCGGGAGCTCAACGTCCAGCCGACGGACGCGTCCTCTGTTCCCGCCGCCTCATGATCTGTTGGAGGAGTTTCAGCTCGTGAAGTTCACGTTAAACCCGAAGAACAACTCGCCAGCGTCAAGTCACCCGAAAGCAATGCGCTTTACTTCCGGCGGCGGCTTTTTCAAAATAAAAGGGTTGGCTTCCGGTTTTAGTTTCGATACTTCATCCACGTATGCTGATATTTAAAATTTAATTAAAAAAAAAAAAAAAAAAAAAAAAGGAGTGCCATACAGGTAGAAAATAGCTAATTTACTTTTTAATTTAATGTTATTGTACTTGAGATACTTTACTTGAATATTTCCATCTGATATTATTGCATATTTCCGAGAGAAATATTATATACTTTTAACTCCACTACATCCATTTTCTTTTTATTTTCTTTATACTTTTATGATGAAAATATGACATAATGGATGACATAATAAAACTTTTGAAATACAAAAATATGGCTAAAGATTGAACCAGTAGATTGAACCAGCCTGCTTGTTTTCTGACGTCTTACATTATACAGATTGTATATTGTATAATATTATTTCCATTTTCATACAGGACTTATACTTGTAATGGAGTATTTACACATTGCTCTATTGGCACTTTTACTTAAGTAAAACAAAAATGCAAATATTTCTTACACCAATGAAAAGTACTACGATGTAAAAAAAAATACTCCATTACAAGTAAAAAGTCCTGCAAAAAAAAAAAATGCACTTAAAATACAAAAAGTGAAAGCAGAAAAATGGCACTTGTGATTAATTAAATATTGTATATCATTAGATTATTACTACTCAGGCATGAACGTGTATATTGATTATTTTAATAGTGGATTAATCTGCTGATTGTTATTTCAATTAATAAATTAACAGTTTGGTTTGGTTAACCGATGCTTTTTTTTATTAAAACTTCAAAAGAAAGTTTTAAGGAGCTTTTACTTTGAAATTCAGGGCACTTTTGTAAGAAAAAAATTCAACATCAAAATCAGGATTTTGTTAATGAATTGTTCAAAGAAATGAATTAACATACAGCTGGATGAAGCGCTCTATAAAAATGCATTATAGTACATAAACTTTGATTTATTTTTAGTGACTGAAAACAATATGTACTTTTCACAAGGTGGTGAAGCAGCACCCTCTACTGGTCTAATGATGTCAACACTTTCATACTGCACAGACTGAATATGAAGTGTGTTTATTAAGTACTTGGGTAAACACATTTAAAAAAGGTGTAGTTATTCAAGACTGAGTCCAAACGCATTATCAAAGATGATTTTATTTACATAATTCTCTTTTTAAAACAAAAGGCAAAAATGAACAGCTTTTACCTTTTCGAAAAAGCTTTTTTTTTCCGGAAACAATCAAACTAAAAATCAAAAGTCCTTCATAGCTGATGTCCAAAAAAAACACAGCTTTCTAATCCGATCAGACGCTTTTCTCGTTATCAGTAAGAAAACTTGACGGATTTATACTTTCTCTCTGCGACCGGGAATTACAACAGTAATGAGCAGCAGTTTGTCCACAAACCCTCTAAAAAATATAATAAAATAAAAATAAAACCGTTCAGGCTGTGGAAGTCTAAACATCGTAATACTCGCTGGAGTTGTGCTTGGAAGTTGTTGTTGTTGTTATTTATTTTTAATACAAATTCACAATTGTCGCGATTTTGGTTGCCAGATGTTAAAACCATTTTTTTGGATCTCGGGGAAACAAACAAACAAAAAAACTTCAACGATTATCTTTACCAGGTTGTCAGAAAAATGCTTTCTCAGTAGGTTGGTCATATTATTTTAAAATTATTTTAAAACCTTATGGAACGCAACTCTTTCCAAGCCCTGCTAGCAGGGGACCCTGAGACTAAAGAGACAGTTTGAGCCTTCGAGGAAAAAAACAAAACAACAACTAAAAAAGTGCAGTCGTCATCGTAGTTTGTAGAGTAAAAAGCTCCTGTTTGTTTGTACCAGTGATTCAAAAAAAAAAAAAAGAGGTGCTCTCATTTAACGAAGTGAAAACAAAAAAAGGACTTAATAACCGACATAGATCCCAAAACGACCGGCACCTTTTTCTATACTGTGTTTTTATGACATTTTAACTGCGTCATTACGCCCCATTACATTATTTATTTCATTGTTTTTTTGGAAGAGAGCTCTTTAAAATGTCGCCTGCCTCCACACCCTTACAAAACAAGAATTTAAAACAAAACTAAATACTGATTTTTTTTTTTCCCCCCCGTGGAGAGATAAAGTAGCAATAAAATCACCTTTAAGGGAGGACGTGTGCACGTGTTTGTTTTTTTGTCATTATTATGTACAATAACGTACACGAATGCGAGCGAGGTCACACAAGGGACCAGTAGTAAAGTACTGACAATTTATATCAGCGATTACAGTAGCAAGTCACTTTAGTTTTTTTTTTTTAATTAGACACACCTCTCTGGTTTGATAAGAACTGCTTCGCTCTGCCCGCCTTCACTCGGACACACACACACACACACACACACACACACACACACACACACACACACACACACACACACACACACACACACACACACACACACACGTCTGGTTTGTATATTCGATCGATCTGCGAGTCGAGCAATCGAACGTTTGAAATCATCGAGAAGTAAAGAAAGAAAGAAAAAAAAGTGACATTAAGGTTTTAAGGAGAAACTTTGAACTCGCAGATCGAGCGAAGCTTTCGATGTGTTTTGTCGTCGATAAAAAAAAAAAAAAAAAAACATTTCCCCCACGAACCGCATCTTTAAGACGTAAAAGTCTTTAGCACATTACATGTCGGCAGGCGCGCGAACACACACACACACACACACACACACACACACACACACACACACACACACACACACACACACACACACACACTGAGAGCAGCAGTTTCTCTTCCAACGAGCCCTTGAGTTAAAAAAAAAAAAAAAATCTAACTGAAAAAGAAACTTTAAGAGGAAAGAAGAGAATGACATCCCTGACTTTGTTGTTTTTTTCCCAAGAACAAATTAAGATGCTTTTTTTTTTTTAAATTCTCTTTTAACTTAAATATAATAAAGATATAATAAATGTATATTTTTTTATTTGTTTCTGCGGATCAGTCCTCGGTGGAGTCCGTGTCGTCGTTGATGTAATCTTCTTCTACCGGCGTGCTCCCGTTCTGCGTCCCCCACTCGTCCTCGTCGTACTCGATGCTGTCGTTGTCCTCCAGCAGCTCGTTGTCCGGCTCCTCCACCGCCGCCGCTCCTCCTCCTCCTGCTGCCGCTCCACCCGCCGGAGGAGGCGGAGGAGGAGGAGCGGCGGGCGGCTCGCCGTCCGGCTGCTCGTCGCCCGGCGGGCCGGCCGCGTCGTCGTCCTGCGGCGCCGCGTAGCCTCCGTTGTTGTTGGAGAAGGCGCCTCGGTCGCGGCTCTCCTCCTCCACGTAAACCCTCTGGTGGCACATGGGACACGTGTCCTGGATGTAGAGCCACTTCCTCAGGCACAGCGCGTGGAAGTAGTGGTGGCACGGCGTGATGCGCGCCGCCGTGGCGAACTCCTGGTAGCAGATGGCGCACACGTCCTCGATGTCGGCCAGCTGCTCGCCGCGCACCTCCGGCAGCGAGTTGATCTTCTTGACGGCCGTGCGGCGGTTGATGAACGTCTTCCAGCCGTTCTTGGCCTGCAGGTAGATGTTGAAGTAGGCGTGCAGGCACATCATGCAGGCGCGGATCTTGCTGCCCGACTCGAACATCATGGTGTAGGCGCCGTTGCCGAACATGATGACGCCGAACAGGAACTCGATGATGTTGCCGGTGGAGCGCACGTAGTAGACGTAGTCGTCCAGCTTCTCCCACAGCACGCTGGAGAGGCCGTCGGCCATGAAGAGGCCGTAGACCGTCAGGGAGACCACCACCTGGGGGGAGGAGGGGGGGAGAGAGATATGACTGATCTGATTGGAAACCTGACGATATTACGTCCCGCCCACCGATAGCTGTAACCTGACTGCACCACAGGCCTGTCAATCAAACAGACACGCCCCCAAAAACAGGTCTTCTTGAATCTTCTTTTCTAATGAATGAGGGATTATTTTCAGATGGACCTCCAGAAAACTAATAAGAAGGAGTGACTTTAGCTAACAACACCGAGATAACTGATGGACACATTTTATTCACTTTGGATTTGATGAGAGAAGTTGAATGGGAGTCTATGGAGCCGGAGGCTTTTTGGAGCCGACCTCTAGTGGCACTCGCTGGGATTGCAGCTTTAAGGCCTCATTTTTTCAGACCCGGACGCTACGAACACTTTTATAAAAGAGTCCTGCAGCTAAAACTTTTAATGTTTGGGATCTTGAGGAAGTTCGAGAAAGTACAAACCAGCCGTTCTTCTGAAGGTCTGCGGGCTAATTTCAGCATTAGTAAGAATAAATAAATAAATAAATCTGCTAAAGCACACAAGAAAAAAAAAAAGTTCAGTGATTCTAACTGTTACTAAAGTATGAAAAGTATATTTTATATAACGGACTTTAAAAAAAAAAATAACAAAACAAAAAAAGCTCTTTAAAACGGTGGAAAAAGCTCTAGTTGGAGGTTCATGGATAAAATCACTGCTGCTTCGCTGCTCGTTAGCTTTCTTCTGACCTTGAGGCAGAGCTCCACGCAGAAGGCGGTGACGGCGAACAGCCAGGTGTTGAGGGCGTAGTGGTGCCAGAGGGCGTAGCTGAGCGCCACGGGCAGCACGAAGAGCGCCAGCGACACCAGCAGCACGGGGACGTGGCGGCGGACGGAGGACACGTGGGAGGCGCTGAGCGACATGAGCACCGGGTCGGTCATGCCGTGGATGAAGTGCAGGATGGCCGTCAGCAGGAGGCACATGTTCCGGCTCAGACGCACCTTTTTTAGAGAAAGTGAAAAGCGAACGTTAAGAAAAAGAAAGAAAAAAAAAAAAGACCCCACAGAGAATTATTATCCCACATCAGATCCGTCGTCTCCTACCAGCCGCTCCTCGGGGTCCAGGCTGCTCAGACCCGTCTGCAGGGCCAAGATGAAGAACAGAACCGGAGCCACGAAGCCCAGACGCTTGTCCTCCTCCTCCGTCGAACCTGAGACAGCAAGACAAGTCAGGGGGGACACACACACGGACGGACGGACGGACGGACGGACAGACAGACACACACCTATGAAGGCCAGGATGCTGAGGCCGAGGTAGTGAGCCACGGAGGAGATGACGGCGCTCATCCCCAGAACCGTCAGCGTGGAGTCGCAGCCGGAGATGATCAAGTTACTGGTGAGATCCCAGAACACGTCCCAGCTCAGCAGGTAGCCCTGGAGGAGGAGGAGGAGGAGGAGGAGGAGCAGTTACTCATCTTCGTCCTGCTCCAGCCTCTGAACTTATCGATCTATACTTTGACATTTGAAGACGTTTTAACATCTGAGATTGTTTCGAAGGAACAGAAGTCGGCGATCACCTGAGCGTCCGCCGCCCCGTCCCCCGCCCCGCCGCTCTCCCTCCTCACCGCCCGCACCACGTACACCAGGATCAGCGCCTGGGCGGTGACGCGCGTCAGCCAGAAGACGCGCAGCACGTCGGGGAAGCGGATCCTCTTCCAGGTGTCCTCCAGCAGCAGCTGCAGCCCGTAGATGCGGTACATGTGGCGCACCAGCAGGTAGACGTAGCGGCACGAGTAGTAGAACCACTTCAGCCGCGCCGCCAGGCAGGCGGCCGTGTTCAGCGCCAGCGCCAGGCCCGAGAGCACGGCCACCAGCTGCCGCACGTCGGCCGGCAGCTCGATCATCAGCCCCCACAGCGGCACCATGACGTCCAGCACCACCAGCGCGGCGAACGCCGAGCGCAGGTCGAGCAGGAAGACGTAGCCGACGCCGAACACCAGCTGCACGGCGGCCATGCCGAGCCACAGCGTCGGCCCGTTGCGCGGAAGCAGCCGGAAGCCCAGCGCCGCCTTGTAGTAGGCGCTGTAGAAGTCGATGTGGGAGGCGGCGTAGTAGTTGACGAGGACCGCCGCCGCGCCGAGCAGCACGGCGAAGAACAGCGTGTAGAACTTGAACAGGGCTTTCTGGGAGAGCAGCAGCACCACGCTGGAGACCAGGACGCCTTCGGGACGGTCGGGGAAAGGAGCGGAAGTTAAGATTTCTTAACGCCTTAAAATCAACAGAATATAACTTGTAAAGTTTGAGAACAAAAACAACAAACAGTTCATGTTTCCGGTTTTAGAGACAGAGAGGAAAAAAAAAAAAGACCTTCCATGAGAGTAAATACGGATGAATTCATCATCTGGGCTCTTATTGTGAAAGGAACGGCCCGTCACAATCCACATAATAAAAGCTTTGAGCTGCCGTTTAAAGAAAACACCAAACACCAACACGACACAACTGATTGGCCGCTTTACTGCAGCGCTATCGCCGCGGCAACGCAGCATAAAAAAAAAGTTATATTGCACTTTTTTGGTTGGTTTTTTTTTCTTGCAGGCTTTAACAAAACATCAACAACTTTTACACCGAGACTTCTTTTTTTAACGTTCATATTTTAATTTGAGCAGCTTCAGGTTTTGCACACAAAATGACAAAAACATGAACGTAAGATCTTTACTGTGTAAACAAAACAAAACAATACAGATGTTAGAAGATGATGTAATTCAGGGCCATTTTAATTGAATTTGAAGTCACTGGAGTTACTTCATGACCTTTAACTTTATAACGAGGTCATTGACCAGAAGGTCGTTTGAATTTGTGGTTTTCATTTTGAAAACGAATCGCCGCGTCGGCTTTTTGTGCCGATAGTAAAACATAAAACACTAAATCGTGAGCATCTTTTGAGAGGAAGACGGAGCCGTTCAAAGATCAACAAACTGTAAAAAAAAAAAAGAAAAAGAGTTGCGTAAATCTGCTGGTTGGTTTTTACGACAGGCCGGTTTGAAAAATATAAAAGTGTTGCAGAAGATGCAAATTAAGCCGAAGCATTTAAAATCGGGTGAAAACTTCACTAACATTCGTCATAATTTGTCTTAAAAGTCGATATGATTTTCAAAATAAAAGGATTTTTTTTTTTTTTTCTTGCAGTGGCGCTAAATTTTTACTTTTTGACGCCAGATCGTCCAAAACGGTACTTTTATAAAGACGAGACGTCAAGAAGATCGTTGTTGGGAGGTGACGAGTGGATTGATCTTTGTTCCGGTAGCGGACTCGGTTAACGTCGTGGAGTTAAGCTGCCGAGTCGGCCACTTAAGACGAAAGTTAAGTTACGTTTTTGCAGCTTTTAATGCTCTGAAAGCCTTTTTGACATTTTAGATGAAGCTTTTACTGACTGGAACACTTTCTGATATTAGAAACCTTTATTTTATTTGTGAAGATGCTGCAAAAGCATTCAAAGGTGCAAAAAAAAAAAAGTTCCAGTTTCCTTACGTGACCAGACGTTAAGTTAAAGGGCCGTTTCACTGCTTTTATCCTCCATGTGCAGCACTAGTCACACAAAGCTGCGTTCTGCAGTGAAATGTCTCATTTATTTGGTTGTTCACAGATAGAATAACAGTGTTATGAATCTGTACAGTGTCTGAAGCCTCTTTGTGGTCTGCATGAGAAAAGAAAACAGTGAAATGTCCCTTTTTACAGCATTAAAAGGGGCAAAAATGAAGTTGCAGCTGTAAGTCCGCTCTCCTTTAACGCAACCGGAAGTTCAGCAGTTATTAACCGCAGCACTGAGCTCGTCAGACCGGATGTGACCTGTGTGGACGAAGTCAGAGCAGATTAAAAGTTGTTTTTTTGACAGGCAGACTCGACGGGCTGCTAAATGTGCGCCACGGCTCCTTCCAGGACACCTGCGATCAAAGGCCTGACGTCACACAGCGTCAGCCAGCACAGGTGAGCTCGTTAAGCAGACAAAATCGACCTGCAGTCACACCGTCACGGGTGGATAATCGGCTTTGGTCGGGTCGTGACAGGTGACGTAGGCTGACGTCACGGCCAGCCCAGCTCCAGCCCCCCGTCCCCCCCCGCCCCCCCCTTTAGCCGCCCGTGTGTTTGTCGACCATAAAAAGGCTCCTGTACTTTAAAAAACAACAAAACAAGGAGCTCACCCGTGACTCGGACCAGCACCTTCCCCGTCGCGCCGGCCCACCCCGAGCCGGGGTCGTAGTAAGAGTTAAAAATGGCGTCGATAATAAAGATACAGGGAACTCGCAGCGCCACATCCAGCACCGCCAAGGCCTGCTGGCCTATCCGGGCCTGGGTGGACGCCATGCGGCTTCACGGGGCGGGTTACAGTCCCGGCGAGCCCCGGCTATCCATGTAACGCGGCCAAAGGCGTTGCGAGTCGGCCGCTTTCCGTCGTCGGCGTCGCTTCGCCCTGACGTTCACCTGCCAGCTGGCGACCTGCCGTCCGCCATGTTCTGCCTCCTGTTGCTTCTTCTTCTTCTTCTTCTTCTTTAAATGTGGAGTTGCCGCTTCCGCTCCGTGACCGTTACCGGCCGCCAGCCGTGAAAACGTTAGGGTTCCCCCCTCCCCCTCCCCCCTTCAGATCCCGCGCACGTCTGCTGTCACGGAACAAATACGGAGAGATTTCTTCTCGATCGACATTTCTTCCTGCTTTTTGTGGGGAGAGACCACAGAAGTTGCTAGGCTGTTTCCGACGCGACGTGACGTCACTTCCAGCGTCAGTGGGCGTGGCAGCTAAACTGTAAAAAATTAGGGGAAAAAATAGAAATACTACAATTAAATAGTACCATAAAATTTCTGAGAATATTTTAAGATTAAAAAAAAAAAAAATTTAAAAAAAAAAAATGTCTCTCTTTACTTTTCATCATTATTGTTTTTAAAAATGTGAATTAACGTCTTGAGACCTCAGAAGTTGCTCGGCTGTTTCCGACGCCACGTGACGCTAAACTGTAAAAAAATTAGGGGAAAAAAACCCCACAAATATTAAAAATACTACAATTAAATATTACCATAGCCTTTCTGAGAACATTTTCAAATAAAAAAAAGTTTTGCATTTTTTAAAATATCTCTGTTTACTTTTCATCATTGTCATTCTTAAAAATGTCACATAACAACGTCTTGTTTTGGCAAAAATACATGAACTATATCCAGTGTGAAGGTTAGTTTTGAAATTTAATAGGTTTCAGATTACTGGTTACCCTGTTAAAAAAGTATTAGGTAATGTCATGAGTTGAGTTACTTGATCAAAGTAATGTAACTTATTACATTTGATTACTTTTCTAACAAATGTTTTAAAGCTAAAAAAAAAAAAAAAAAAGTCCAGAAACTAAAACTCGTATATTTTAGTTATTTAATATAACTTGAATTAATATTGGAATGTTTTGATTTTTAAAGCACACCCACCAAAACAATCCCCACGACTAAATGTTCCCAGAATCACATTCAGGTTGACTAACATGTAATTCATGTTTATCTTTAATCATTTATTTGCAAGATAGCTAATATATTCCTTTTTGTATTATCACTAGATGTATTATCACCTTTCATTTCACTGCACCTGACACCTTCTATTCATCCCAAACTGTATTTTATACATTTTTTTGTGTATATGGTTTGTGTGTATTTATTCATTGATCTTACTTTTTCTAAAAACATCTTATATTATTATATACGTATTTGTAATTTTTTCTTATTGTGTGCACTTTTTTTTCCCCTAACTGTGTTTCTATGTGTGACGACTACATTTCTTCACTGTGGAATTAATAAAGTCGAAAGTCGAAGTCTTAATTGTGGCCAACAGTAAAAAAAAAAAAATTAAAAAAAAAGGGCCAGAAAATGTTTAGTTTTTATTTTATTTAACTTTTACAAATTATGATTTATCATTCAGACAGTCACACACACATTCACAAAATTAAGAGCACATCGGTCGAGTGTCGAGTGTCATCAGCTGGAGCCGAAGAAGACTTTGACGGTGTTGTTGTAGATTGTGTCGGCCAGCTCCAGCGGGTCCTCCCCCCTCGCTGCCGCCATCACCTCCAGAACCTGTCTGGAAGTCACAAACAGCAAACTCATATTTATTCACTATAAAAGAATAAAAAAATGTTTTTAGAGGATTTAAAAACGATGGATTTGAGGTTTAAAGTCCCCGAAGCTACTCACACGATGTGACAGGGCTCGTTGCGGTCCTTCAGGCAGTGTCCCGCCTCCCATTTCTTCTTCGTGGGAAACGTGGTTTTGACGTATTTGGAGCCTGCGTGAGTGTTTTTCACGCCGCACCACGGAGCATCTGGGAAGGAGTGAGGAAGGTATTAATGCATAAATAGAAGTAGCTTAATAACCGCATTAACGGAAAAAAGTGTATGAAATATTGCACAAATCACAAATAAATCACAAAACCCGCTTTCCAAGGGCGAGTAGAACAAATATATCTGATGGTATACAAAAAGTGGAATATCAAGAAAATTTTGGTTTTATGTATTTTCACACTAACGTTCACTCAGAGTCTAATTTTTGGTCAAACACCTTCCAATAAACTGTGTAACTCACCTGTTTCTATCATGAGCCGCTCAGCGGGGATCGACTTCATAGCTTCAATATTGGCCTCCGTTTTCAAGGAACTGAAAAGTTGAAGTATTGTTGTAAAAAAAAAAAAAAAAGAAGAAGATGTTTAAGACTGTGACTGTAATATAAAGAGATTAAAATAGAAAACCTCCCATTATTCCAACAGGGAAACAATATCCCTTAAATGAGCTAGTTTAATTGTGTTAGATGGATTAAGTGGTTTACTATTAAGTGAAAACAGATGCACACATCTGCTTTTTTAAAGAGCTAAATTTAAGTCTTTAAGATTATTTGATGGCAAAAAATCTTTTCACATTATTAATATGAATTCTTTTTTTTTGAATCCGTGAACCAATAAATTGATTCAAAAGATCCAAGCCAATAATTTGTCTGGACTTGACTGGTAGACTAAAATAGGAGTATATATTGTTGTTATTATATGGCCCCCCCCTCGTACAGTTCACCGATCCACCGCGGCGCAGAGCCCAACCCTCTCAGCCACGCTGGAATAATTCAATAATCGGAGTCCTGACGGTGCAGGTTGTAAATTACAAACTCGAGCGTTCAGACATTTACAAACGTGAAATACATTTTCTGACAGACGGAGATGTTTCATCGTGTTAAACACCTGCTGCTTCGTGTTCACGTGCTCATTTACTTGTTTATTTACGTGAACTACGTGATTCATTTGCACATGAAGTGGCGATCCACCCTCTCACCATCCGTTTATTCCGATGTGGAGGTCCAGGTCAATGAGGGCCGCGGCGTCTTCTGCCGTCCCATCGAAGGAGTGAACCTGGAAGAGAACAGTGAAAGCACTCGGCTGACTTTCCGTCTCTTTTCCCGGAGTGTTCGTTAATTTGTTTACTCGCTGGATTTTCAAATGTCACAGCAATTTTTCACAATAGGACTTTTTTCTTTTTTAAATTCTCATTCTCTTGATTGAATTTTTTTTTTTTTCAAACTGCAGCAGCAAAACAACGGTACACTTTGTCACCATCATCAGTGCATCACGTGTTTGCAAAGATCCCACAATGCAATGCATCTCGGAAAACCAAAAACGTAGGTGTAAAATCTTTTTTTTTCATATATTTTCCATCAGACAAATGTCCTCACCACTCCTCCAGCACATCGGTCTCGGTTTCTCTTCATGATGTCTGTCGAAACAAAAACAGAGTAAAAATTGCTTCGTATAAAAATCCCATTTATGAACCACACCAGGTTTCTTTTTTTTCTTTTTTTAACCTACCGATGAACTCCTGATGGGAGTTTCTGCAGTGGAGGAACATGGGCAGCTTGGTCTCCTCTGCTAGATCGAACTGCTTCTCAAAGTATCTGCGACAGACCGCAAAGAACAAATAAAGCCATAATATTCAGAATTAAGGATTAAAGTTACTTTTATGGTTCTTGAAAATGAGCCAATCGCAAAAATATTTAAAAAAAACGACATTTATTTTACTGGTTCCAGATTCTCTGACATATTATCTCTGTTTTATATCTTCATAAATTAAATACGATGTGCAACACATCGACCAAAATACTGCAAACATCCGACCACAACCAGGATACCGACATGGATGTTCTTTAAACTTGTTTCGGCAAACAGCAACGAATAATAAGTTGCTGTTGTTTGGAAGATTTCATGAAGACGAACAAACTCACTTGAGTTGAGTCTCTTTTGGGCAAAATTCCAACCTGTCGAAGTCTAGAATGAAGAGAAAAGACATCATTTGAATAAAAAACATCTTTTTATATGAACCAGAGGGTCAAGAAGAATCCACAGGGAAAAAAAATCTGCCATAAATAACTTATTTTCAGTTTTCAGGAAACAACGACCTTCGTGAGGAAGAATTTCAAGTGTCGACAGCAGCAGCTGAGTTCCTCACGTTCACGTCACCGCTGGTAACGTGAACGTTTGGGATTTCAACCGCGAAACCTGAAACTGGAGCAGAGAAACATCCGATTTTGAAAAAAAAAAAAAATCTTCAACAAGCCTCCTTACAGCCAAGTGTTCCTGAGCCCATGCAGTGATTTCCACTAACAGAATCGTGGCTGTTTTTAATGATTGAGAACCCTGTTGCCATGGCGACACAGTTCAGGTGGTTTTGCAGCGAATGTTTTTCCCCTCCGACGCCCCAGAAGGTTCCCGGTAGAACTCGGTGTCGACAGTCTGACTCTGTGGGGACGAATTTCACGGTGACACCACCACCGCCGACATCAAAGAAAACCCAGCTGGTGTCTCCTGAACCTGACGCGCCCTCTTCTTCTTCGGTCTTTGGACGGTGAAGCTCCGCCCCTTTTGAAACACCTCGCCCGTCTCGTCGCTTCATCGCCGTAGACTTTCTGAAGCGTTTCGAGGTTCTCCGTTGACCATTTCCAGAGAGTTTGACACAAGCTCTGATTCTGTAGTGGAAATCACTGCACGGGCTCAGGAACACTTGTTGAAGATTTATCTGTTCCCCGAAATCTGATGTTTCTCTGCTCCAGTTTCAGGTTTCCTGGTGAAACCCCAAACGTCCACGTTACCAGCGGTCACGTTAACGCGTTCAACAGGAAACGCTCATATTCATAAGTCTATCACTGGACAGGTAAAAAAAGCAGACATGTTGCGCCTACACACCGAGTCCACACTCTCCGATGGCCACCACCTTCCCTCTGTGTGCCGCCGCCAGCTCCATCAACCCCGACAAGTACCGAGAGTCCTCGACCTTCTCGAACTCGGAGCAGCGGGTCGGATGGCAGCCGACCGTGCAGTAGAACTCACCTGTAAAGGACGAGGGCAGCGTCGGGTAGGTTTTCTGATGAAACTACAGCTCTGCTGTATGAATCCTAAAAGTTACCTCTGGTCTCGGCGAGTTTGACCGCCTCCTCGCTGTCTTCGAGGTTTCCTCCCGTGATCATGAACTGGAATAAGAAGAAGAAAAAAAAAAAGCAACATCACCTTTTTAATTCAAATGCTCGTTATTAAATCAGAGAGTCTGCAGCCGCGAGGCGGCTTTTACAATACGCGTAAAACATCACCATCACCTTCTCGACGCCGACCGCGAGAGCTCTGTCGACGATCCGGTCGAAGTCGTCTGTCAGGAGGAGAAGAACAACGTTCACTCGGAGGGGCTTCGCGTCGACATCCCATAAGTCAAAGTAACAGGAGGAGGAGGAGGAGGAGGAGGAGGCGACTCACCCATGTGTTTCTGCTTCCCTCTGCTGACTCCTCTGAACACGGGATCCGTCAGGTTCACGCCGATGTCTGCACAGGAAGAGCAGCAATACTCGTTTTACAGCAATATCGACCAACATGTGTTTTTCATCAGGCAGCACCGAATGAACAAAGCTATTTATTATTGTCATTACTGTATTATTTCAACTACATGATTGTTTATAACACATTAAGGAATAGTAAAAAAAAAACATCAAAAACTCAAATGTGATGTTGTCAAATCGTTTTGTGGCTCTAAATAACATTTTAAAATTATTAATAAATAACAAATAAAAAGTATAAAACATTGAGGAAGTGGAAACTGCAGATGTTTGGCTCATTTTTTGGGGGGATAAATAGTAAACCCAGATATTACCTGCAGCTCCTAAGTTGTGTAAATAAAGAAAATAAAGCAGATGTCTGACTGATGTGTTGTCCTTTTGTTTTTTAACTGGGCTAACTTTAGCTCCCGTGCTAACTCAACATGACGTGTTGACGTCACAGCAGCAGCCCGTGACGCTTCGTGTCTTTCTAACATCTGGTTTTTTGTGCTTTATTTTTGACAATGAAATAAAATCGTCCTACCGATAAATCTGCGCTGCGCCATGGTTGAAAGAGTTCTGCCTCGGAAAAGAACCACGCGTGCAGCTGTCACCGGTCCCATGATGACACGGGACCGTGCACGGTACCGTAATGACACGGGACCGTGCACGGTACCGTAATGACACGGTACCGTAATGACTGGAGCACACGGGAATCACGTTTTTATAACATACAGCTTTTGGGATTTTTTTTTTTTTTCATTTGACCCCCAAAAACACAAAACATCTTTAAATGTAATTTGTATTTGTTTTTTAATATAATTTCAACGCTTCTAAATAGAGATGAAACCAGGAAGACCGGAAACACGTGTGCGCATTGTGTCCCGACTTTACGGTCCCGACGTCCCAGAATCCACCGCGCCGCTCGGCGAGAAGGTGACAGCGGACGGAGCGGAGCAATGGCCTCCGCTTACCTCACTCACCAGCAGAAGGTGCTGCGGCTCTACAAGAAGTCGCTGAGACACCTGGAGTCGTGGTGCATATTCAGGTACGAGGAGCTCCTCGGGCTTTGAAAGCTGCGTGTAATAATGGAATAACAACGCGCAGCCGCAGTGCGCTCTGATGCCGCGAGGCTAACAGCTAAGCTAACTGCTAGCCAGGTCATTCGTCCGCGTCCTGCAGTTCAAAATGATAAAAATGTGATTTAAAATAGTTCATCAGCGTCTCTGGAACAGGACAATATAACTCTGTCATCTACAAGCTGCAACCATTTCGTTGTTAGAAGGAGTTTGTTTGACCCTAACTGGGTCTACTCGGCGGGTGTTTACCTTTTTTTTTAATTTTAACTTTATTGAACAAGATGGAAATTTACAAAAAAAAAAAATGTAGACAAGTACTCAAAAGAAAAGGGAGCCGGGTGAAAACAATAGGACAAGTAGAACAACAAATAATACAAGTGAAAGTAATACATAGATGAATATAGATGGTTTGAATACATAAATTAATTCTGATGCAGAAGTATCAGGACAGAAAGTGAAAGGTCGAAGAGATCAAGTTTGAACTCATCGTCTCATAAATGTTGAGGAAACTCACCTAGAGCATCACATTGGGGTGTAAAAGTTTATATATCATAATAACCCCCCCCACACACACACACACCTCCCCCCTTTCTATTTCTTCTTCCACAGAGACAAATACCGTTTCTACGCCTGCATGATGCGAGCTCGCTTCGACGAGAACAAGGCGGAGAAGGACATGGTGAAGGCCACCATGATGCTGAAGGCCGGAGAGGAGGAGTTCTGGACCAACCAGCACCCGCAGCCCTACATCTTCCCCGACTCCCCCGGAGGGACCTCCTACGAGAGATACGAGTGCTACAAGGTGAGGCCGACCGGCTGGAGGTTGTTGTTGTTGTTGTTGTTTTGTGTGTGTTTTGTTTTTTGCACCATTTTAAAACATAAAATGGAAATTGTCGGCGCCTCAGAGATGCCTGAACTGTAAGAAATCAGCAGAACATTCATACTTTGTTGTTGTTGTTGTTTTTTACCTCGTGGCCTGTTTTGAATAAATCGTGGAGGGAATTTTTTTTTTAAATAAATCAAAGCGAGTTCATAAACGTGATGTTAAAAAAACCGCTGCTCGCTCCCGCAGGTCCCCGAGTGGCTGCTGGACCACTGGCACCCCTCGGAGAAGGCCATGTACCCCGACTACTTCTCCAAGAGGGAGCAGTGGAAGAAACTGAGGATGCAGAGCTGGGAGAGCGAGGTGGGCAACGCTGCACACGCCGCTAACAAGTATTTCTATACACAAATGAAAAAAAAGAAGAACTAACGAGGTTATTCACAAATTAAGTGGATAAAAACATCTACGATAACTGCTGGCACGTGTAAATACTAGGTGATACCAGTCGTATCCACCAGGTGGCACCAGAGTTAAGTTGTTGGACTTCATGTGTCCCAATCTGTAAAACACCTCCGAGATCAACAGACATGCAGATTTCTTCCTCCTGACCAAGGAGTGAATATTTGGAAGAAAAATTACGTGTTTTATCCAGAAATTATAAAAATATATATATATATATATATATATCACATTAAGCTTCTTGAGAGAAACAACAAGTTTATTTTAAGATGGAAAAATGGTTAGTATCACAGGAACATCTTTGATTATAAATAAATAAATCACACCTGATCTCTCCTCCCTGTTTTTTCGGTATTACATTTTTTTTTTTCTGCTTCCAGGTCGCCCAGCTGGAGGCTGAGACTCCGGCCGGAGGCCCCAGGAACGAAGCCCTTCCTCCGGCCCGCAAGGAGGGCGCCCTCCCCCCTCTGTGGTGGCAGTACGTCACCCGGCCCCGGGAGCGCCCCACATAAACAACCCCCTTTCCCCCACCCCCTGTACAACACCTCTTCCAGTAAATAAATAAATAAATGTATGATGAAAACAAACACATTTTTGATTTCATTTAGAATAGTTTGTGTTTTCCACGGAGATTTGTTTAGTCTTTAGAAGTGAATTATCTGAAAAGTAGAATAAGTTATTATATTTGGCTTATTTTGATATTTTTAAATGATTCAAAAATATATTTTTTATTAAAAAAAAGGCTCTGTAATTTCTTTAAAACAGATTTTCACTGTGGTTTTAATGAAAAGTGATTCAACACAGGAGGAAAATGAGGTATTTGTTGGGGACTATTTTCAGCAGCGGATTAATACATAATATTTTCTTGATCTCGGGGACGTTTGCTCTGTAGGACGCTTTAAAACTATTCCACGAGTCCTTCCTTCAGAGGATAATGAAGGAAGTGTGGGGTGTTTACTCGTAGAGGCATCCGTCGCTATGGCGACAGGCGCGGCCTGAAGTTGTGCGGCCGCACCATCATGGTGACCGACTTCAGCGAGTAGAAGTCCGAGTCCTTCCAGGAGAACCAGACGACGCCGTCCGGCCCCAGGAGGTTCTGAGCTTTCAGAGAGTAGCGCCCCCCCTGGTGGAAACACACGGTATCGACATGTTACGACACATAATGGAAATAAATGCGTGGCTAGCACTACCTAAAACTTGAAAGGAGATCAAAATAATTTAATTGTCTTTCTGAAGCCTCGACTTCGGTATTTAAGCCGTCGCCATCTTGTTTCTTGGAGCAGGAAGCGGTGACCATATTTGGACGACCTGGGGGGGTGAGGGGGAGGGAGCCAGCGAGCGGTGGATCTGACTCGGATCTGATTGGAAACCTGAAAATATGACGCCCCGCCCACCGATAGCTGTAACCTGACTGCGCCACAGGCCTGTCAATCAAACAGACACGCCCCCAAAAACAGGTCTTCTTGAATCTTCTTTTCTAATGAATGAGGGATTATTTAAATACTTGCCTCTGATTGGTTAAAGCAAAAACAAAATAACCGCCTTCCCAAAAATAAAACATGAACACATTGCCCTCCGTCCTTCCCTCCTATTATTATTATTACTAATATTATTATTATTAGGGGTCCAATCACCAACAGTGGTGGAACCCTATTGTTTGTGCAAACATGTTTACTAATAATATTATTGTTGTTGTTATTCTTCTTCTGTATAAATAAATGGTTGGGGAGCCTAAACTGCAGGCCGTGCAAAGGTGAAATTTCAATGGAAGATAGCGAGACCCGAAAAAACTCTTTTTCCAAACAGATTTGACACCTGTCAGCCATTAGGGGGCGCTATAACAAAAGCGCAACGTGTTTTGTTGAGTAACGCCTGAACCGTAGGTCACACATTCAAATGCCGTATGTCCACGCGTTAACCTCAATATGGCTGCATCTGCTGGTATAGGCTCCGCCCATGTCCGCATTTAATTATATATATTTTTTCTCATAATTGCAAATAATTTTTACTCAGAGTGACAAAAAAGGTGTCAAATAATTTTACGGAACCTCCTCGTTAATAATTATGAAAAAATGTTTTGGTCCAAATTGAATAAGATGAAAAGAGTTTTGGATTCGTATACTAACAAATGTGGTGCAACTACACCCCTAGGGGGCGCCCTCAAACGTGTTCTTTAAAAGCTAGTTGGACGTCTTAAATTCTCCGCGGTCCCGTGGGGTCGGTTCTACCTTGTAGTAGACCCCGTTGAGGTTGGCGTAGTAACACTGGTGGAACCACCAGCCGGCGTGGCTGATCTCGGCGCAGATGTTTCCCGTGTCCGGCGTGCTGAAACTCTGCCGGTCGTGATACCAGCTGAACGAGTCCTCCACCGTCCCGCTGAAGCCGGACACGTGGAGGCGGTACCGGTTCTCCTCGTCTTCTACCCTGCAGCAGCACGAGAAACAAACCGCAACGCTCAGGGATGGTTTTATCTTCTTTTTTAATTTTTTTTTTTTTTTTAATAAATTCTTTATGAAACAGTCGGATTTCGAGCAGCTTCTCATTTTCTAGCCAACAAACTTCAGATTTTTTTCAGGTTGAAATGCCTCGTGGTTAATCCTGATTAACAGCTTTGAGAATTGGCTGTAAACTCGAATTAATGTGATTACAGCCAACTTTAATATTACAACAACTGTCTGGAGAATCAACAGGAGAATCTTTCCCTCAGTGCACCACGAATCCTTGTACGGACACTAATTATGGAAATAAAAAAAAAACCTGGACAAACAACTGAAAGGTTCATTTGTTGTTAAACAATTTAAAATAATTTTATGTCACTTTCCCCAGAAATAAGGCTTCAGGGATGAAGTTAGAAAAAAAAGATTTCGACAAAATAGTCGGATTTATAAGTATGAACTTCTGTAAATATTTTCACATGCTGTTCATCTGTCTGAATAAAACTCCACTGAAATTGGAAATAAACATTTTAAATATGATGCAAACAGCTTATAGGCAAAAAAAAAAAAAAAAAAATACGATCTGCCATCTTGCTCGTTTTGTTCTAATTTAAAAATGAACAAAACGAGCACCTCCATCTGTAACAAAGCAGATTAAAGGGCAGATAAAGAACTGACGAGGTCCTCCTGTTAAATATCGGCCAGTTAGCTGCATACGCTTGTTTTTGGAAAACAAAAAAATATCCCCGGTCTGTGCGTCTACCTGAAGGTGTGGTACAGGGCGTGTCGGTGGACGTGGCTCCAGTCCTGCAGGTCGATGCGGAGGCTGTAGTGTCCCTGGTTGGACAGCAGGTGGAGCTGTTGGTTGCCCAGCCAGTGTTCTCCCCGCGGCTCGCCGAAGCCGTCGCGGTACTGAGACCAGCCTCGGTTGAAACTGACCGAGCCGTCGTGCCGCCGCTGGAACACCGTCCAGCCCCCGCCTGGTGCACACACACACATGTACACACACACACGTACACACACACACGTACACACACATGTACAGACACGTACACACACACACATGTACACACACATGTACACACACACGTACACACACACACACACACATGTACACACACACGTACACACACATGTACAGACACGTACACACACACATGTACACACACATGTACACACATGTACACACACACACGTACACACACACATGTACACACACATGTACACACACACACGTACACACACACATGTACACACACACATGTACACACACACACGTACACACACATGTACAGACACGTACACACACATGTACACACACATGTACACACATGTACACACAAATGTACACACACACACGTACACACGCACGTACACACACATGTACACACACACGTACACACACACGTACACACACACATACACACACACGTACACACACGTACACACACACACAAAATATGTAACGTTAGAATATCGACACGTCGATCGAAACAACTACGAACAGATCTGTCTACTAATAAATCGTCTCATGTCGTGAGTGTTGATTAATTTAATAACAAATGTTCAGTTGAAATCAACACAATCAACTTTAATATCACAAGAATCAATCTGTATTTTAATGTTTTTAAAATCAGCCAGTCATGAAATAAAAACCACTAATGAGAGCGATGAGACTCAAACAAAAGTTATCACATGTCAACCCGGATATCGCAGAAAAACGTGAAATAGACACGCTTTGGTGCCGTCTCGGCGTGAAAGTTACACGTTTCCCTGTAGCGTACCTTTCACGCTTGGACATACATTTAAATGCGTGTATGTTTCACGCTTTCAAAATGTGTCTATCTCACGTTTTGGTGGATGTGGACCGGCGTGTCTATTTCACGCTTTGCAGTGTTATTGGTTTGCGCGAAGAATAAAAACCAAAACAATAAGCTGAAAGATGCATTAAAGTGTTTTTATAGTGACATTTATATATATATATTTATATATATATATATCACCCTCGGTCTCCATGTCGCAGTAGACGGGCAGGGAGGCGCCGGGCGACATCACGATGGTGTAAACGCCAGAGCGACGGACACCATTGTGATACAGAGTCGCACAGTCTGACGGACAGAAGGACAGGTGCTGTCCGCCTGAGGGAGAGACAGACAGACAGACAGACAGACAGACAGACAGACAGACAGACAG
The DNA here is from genome assembly GCF_029030835.1 of Brachyistius frenatus. Classification (NCBI taxonomy): domain Eukaryota; kingdom Metazoa; phylum Chordata; class Actinopteri; family Embiotocidae; genus Brachyistius; species Brachyistius frenatus. The sequence goes on along the minus strand of NW_027210690.1, from coordinate 1,003,887 downwards.
ACAGACAGACAGACAGACAGACAGAGACAAAGGTTTTCATGTTGACTCATCCGGCCTTTTGATCTCCAACACTGTGACGTAAAAACAACACGAATACAGAAAACAACGCAAACATCAGCGAACAGCTTGTGACACCAAGAAACTACATCTGAGCTGCCATCTTAACTTTCACCAACATTTAGCAGCATTATCAGCTTCGTGTAATAAAATACGCTCGACAAAAGTATAACACTTTAGGTTTGGCTCCCATTTTTTCACCCGTTGAAGCAAACAATCTATTTTATGCTCACAGAACGTTTATTTCTCACAAATGGTTTTTTTTCCGCAAATTTCCAGCATTTCTCAGACAATAAAACGACGCTCTAAAATGTGGAGTTTTATCTCGAATTAGACACAATTTCACCTACAGACATGCACATATGTTCAATTAACAGCCAGCAGCTCTAATGGACATCCCTGCAGTCGGCATGGCAACCACCCGCTCCCCCGTGGCAGGGAAGAAAAACTACACATTTCAGAGCATTAAAGTGTTTGTTTTTGTCGGCGTGAATGCAACGTTTTTTTTTTTTTTAAGCTTTCTTTGAAATCGTTCGGTGAAACTTTGCAAACGCGTCGTGCAGCTCTGCAACTCACCACCGGGCCCGTTGCGTGAGTACCTGGAGGCAGCGTGTCTCGCAGGCCGAGCGGCGGCGTCGCTCTGACGACGTTGACCGCGCAGCCGGCGTCGCGGCTCAACCGCTGCGCGACGGCCGACAGGTTGCGGAGCTGCGCCTGCAGCTCGTGCAGCAGCGCCGCGTGCACGTGGAGCAGCGTGGCGGCCTCGGCGTGACGCAGCTCCAGAGAGCGCAACCGCTGGAGGAAGGTGGAGTTTAATCCGACGCCTTCTTCCGCCTGAGAGACGAACGGGACGAGAAAAAGGAGGCGGTGAAGCTCGTGCTCGTTCTTCTGCTGAAGAAAAGGCTGAAATTGTACAAATTAAAACAATAAGTAAATGCATTTGGAAATAAAGTGTGTTGTTTTTTTGTTTTTTTTAGCACCCAAAACAAACAACTTCTACATTTAGACTTTGTTAATCCAACAGTTGGGAAATTTAGTTGTCACAGCAGCATAGAAATTTAGAAAAGTTAGGAAAAAAAACAGGTTCACAATAAGAAAAAAATTACAGATAGATTTTTTTTTTTGGAAAAAGTAAAACCAAACCATAAATACACCCAAATAATTTAATAAATAATAATAATAATTAATTCAGTATTAAAGAGGCACTATAAAGTTGGCTCATGCACAGCAAATCAATAAAAAAAGAAGAAGGCTAACATGGCTGCTGCTGCTCGGTATACAACCTTTAAGATAAATTTGGGTTTTTTTCTTAAAAAAAAAAAAAAAAAGCTGACAGAAAACGGTTACGCTGAACTGATAATTTGATAAAAGCGAGCTGTTATTCGGGTTACAAAACAATGCAGGACCCCGGCTCAAAGGCCTGCGGCTAATCCTGTTAGCATTCAGGGTTAAGGAGGACTTAGTGGGTGTCAAGATAGAGAGATAAACAGAGGCAGAGATAAACAGAGAGAGATCGGGAGAGGAGGTTGTTGTGCTTTTTATCTGCATGAATAAAGTTTTCCACCGATCAGCAGCCTCGAACCCCGAATGTTAGACAAATTCAGATGTTCCCGTTTCCCGTTTGTTCCCCTTTGACCCGGCCGACGTGCTGAGTCAGCAAGTAGAAACATTACACTGTGATTGGAAAAGAAGAAGTTAATAGTCTAGTTTTTTTTATTTCTGTGACATCACTTTCCTTTTTCAGGGCTGAGTGGAGGTAAACGGGGCAGATTCACGCCGAAGTAATCATTTTCCCAAATCGCGGCGCATTGGAAGATAAACGGCCGACCCACCTGCGCCTCGAGGCCTTTGACCCGATGCCGGTGGTTCCTCAGCTCCTCCTGCAGCTCCGACATCGTCTCCCTCAGCTCCTCCAGCTGCTCCTTCCTGTCGCCGTTCTCGTGGAGCCAGTAGGAGATGTCGTCCGTGCAGCGGAACAAGTCCGGGCAGCGTTTCTGCGAGGTTCCCACCGGGGGCAGCGTCGCCACCAGCCGGCACTCGCCGTTGGACGCCAGGTGGCTGCTGAACTCGCCGCACGAACCGCCGGCGGTTCGGTTGGAGGTTTGGTCGGCGCCGCGCTCCACCGGCGGGGCGTCCGGGTTCAGGTCCGGGTGCGTCTCCAGCAGGGAGGTCGGGGGATGCCAGTCGGCGTCCTCGTAGTTGTCCTTGTTCACGTCGGCTTCGTCCCAGTTGGTTTCCGAGTTCGCGTCCGGCACGTCTCCGTTCGCTTCCGTGAGGCTGTTGGGGTGAACGTCCTCGTCGTGTCCGACGTCCGTGTGTTCGTCGGAGGTCGAGAGGTCACACCAGCCGGCCACGAAGACCAAAGTCAGAAACACGGACTGCCACTTCATCCTGAACATTCAACACCTCGGCCTCCTCCTCGACTGTCGGGATCAGCGTCGGGGTCCGACGTCATAGCAACGCAAAGTTAAGCATTCGATGTGGACCTCGACTCAGGGGGGCGAAGAACCGCCGGAGACCTGAAACAAAACATTGACGTTCATGACATTTCACGACGAACTCGTCTTGTTTAGCTTCAGCCCCAAAAAACAGGGTTGAAATCGGTTGACGTGATGATTTATCTTTTTATGTTTCAAAAAGTGAAAAGCGCCCGTGTACACCTCATCTGAACCCCGGACTTAAAAACGTACTCGAGTTCGGTGAGGAGCGTGACAGGCTGGAGATCTACGTTATTCCTCACATTGCCAGCTTTCTGCACATCCGACGGCTCCACTAGAGGGCGCACCAGAGAAACGAGGACACAACCACAACATCCAGACTGGAGACGACAATCGAGAGCGTCACTACTTTGCAGATTCTTACGTTACGTTAATTGAAAGCAAGTATAGGTTCAACCTTAGAGGAGGATAGCGGCACCGCATCAGATCTAAAAGCTCTCTGAGATCGGCACAACGCTAACATTTTAGTCCACAAAAAGACTCTTTTTCAAGCCGGAAGAATATTTGTCCAAAATCCTCCCTGTTCACTCAGAAAGCAGGAAAATATAACGAGCACATTTTACTGGAAATGTTGGAAGCGTAAGAGCAGCAGAAATGAAGATCTTTAGCACAATAAATAATAAATAAATAATAAAATAATAAAATAAATAAATAAATAAAAAAATAAAATAATAAAAAAACGAAGCTGAATAAATGCTCGCGGTTCGTTTTTATTTTCAGACTTTCAGAAGACGATTTTCTCAGAAATAAACTTTAATAGGAGGAAACCAGTCAAGCTAAAAAATCTTTTCAAGAAATCCGTTACTAATCTTTGAAAAATGCTCAATGACTGATTGTTTCTTTAACGTACATTTTTTTTAAATATTTAAGTTGAAACATATAAAGTATATTTGAGCAACACTCCTACCTGCTGCCATGTCGCAGTGCTGAACTCAGCTCAGTGGAAAAGCATCAGGAGACTCACTGTGTGTGTGTGTGTGTGTGTGTGTGTGTGTGTGTGTGTGTGTGTGTGTGTGTGTGTGTGTGTGTGTGTGTGTGTGTGTGTGTGTGTGTGTGTGTGTGTGGTATGACATCTTATCCTGATAATCCTGTAAGGGGATTAGCAGACATTCTCCTGGAAGGTGATAGATGACATGTAATGTGACTACAAGTTACAGTAAATAAAATAAACAGACCAAATGTGTGTTCTTTAAAGTAGCTTTTTTTTCTTTGATAATTTTAATGATCATGTTTCTATTTTTTCTATTATTTTCATCTCGTGTTATTTTTGTGTCTCCTTGGTGTGTCCCATTCTTGCGAATGCGATATCTCAGGAACACATCGAGGGAATTTCTTCAAATTTGGCACAAACTTTGACTCGAGGATGAACTGATCTGAATTTGGAGGTCAAAGGTCACTGCGAACTCACAAAAACACGTCTCTGGCCGTAAGAATTCAGATGTTAATTATGATAATTTCACACGAGCGTCTTATAAAATGGTGAAGATGACATTTTATATACAAAAGGTTAAGGTTTCTCTCGATTCACAACTTACACCTGTAAGTCTGTTTTTGTTTTTTTTCATGTGAATGTAAGAAGTGTTTCTGAAGGAAAGAGTAAGTCAAAGAACTGTTTTAACCTCGTTGGGGTTAACGACACAAAACTTTTAAGAACCGGGAGGTAAAAGAAAGTTATTGATATTTTTCATCAAAATATCGGCTGTCTGAATATGCATGCTGCTGTGATGTCACATGACATATAAAAAGGTGTTCAAATCATCGTTGTAAAAAACAACTTTATGAGATTCCGGCATGATTTATTTGGCAATTTGTGAAAACGAATTATTCGAAGATTATTAAAATTTGATTACTACGGGAATGTTTTGACTGAGAACTTGTTTCTTTTTTTGAATAATCTTCATTTATGCTGAAATCAGGTTACATTTAAAGTATGTGTCACATCTTCCACCCTCTTGTTTTTCTAATTGCCTCTAAAGAAGAACAAATATTTTAAACAACATAAACAACAAAATAGAAAACTAAACAAAAAGAAAAAAAAAACGTAATTTTTCATCGAGTAGCATCATTTTTATTTGCCCAACATTTAGTTTTATGTTTTATTCCCATCAGCCTCAGCTGTATGTTGTGTAAGATGCTAACATGCTAAAGTATAATACAAATAATTGGTTCTCCTTGTGAGCACGCTCGATAAAAGTTATCTTTGAATATGTGCGGACTAAATTATTATATTTAATATACTGGTTCGAACAAAACCGCAGAACGAAGGGCAGAATTTAATCGCAGGATTTGCTGAATAAAGTGCCTTCAGTTCTGACACTGTCGATAAAGTCCTCCGCTTGAGTCCAGCTGACTTCTGTTTCATCGTGCCATTACCTCTTCATCTTCTTCCTCAAACATACCGGAGAGTTGCGTGTGCGTAATGGATTGAATGGAGTTTCAAGGCCGCGGCCACCCTCTAATGGGTTTATATTTACCCGCCTGCCCCCAGAAGCTGCTCAGTTTGGTCCATTAGAGACAGAAAGAACAAGACGCTCGCAGAGAAAGGCTTTTGAATGACCGCTGACGTGAAGTACAGGAAGATCTCTGTAGTCAGTTTAGAAAACATTTTGTATTTGACATCCAAAGTATCGATTAGATACGTTTTAATTTCCTTTAAAGGCGTAAATGTTACTTTAATTAACATGATCATACAAGCATGCAGATTATTTATGTTGTCTGATGAGATATTAGAAGTTATTCCACAGAATTCAAAAAAGAAAAATCACGAATAAAAAATAAATATCCAATCCTTCTGTGATTTGATGATGCTAAGGTGAATGGTTGGTCAGGTTTAGGCACACTTGGTTAGGCTCCACCATATAAAAGTGATGCCAAATGCAGAAGTGCCTTAAAGTGCAATACCACTGAGGGCCACTAGGCGCTGGCCCCACCTACCTGACTGCACCACAGTCCTGTCATTTAAACAGACACGCCCCCAAACACAGCTGTGTTTGAGGCCTAATATCACTAACCCCTCACTTGTTAGGAAATAACATGGTTTGGGTACAAATCAAAACTTCGCTAAGGCTAGAGACTTTTGTCGTCATGGTTACACCAATAAACACACGGTTAAGTTGGCTACGTTAATCAGTTAAGAAAAGTAAAGAAGTTTCAATCACCTGTTTGAAACAGGAAATGAACAGCGCACACCTGTGTTCGGTGTGTTGTCGACCCATCCTCCACCCTGACCTCCTCCCTAAAATGAGGTCCTGTCTCTTTAAATATGTCACCTGACTTCCTCCAGTATTCCCGAGGCATTTGCTAAAACAACCGTTGCAACCCAGTATCACGGCAAAGCGTGAAATAGACACGCCCGTCCACTACAGCAAAACACGAGATAGCTACGCTTTGCGTGAAAGTTACACGTTTTCCTGCAGTGGACAAACATGAAACTTTCTTCACGCTTCGAGCCGTGTGATTTACAGGAAAATGAAACTTTTTACAAGAACACATGGCTGGAGTTAGGAAACGAAAAACAAATCCAGTCACCTCCTGAATTCGAGCATCATTTTCACCCGCCCCCCCACCCATGGTAGTCTGTGCGTATTGCAACCAAGCTACGACCCCTACCTCGTCTTATTTACTCGGTCTCAAAACCTCTGTTGCGGGACCTCGGTCACGTGATCCCTCGTCAAGTGACATTTACGCGCGTGTAAGTTTCACGCATACTAAACGTGCAACTTTCACGCCCGGTCCACCCAGAGCGTGTCTATCTCACATTTTGCTGTACTGGACAGGCGTGACTATTTCACGCTTTGCCGTGATTCCGGGTTGACGGACAATTTCTCACGCAACTGCGAGAGGATACGAATATCTGTCGTTGAGTCCGTGGCAAGGGAAAGAGAGTTTGTTTTTTGTCAAGGTAAAGGGAACTGAGACCTCAGCTAGAATCATGGGAGACTGTGAATCTCAAAAAGAAAACAAAATAATTTCCCAAAAAGTCGAACAATTCCTTTAAAGTGATTGAAATGACGTTCTTGAAGCGGCGGGTTCGTCCTCATAGACTTTTTTCTGGCCGTGTTATTGAAGTCTGCTTCAGCTCCATCGTTAGTCACGCCGAGGGCTCGGACAAAAGAAAGATGCTGCAGCAGGTGAGTGTTTGTAACTGTAGCCTCTGACTCACAGGTTTGAATCCCTCTCTTCCCCTTCCTGTGACAACATGTCGGTTTGGTGTTAATCTGCCTTCATCTTAAATTCATTTTCCACAGACAGCGAGGTTTTAAAAAAAAAGCATTTATTTTTTATTGTAACTTTTATCTTTCTAGCGGTTCAGTTTTCTTCCTCAACCGAGCTGCTTGTGTGGCTGACGACTAGTTTCCCCGGAAAGTTTCACGTTCAGAGGTTTTCAATGGAGACTGATGAAGACGATGATGATGATGATGATGATGATGATGATGATGATGGTGATGATGATGACGTATGTGTGTTTGGGCTCAGTGGAAGAGGGGAGTGACACTTAATTGATTGTCCATTTTCACGCAGCAGTGGGTGATGATGGGGAGAGGTAAAAACGTCATCGTCCATGTGTGTGTGTGTGTGTGTGTGTGTGTGTGTGTGTGTGTGTGTGTGTGTGTGTGTGTGTGTGTGTGTGTGTGTGTGTGTGTGTGTGTGTGTGTGTGTGTGTGTCCTTGGCCAACAGGGTATAAAATAAATCGAGAGGTCGGAGGGAGAAAAAGTGGAGGGGAACAACAGGAACCTCTGACGGACAAACGAAAAGCAGAGACAGACCAAGGTGGTGAGTGTCTTCATTATTTGTTTATTATTTGTTTTTATATTTCAATTTATATATTTGAATTTTCTTTGTTTTAATTCTTCAGAAATAAATAATATCTATATCCTTCAATTGATACATGTCATATTACATAAAATCAATTAATACTAATAGAATGGAGTAACGTAGAATAAAACTTTAAAATATAAAAAAATGATTGAAATGCGAGTCAGTAAGTTTTACAAATATTTTTTAGTATATTATGTGTTCAGATAAATTTATGTTAAAGAATTGAGGAATAAATAATACATTTTCTTTTTTTGAAAAATAATTCAACATTTTATGGTGTTATTATTGTTTCAGAATGAAAAATAAAAACATAATTTAACAGGGAACTTACTTCACAGACCAAATTTATTTTATGTAGAGAATTTCATGCAAAAACTGCAGCTCAAAACAAGAAATACGTAGTTTTTAAAATACCTTTTTATAGTTTTTAAGTTAGCTGCGCTTTTTTATTTGTTTTTACAATTTTCATGCATTTTTACTACTTTATTCTGAAATGGTTTGATGTAACTTCATTAAGTGCCTCTGCTCAAATCAACACTGTAAAAGGTTAAGAATATTTTTCACATAGATGATTATTGTTTGAATATATTTCTTAGAAATGATTGATTATTTGTTGAAAGTTTTGTTAATTGAAGTTTTAGGATAATTAGATTTTTTTTAATTTTTTTTTTTATTTATCCCAACAGGTGGAAGTTGTTTTATTGCACTTTGGAAACACAGATTAAAAACAAATGAATAAAATCGACTGTATGTGAAGTGATTAGAGGCTTTTATTTTATAATTCTGCAGCGGCATGTGTCCTGCGTGGCTATTGGTGGCTGCAGCGGTGGTGGGCGTGGTCAGAGGAGCCGTCAGTCAGTGCTGGGAGCATCCCGGCTGTCAGGAGGTCAACTCTGAGAGCAGCATGATGGTGAACACACACACACACACACACACACACACACACACACACACACACACACACACACACACACACACACACACACACACACACACACAGATATGGCATCTTGAGGAAAATAGGTTTCGGTGACATTAGATTCAAGGATTGATAACTGGAGTCAGGACGAGCTTATCTCAGCATGAAGACCAGAAACAAGGAGAAACATGTACAAATACACCAACCGACACTAATCCAGCTCATTATTTAACATAATATGTTCGGAATAAAACAGAAAGATTTTTCCCATCAACTTGCGCAGATGTCGTGACGGAGTGAATAAAAACATTGTGTGAGTTTGGTTGAGATCATGTTGGTCATTTTCCAACAAAGCTAACTTATTAGCTTATTTTACCGACGTGTCTCTGACGGGTCATCGGTTCAACATTACCAAGTGCAAATATCAAAACATAAATCTTTGTGAGAACGGCTGGCAATATGCAACAATCAGGGAGACGTTCAGGTCATGTCACGTATGTCGGTCGAGATCCGCTTATGTACGTCTGGTGGACGAGACGAGTTCCTTATCTGGACATACGAGGAAGACCCCGTTGAAACGTCCTCAGACATCCAAGACTGGTTCGATGTACGGTTCCATAAGTAAGACCCTGCTTGAACGTCCCAAGACATCCGACAAGTTCAATATCTGAACGTCTGAGTAGGAACCGCTTTAAACGTCCCCAAACATCCGAGACGGGTTCCGAACGTCCGAGTTGCGTCTTCGTCCGGCATTAATAAGTCGTTGTTTTCATCTACGTGATTGGCACGAAGCGTTTTCACGACTCGATTGTAGGAAGGTTGTTATTGATGTTAGCCGTTGGCGCCTTCGACCTTCGACCAATCCTCACCGTTTCATTCGGGATCAATTTATGGAGCGTCAACACGTGCCGCCCGCTGACTTCCTGAACATGAGGCTTTTCTTTTATTGTCCTTGTTCCCTTCTCATAAATACATCTTCTCTCGCCGGTCCTGCAGGAGTGCGTCCAGCTCTGTCGCTCCAACAAGATGCCCGTCTTCCTCGGCGATACCCACCTCCAACCGCCTCCTCCGTCAGACCTCCTTTCTCTTTTCCTTTTTCCCTCCTCTCCCTCCTCCTCTCCCTCCTCCTCCTCCTCCTCCTCCTCGCCTCAGGCCAAGCGCTCCTACTCCATGGAGCACTTCCGCTGGGGGAAGCCGGTCGGGCGCAAGCGCCGCCCGGTCAAGATCTACACCGCCAACGGCGTGGAGGAGGAGTCGGCCGAGCATTTCCACGGAGACATGAGGAAGCGGGAGCTGGCCGGCGACGCGGTCGCGGCCGAGGACGAGGAGAAGTCGGCGCAGGAGGAGCAGGAGCAGAAAAAAGACGGCGCCTACAAGATGAAGCACTTCCGCTGGAGCGACCCGCCGGCCAGCAAGCGCTACGGCGGCTTCATGAAGAGCTGGGACGAGCGCAGCCAGAGGCCGCTGCTCACGCTCTTCAAAAACGTCATCAACAAAGACGGACCGGAGGAGAAGGTGGAGCAGTGAGGGAGGGGAGGGTGGAGGGAGAAGAGGAGGCATCTGATTGGCCGACAAGTCCTATTACCAAATACATATACGATACGTTTGCACGGCAAAAAAAAACAGCCCATGAGAGTGATTTCTAATATGACTCCTAATTTGTTTTGCCATTTACATTCTGAGTAGAAATGGCAGTTCATCTGCTGGTTACTTTGTTGACTAATTCTTGTTGATATCGTCCTTTTCCCAGAGTCCAAGTTGAGATTTTTATTTTTATTTTTTGGGGGGTTCGTCCAACAGTCCAAAGAAAAGCACCCACTCACAACTAACGTGGTTTTTGCACGAGTACAGTACAGGAAGTGCAATATCTCCGGAATGCAAATCTTAGGGAGGAGGTCAGGGTGGAGGGTTGGTGTGCAAAACGCAGCTCAGCATTCCCATTCTTACGTTTGTTTTGTTTTCAGGCAACAGAACTTTGGTGAGCTTAAGGCTCCGGGGAAATGTCATGGTTTGTGTTACATGTTGACTTTTTCAGCACTAAATCGAGACCATGATGTTTCCCTGAAGTTTTTTTGTTTTTTTTCAGTTTCTGCTTTCACAAAAATTTTTCATTGAACTCTTTATTTCAAAAGAAACCAACATTACTTGGTTAAGATTAATATGAAAACAAGAGTTGTTTTTCAAACGGCCACTAGAGGGCGCTCGACAAGGAAGTACCGAGTAGTGAAAGATAAAGAATCTGGCTTTTCTATTCTTGTGAGGACTTGCGGGGATCATTAGCAGACCCTTTTAAAACTCCGTTCTTCTTCCTGTCTGCAGCGCCACCCAGAAGTTTTATATTTTGATTTATGTAAATAACTGTAAATGACAACAATGAAAACATAAAGATGTTTGCAAGCAAAAGATGTGTCGTTTATCCATCGTCATAATTAATTATGTAATATACACTACTGTGAAAATACAGAATAGTATTTAAAGAAAGATAAATTCATGAACTTTAAATAATGAATTCATCGATCTACAAAAGGCTTAGAAAATACTTTTTCTAATCTCATTATACATTTACAATGTTAAAGATGGTGTAGATTATATATACTTGTTTGATTAACGCTTAAGTTTAATGCATGTCAAGGGAAAATAAAAAACAGAGATACATGAGCAGTACCACGATTAGTCCACCAGAGGGGAGCATTGGTTCACAGCTCCATTGCATCAATAGAACAATGCGGCTGTGGCACCAAAATCTTGTGGATTGATTAATTAATTAACTAATGTTAATGTAATATTTTATCATAAGAGTAATCTTAGCTAGAGGTTTTTTTTTTGTTCTAGAAATATTTTGAGGATATTATGCAATGTTCTCGTAATGTTTTCAGTGTGAAATTTTTTCATATTTGCTCCCAGAATGTTCTTAAAAAAACAATTTCATAACATGGTCAAAACATTTTGCACTAATTCCTAATTGTTTTTTTGTATTGTTCCCCGAATATAGGCAGGTCAGGACTGGGAGCACTGGTCTCTCCTCAGTGTCTCTGAGATGGGAGTCTGGGAGCCCCGGGTGGCCTCACAGGTCACAGAGCCCACCTTCCCCCACTGGTCTGCAGGGAGCCTCAGGGTGCTGCTCCAGCTGTAGCGGCCGTCCTTCTCCAGCACAGCGAGGCTCCTGCTCTCCTCCCAGCTGATGCTGCTGCTGCTGCTGCTGCTGCTGCCGTCCACCTTCCAGGCCAGACTCCAGTCTGAGGGGAAGCCCTTGTTGGCCAGGCACATGAGGGTGGCCTTCTCATTCTTCTGCAGCTCCTCCACGGAGGGGGGCAGCACCGTCAGGGTGGGACTGGCATCACCTAGGAGACACCAATCAGGTTAGAGGACAGGAAACGCACTTGGACACCTTCACTGGGAGACAGTTCATTTGGTCTTTTCAGGAGTTTCAGTCAGATGTTTTTTCTGCTCCACCAGTCACTCACTCACACATTGTTTCACTTCCCTTTAAGAAGCATCTCATGCAAATCAGCACAGAGAGAATCATCGTACAGTTTACACTGAAATATGTCAAACTACTCTGAAAATAAAAGAAGCAGATGTGGAAAAATTTACAATCAAAGTTTTTCTGAACATCATCATTAAAAGTCTGAACGACACGTTAGTTTAAAGGATTTAGAGGAAACAAGGACAGGAAAGAAACTCACCAACATAAAATGTTCTACATGTGGATTTTAATCATTATTTAAGTGTTTAAGTAATTTCAAACTAAATTTGAAACCATATTTGACAGGATAATAATATAGATGATTTTGCTAACTTACAAATACGCATCTTTATCTTCACTCTGTCCAGTTTTACTGATAGAATTTGTATTCAACCTAACAACAGTTATTGTGCTGGAAAATCACAAACTAATCAGAGGAGGAATAAAGTTTTATCTTTTCTACACATCAAGTTCTTTAAACTTCAGTCTGACAGTGAAAATGTCAAAAGTTTAACTGAGTTATCGGCTCCATGATATAAGAAGACAAATACAAATATAAATTCAAACATTGCTGCAACCAAAAAGTTTCATTTTCCATTCTAACACTAAACAAACAATACTAAAATTAGTTTACTATTTCCTTTTTAGTGTTGAAAAGAGAATAAACTTACTTCCAATATCCAGTCTGGTTCCTCCACCAAAAGTCCACCACAGTGATACAAACTCATTGAACCGCCGTACAAAAACCTCTGACTGTAGAGAGACACGGCTCTCTGACTCTGAAACACTGAACTAAACCTACAAGCCTCCACATGCAGCTTTAACATGAAAACCAGAAATAAATATTCATCATCTGAACAGTTTTAATTTTCTATATTCTTTCAAATTAGTTTTTAAACTTCCATTTCAAAATCAGACGTTTTCAGCAAAATTATACATGTAAAAAAAAAAAATAGATTTTTCTTCAGACATTCTGAGCAATTAAATAAAAAAATAATTCAGTGACACACTCGTTCCCAAAATAAAACAGCGTTAAGTTGTACTTACTTCCAACATCCAGTCTGGTTCCTCCACCGAACGTGTTCCACAGTGATACAAACTCATTGAACCGCCGTACAAAAACCTCTGACTGTAGAGAGACACGGCTCTCTGACTCTGAAACAAACAAACTCACCAAAACAACTTACTACTTTTATAAATTTGTCAGCTGATAGGAAAAACCAAAATAACAGTGTAACAAAATATGAGAATTTATCATTTTGTTTTTAACCCCATTTAAAAAAAGTTGGGACGCTTTGGGAAATGTAAATAAATAAAGAACAGGATGATTTGCAAATTCCATAAACACACTTTTAATTGAAAATGGACCAAAGGTAACATATCAACATTCAAAATGAGAAATATATTCTCATTTTGAATTTGACAGGGTCATATTGTCGACTGTGTCGCATCACCTCTTCTTTTAACAACACTGTGAACATTTGGGAACTGAGGAGATCAGTTGCTGGAGTTTTGAAAGTGAAATGTTATCCACTTTGATCTTATATAGAATTTGAGCTGATCAACACTTTGGGATCTCCTTTGTCATATTTTTCTTTCACTATGCACCAATTGTTTTTCAGTGGGTTGCAGGTCTGGGCTGCAGGAAGGCCGGTTTATCACCCGGAGTCTTCTACTAGAGAGCCATGTAGTTGTAATATGTGCAGAATTTGGTTTACCATTGTCTTGTTGAAATAAGCAAGAATTCTCCTGAAAACATGACGTTGTTTGGATGTCAGCATATGTTGCTCCAAATCTAGTATTTATCCTTCAGCATTCATGGTGCCTTCCCAGACTAGTGCGTCCCTGCACCATCACAGTTGTGGCTTGAGAATTGCGTCTTGTTAACCAGTTGGGTGGTCCCTCTCCTTTCCAGCCTGGTGGATACAGTGCCCATGATTTCCAAAAATAATTACTAATTTTGATTTGTCTGACCACAGGACAGTTTTCCACTTCACCTCAGAGAAGGCGGCGGCGAGTCTGGATCATGTTTTTATCTTTTTCGTCTTTGGAGAGTTTTAACCTGAATTTGTGGATGCAGCGATGAACTGTGTTCAGAAACAACAGTTTTCAGAAGTGTTCCTGAGCCCATGCAGTGATTTCCACTACAGAATTGTGTCTGGTTTAAATGCAGTGCTGCCTGAGCGCCCGAAGATCACCACCATCCAATATTAGTTTTCAGCATTGTCCCTTCTGTCCAGATATTTGTCTGGATTCATTGAATCTTTTAATAATATTATGAACTGTAGATGATGAGATCATAAATTTTTGGCAATTTTCCATCGAGGAACAACTGATTGATAAATTTATAAACATCAAAAGACTGATAAAAGTCCCTGTTGGAGTCGGTCGGATCATTTCCATAGAGAGCCACTTTGCATCAGCAGCACCATGCTCCAGTGCTCTGGGACACTTTATAGTCCTGAGAGTTTGAACACTGGATGACTGACAGCTGTCCTTCATGACAACAGAAGCCACAGAAATCCTCCTCATCAGAAACATGACTTTGACCTGCGTCCTCATCTGGACTCTCCTCTGCTGCTGCTTCACAGGTAAAGTCCAGAGAATCCAACTCCTCTCCTCTATGAACATCCGTCCCTCTGAAATGAAGCCCACAAAACCGTGACGCTGCTTGATGTTGTTGTCTCTGTATCCTCAGAGTCCAGAGGCCAGGTCACAGTGACTCAGTCTGGAGCAGTGAGCTCTGCTCTGGGAGGCTCCGCCACCATCACATGTACAACCAGTCAGAGGGTAGAACATGTCAATTATTTTAGCTGGTACCAACAGAAAGATGGAGGAGTTCCTAAACTTCTCATTTATTATGCTAGCACCAGACAATCAGGGATTTCAGATCGTTTTACAGGCAGTGGATCAAACTCTGACTTCACTCTGACCATCAGAGGAGTCCAGGCTGAAGATGCAGCAGTTTACTACTGTCAGAGTTTTCATTACATCAACAGTCAGTATTTGTTCACACAGTGAAAAAGCGTCGTACAAAAACCTCCCTCAGTCAGACTGAACAGAAACTGAACTGATACAGTTCACTGAGTACACACACACACACACACACACACACACACACACACACACACACACACACACACACACACACAAATAGAAATAAACTTTTGTGTGCATTAAAGAAATCTGAGATGTTTTACTTGAACTAATGAAAAATGTGACAAAAACTAACACCTTGTTTTATCTATGTTTGCAGAGAGAATTTAGAAAATATACATTTTTAATTATTGTCTTGTTAATTTCCCTCAAAACAGATTCATTATTAAGACGTGAGAAACTGTAAGAACAACATACAACAAGTTTTAACAACATTAAAATGAGTAAATACATTAACAATCTACCTTCCTTTAAACTGACTGATTCATTGATCAACTCACTGAAACTATTTAAATGAAACAGGAAGCTTTCTGAAATAAGATTTACCCTGAAGAGGAAAACTGAATATAAAATCTGACAAAATGTGTTGAAAGTTTTTTCCAATTAATCCTCTGATAAACTGATTGATCCATTTATAAACATCACCAGACTGATAAAAGTCCCTGTTGGAGTCGGTCGGATCATTTCCATAGAGAGCCACTTTGCATCAGCAGCACCATGCTCCAGTGCTCTGGGACACTTTATAGTCCTGAGAGTTTGAACACTGGATGACTGACAGCTGTCCTTCATGACAACAGAAGCCACAGAAATCCTCCTCATCAGAAACATGACTTTGACCTGCGTCCTCATCTGGACTCTCCTCTGCTGCTGCTTCACAGGTAAAGTCCAGAGAATCCAACTCCTCTCCTCTATGAACATCCGTCCCTCTGAAATGAAGCCCACAAAACCGTGACGCTGCTTGATGTTGTTGTCTCTGTATCCTCAGAGTCCAGAGGCCAGGTCACAGTGACTCAGTCTGGAGCAGTGAGCTCTGCTCTGGGAGGCTCCGCCACCATCACATGTACAACCAGTCAGAACGTTTATGGTTCTAACTATTTAGCCTGGTACCAACAGAAAGATGGAGGAGTTCCTAAACTTCTCATTTATTATGCTAGCACCAGACAATCAGGGATTTCAGATCGTTTTACAGGCAGTGGATCAAACTCTGACTTCACTCTGACCATCAGAGGAGTCCAGGCTGAAGATGCAGCAGTTTACTACTGTCAGAGTCTTCATCAGATCAACAGTCAGTGGTTGTTCACACAGTGAAAAAGCGTCGTACAAAAACCTCCCTCAGTCAGACTGAACAGAAACTGAACTGATACAGTTCACTGAGTACACACACACACACACACACACACACACACACACACACACACACACACACACACACACACACACACACACACACACACTAGAAAGTTTGAAGGAATTTTCTATATTTCTGCATGAACATGAAATCCTCAGATTTGAACACAAGTCCTATAAAAGAGAACCTACTGGGTCCAATTCTGTTTTATATGTTTATAAATGCAACCTCTTGGATCTCTGTTTAAAACAACCAAGATTGCGTCACACTTCTATGCTGACGATACTCAGGTATACCTGCCTCTGAAACCTGACACCGCCTCTATGAATTCTTAAACAACCTGATTGGCTGTGTGAAAGTGTGAAAGAAGGACAGAGTGGGACTCTAAGATGTGAAACTTCCTGTAAACTGCCGGGAATGTTTGGTTTAGAAATGCAAAAAGAAGACTGGCCACAACACCGAGCCAGCGCAGAGGATGCTGGGAATTATGTGTGTGCTTTTGAAGGCCCGGGGTCGGTGCAGAGTGATCCTCTGTTTGTGGATGTTCAGTGTGAGCAGAACAATCTTTACTGTAACGAGGACCAGCGCTCTGTTAAAGGAGGTTTTCATTTCCTGGTTGAGTTTGGATCTGGATGAATCAGAGAGGAGGAAAAAGAAAGGAAACGTGCTGATTGGTTGATAGTAGAATATCATCAGCATACAGTGATTTTACAGAACCATGTCAGTGTGTGTGTGTGTGTGTGTGTGTGTGTGTGTGTGTGTGTGTGTGTGTGTGTGTGTGTGTGTGTGTGTGTGTGTGTGTGTGTGTGTGTGTGTGTGTGTGTGTGTGTGTGTGTGTGTGTGTGTGTGTGTGTGTGTACTCAGTGAACTGTATCAGTTCAGTTTCTGTTCAGTCTGACTGAGGGAGGTTTTTGTACGACGCTTTTTCACTGTGTGAACAACCACTGACTGTTGATGTAATGATAACTCTGACAGTAGTAAACTGCTGCATCTTCAGCCTGGACTCCTCTGATGGTCAGAGTGAAGTCAGAGTTTGATCCACTGCCTGTAAAACGATCTGAAATCCCTGATTGTCTGGTGCTAGCATAATAAATGAGAAGTTTAGGAACTCCTCCATCTTTCTGTTGGTACCAGGCTAAATAGTGGTTGTTGCCATTATAAACGTCCTGACTGGTTGTACATGTGATGGTGGCGGAGCCTCCCAGAGCAGAGCTCACTGCTCCAGACTGAGTCACTGTGACCTGGCCTCTGGACTCTGAGGATACAGAGACAACAACATCAAGCAGCGTCACGGTTTTGTGGGCTTCATTTCAGAGGGACGGATGTTCATAGAGGAGAGGAGTTGGATTCTCTGGACTTTACCTGTGAAGCAGCAGCAGAGGAGAGTCCAGATGAGGACGCAGGTCAAAGTCATGTTTCTGATGAGGAGGATTTCTGTGGCTTCTGTTGTCATGAAGGACAGCTGTCAGTCATCCAGTGTTCAAACTCTCAGGACTATAAAGTGTCCCAGAGCACTGGAGCATGGTGCTGCTGATGCAAAGTGGCTCTCTATGGAAATGATCCGACCGACTCCAACAGGGACTTTTATCAGTCTTGTGATGTTAGATCATTCCTGATACAGGAGATCATTCCAGATACAGGAGATCATTCCTGATACAGGAGATCATTCCTGATACAGGAGATCATTCCAGATACAGGAGATCATTCCAGATACAGGAGATCGTTCCAGATACAGGAGATCATTCCTGCCCACTGCCATAAGACTTTACAATAACTCACCTCTGGCAAAATCCATCACAGTACAAAAACACTGTTGACTGTGTTTCTTGGTTGCTTGTATATTATATGTATATTATATATATAGATATATACTGTACCGTATGTATATATATATATAAGTATATATATATATATGTTGACTGTGTATATGTTGACATATATATATGTTGACTGTGTTTATTGGTTTGTTGTATATAATATATATAGATATTTAATGTACTGTATATATACTGTATGTACTGTGCATTTTATATTTTATATTTATATTTTTTATTTTATTGCTTTTCTATTATATTATTCTATTCTATTATTATTTTATTCTATTGTTTCTATTATTGCTCCTGTATGTATGCTGCTGTGGCGAAAAAATTTCCCCTCGGGGATTAATAAAGTATATACCTACCTACCTACCTACCTAAATGGATCAATCAGTTAATCAGAGTATTGATCAGGAATGTGTTTATTTTTGTTCTTCTATGAATTCAGTTTGATGGACTAAATTTTACAACTGAAGAACGTGATTCATTCTCCTGCTCATTTTTGTGGAATTTTTTCCCAAAAAAGTAAAAACTGAATTACTCGTTAGGTTGCTTGGTTTGTTGCTTCGTTGGCTGTTTGCTTGGTTGGTTGTTTGCTTGTTTGCTTGGTTGGTTGCTTGGTTGCTTGGTTGGTTGCCTTGTTGCTTGGTTGGTTGCCTTGTTGCTTGGTTGCTTGGTTGGTTGCTTGGTTGCTTGGTTGTTTGCTTGGTTTGTTTCTTGGTTGGCTGGTTGCTTGGTTTGTTGCTTGATTGCTTATTTGGTTGGTTGCATAGTTGCTTGGTTGGCTGGTTCGTTGCTTGGTTTGGTTGCTTGGTTGGTTGCTTGGTTGCACAGCTGTCTGTGTCTTCAATCCAAACCGCTGCAAAGTTTTCATCCAGTTCACTTGATCTTTCTCAAAAGTTTTATTTTGTCACATTTTGAACATCACAAATAAATATATTTAAACATCAGAGTTTTGTTTTGTAAAAAAAAAAATAAAAAAAGATTGTCTTATTGAGTTGATTTAATAATGTTTTGAGTTTTTACTTTGAATTGAATAGGCAACATAATATAAGTAATGTAATGTGTTTTTAATTGTTAATCTCAGAAAGTGTAGTTTGTAGATTCTAAATAAAAAGAGCAAAGGAAAAAAATATCAAGTGTAAATTTTTATCTTTAGTACTGAAACCTGTCTGTTGCCATGGTTCAGCAGTGATGCCTTACTGTTGCCAAGGTTACTGAGTTGAAAGATGGAAGTGAAACACTGAGGAGCAGTTTTCGTCCAAACTCCCAGTTTCTCCGTCTCAACGTGTAACTCTGTCTTTCTCTTTCTTACCAGACTTAATACTGAGTCATATTTTCTTCGTTCAGATGTTAATTTTTCAGATCATAAAGATCGATTAACCCTTCAAATTAAAAAATAAAGTTTTCATGGGGTATATGTCTTTATCAACAATATAAATTTTTGTATTGGACGTAACTTGTGTCTTTTAACTTTTTATGAATCCAGTTGAGAGTTTGTATTTTTCATAAAGGTGAATATTTAAAAGTCATGTTTTTTTAGGTTTGAGGGATGTGGTGAAGGTTTTTAGACGCCAATCTGTGTCTTTAGATTATATTGTGATGGTTGATGGCAGCTGTGATCTGGAAAGAAGCTGAAGGTCAAAGGTCATGACCAACTTTTTTTCTCAAGTACTTTCCCAGGTTGGGTCCTCTTGACTTTTTGGTGAAGCACATTTGATTCGTTTTGTATTTCATCCTGCTTCAAATGCAACAGGATTAAAGTTTAAGTAATTTTTTTATTCTATTTTTCATTTTATTTATAATGATAAATTAAGGTTTCTATTGAGCAGGAGTCATTTGAAGGCTGTTGTCAGTACAGATGGAGGTGAAGTAATTGAAAAAGGGGACAAGAGGTGTTTTTTTTATTATTATTTTAAAGTCTGTCATCCTCATTTTATTATCACGTTTCGAGTTTCCACAGTTGAATTAACTGACTAATTGCGACCTCTTCTGGTCTAAAAGTGTCATTGCGCATGTTTAAGGGAGACCAGATGAAGGAACTTATAATTTAATCAGACCGACTTCATGATTCTTCTTCTTTGCCCGTTTTCAGTCTGAACTTATTCTCCTCAACTGTGGACCTATTTTTTGTCTTATAGCAATGTCTTTTCTTTTTTTATTCGTATCTGTTTATTTTGCTGATCAAACAAAGACTTTTCCTCGACTCCCACGTACATACTCGGGTTAAAAAAGTGCTGCCGGGCCTTGTTGCTCCACACGACTAATAACCGCTGCTGTCGGTGCAAAATGAAGATCATGAACACACCCTTGAGAGAACCAGCAGATGTTTTGTGTTTTGTGTTTAACGGCAGGACAAGTCGAGTTCAACCGGGCCGTAAATAAAGCCTGTGAGGAGGAACATCAGAAACTTAGAAAATACTTCCTTAATACGCTGAATAAGGGACATTTGTAAGAGGTTGTCTCGTTACCGATGTCTTTCTTCATCATGGACACCTGTTCATGTCCCTGATGGCACCAACACTGACCTAAATTCAGCACAAACATTTTGGTTAGACGATATATTTGTAGGCCAGGCAAGTTTATTTGTGGAGCACATTTCAACAAGGTAATTCAAAGTGCTTCACATAAAACCATTAAAAGCATCAAAACATCAGGCAAAAGAAAAGCAAATTTAAAAACAATTAAGAGCATTGATTGAAACATTAAAAACAGTCATTCAACATTAAACAAGCTAAAAAAAATAGAATAAAAGTTGCAGAGCAGTTTAAGAAATAAAATACAGTAATGAAATGCAGAAATACAAGAAATTTGTAGAAACTCTTCTTCTTCTGCGTCGCTGCAAAATGTTTTAGGCTTCAATCAAGAGAAATATGTTGAGTGTTTTTTTTTATCGACACTGGAAAAGGGGGATTAATCGAATTTAGTGGTCGTTTCTGTTGATAAACTTTGTAGTTTAATTTTAGCTCTGATTTCCAACTCCAGTAAAAAAAAAAAAAATGAATCAGAACTTTAGCTGCCAAATCCTCCGTCATGTTCACCAGCTTGTTACTAAAGCAGTTTGGCAGTGGGCAGGCAGATTATAATGATAATAATCAACTTTATTTGCGTTGCACCGTCCAGTTCTTTACAGCAAGAAAATTACATTCAGTGTTTCACATGAAAACAGATATATAGGAACATTTAATAAAATACATAAAATGCATAAGAACAGATTAGAAAATAAAATACAAGACAAAACATGAATAAAATAGAGTTAAAATATAGACTAACGTGAAAGAGAGGACATTTCCCAGTGTTAGGCTGGTATAGATGATACTTTACAGCTTTTTATTTTTCAAAAAAACAGCTGAATTGAGGCACATGGGAGTAAACCATTAAGGTGGGGGGAAAAACAATAAACTGAAAGACACTAAAACTCAATGAAAGTACAGATTTACCCTTTAAATGCCTCCACAGATGGAGCCGACAGACCGATCAGCTGATCACAAACGGATCGATCCGGGATTCAGCCGGCACGTGTCCGGAACAAAACTCTGACCGAAACACAACAACATGTTTCTGACAAAAACAAACACCGGAAACTGTTGCACGTGACGTTCCCGTAAATGTCATCCAAAACAGTGAGAGTCCGGAGGGCTGTCCCGGTAAATATAGAGGCACAGTGAAGGGACAACGACCTGACCGGAAGCCGTGTGAGTGCACCTTCAAAAATAAAAGCACTACAATGTGACAGGGTTGAGAACAGGCTTCTTTCTTTTTTTAGATTAGATGGAGAAAACATGTAGTTTCATTTGAAAAGAGGTAGGCTATGATTTCTTATGGAAATCTGTAAAATACAACAACAGTCATGGTTTGTGAGGGTGATTTTAATCTATTTTGGGGCATTTTGAGTCTCTTTGTCATCATTTCTTTCTGTTGTTGTGGTTATTTTCATTTATAAATTGGCCCCTCTAAGTTTTTGTGGTCTTTTTGTGTTTTTTTTATGATTGATTTAATCTATGTTGGGGTCATGTTGTGTCTCTTTTACTTGTTTCACATCACTTAGTGCCCGTTTCAAGTCTCTCAGTGATTTGTTTCGCATGCTTGTTGTGGTTGCTGTAGATTTTTCTTAAATTTTTCTGGACAATTTTGAGCCTCTGCAATTCTTAACAATAACAGTTTAAGTGTCTTCTGCCATTTTTGTTGTGATTTTTGAGTTTCTATGCGGTCATTTTTATGTCATGGTTGTTGATTAAAATCAGTTTTTGGTCATTTTGAATGTCTTTGATGGTATTTTCTACCTCTTTGCAGTTTTTTGTTGTTGTTGTTTTTTTAAGTCATTTTAAGCGTCGTTTAACTGTCTCGTGTTTTGTGGTAGTTTTGCATGTTTTGACGCCATTTTGAATCTCGTCGTTGGTCGTTTCTATGGTGTTATTTACGCAACAAAATTGAACAGATGAAGCGTTGTAGCTGGGCTTTTATTTTGAAAACCCGTGACCGGAACACACCTTTGCTCACTGCGGTGTTTGACTCGAGCGGGGGGGAGGAGGGGGGGCGTTTATAATGTGAGACAGGAGAGTGAGGAGGGAGCACCGACTCGGAGCTTCTTCCTCGTCACTCAAACTTTCTGAACTTTTGGTTTAAACTCTTCGTCTGTTGTTTCTTCCTCCTCTTCTTCCTCCTCCTCCTCTTCCTCGATGTCGACCACCGGCTGCTCCCCGTCCGGTGACGGGATGTACTCCAAGCTTATAGATGACGAGACCAATTATGAGGAGCTCAACCGCAGGCCAGATGTTGGACACTCCGGTGAGCACTTCAAAAATCACCGACAACAACGATCTGCTGTTTTTACTGTTTTTACTTTTATTGATTATCGTCCTGCTGCTTACAGGCATTATTTTAAAGTTATTCATGCATTCTTTAATATGATAACAATTGTTTTTAGCTGCATGCAAACTAGTTTAATTTGCATTAATCTGCTTTTCTTTTCTTTTTTTTTATCTTTTGATGGTAAGTCTTTTATTTTCTTACATTTTATAGACCAAAAACAAAATAATCAGACATGTTACTAGATTACTTTGTAGATAGATAGATAAATAGACGTATAAATATAGCTATAAAACACCGCACAATAAAAAAACAAAAACAAATAAAAGTCAAATTTACAGTTAATAGTGGTTTAAAAACCAGCCTGAGAACAGAAGGGTGAATAAAATCAACGCCCCACTGAATAAATAGATTAATAAAATAAAAATAAAAAGTGCCACTGATTATTATTTCACAACTACAGCAACACAGTTCAACGTTGTCCCAAAAACTTCAAGGAATTTAAGACAGTTTTTTAATGTTTTTCTTTTTTTATAACTAACGATGATAGAAAGAGATAAAAAGCGAATAATGAATAGAATCAGAGACTTTTCTTAACGTTTAAATGTCAGATTTAAATCTAACAGCAGTCCGACGTTAGAGATTCAAATCACAAATATGTATAACCGTGTCCGCTACAACTGGAATGGGAGTAAAAAAAAATGGACGTATATTCTCCTGGTTTTAAAAGTGAAGTTGCTTTCAGGTGCCACTAGGGGGCTCGCTCCAAAAAACAAAAAAAAAAAAACTCCACTAGACTCAAAAAGCATCGTTATAGAGTCATTAGATCAATTCCCTGCTTCTGATCGGTGTTTTGGTCTTTCTGGAAATTCTAGTTCAAATTTTTGATGACAAATTTTCTTCCCCCCTCAGTTCATCCGGTGTCGCCGGTCCGAGTGGCCTCCAGGCTGAGTGGCCCCGGGCTGAGTGGCCCCGGGCTGAGTGGCCCCAGGCTGAGTGGCCCCGGGCTGAGTGGCCCCGGGCCCTACCGCCTCGCCACCATCTGCCTGGCGACGCTGTGCGCCGTCCTGCTCATCTCCATCATCGCCGTCTCGGTGCACTGTGAGTACGAAACCGTCAGATATTAAAACTTCCCTCATTCCTGTTTTAAGGACACGCGCACCATCTTCTGCAGACCTCGAAAACTGAATTAAAGTTTCAAGATTGAAAACTCTTATGTGGTTGAAAAAGAGCCTTTTTAAGTTCAATTTAATACCACTATATTTTTTTTAAGAAAGTTAACATTAAGTTTCATTCTTTTGTTGAATTTTCTTTTTTTTTAAGGGAGGTTATGTTTTTTGGGGGGTTTTGTTTGTCGGTAGAATTACAGAAAAACTATCGGCCTGATGTTCATGAAACTTGGTGGAAGGGTGCAGCGTTGGTCGAGAAAGAAGCCTTGAAAGTTTGGAGCAGATCCGAATCACGGTGGCAGATCCACTAATTATTTTTCGCTTTCGTTGACATCGTAGGATTTATAGCATTTTTTTGGCCTACTGCATTGCAATACATCTAAAAATCCAGTAGGTGGCAGTAGAGTTCAGTAGTGACAAAACATAGGCCATTCTAGAAATACCATGACTTCATGTGACGATTATCCTCATTCGGGCTGGAGACCAAACTTACGATACTTTTTTGGGACCGACCGAATATCTATTATCGAAAAATGTCTTTTTTTATTTGTATTATTATTTTTCAGCCACCAGCTGCTTTTTTTTCTGTGCGCAGCTGGAAAACTAGCATCTACTGAAAATGTGAAGAGTTTGCGGGACATCGGTAAATTGCAGCGTCAGAAAATAATTTAAAAAATGACACTCTCCTCCTTTAAAATGGATGAAATCTAAAGATGAAGTACCTTAATGGGTAATTTTCCTTTTCTCTAAAATTGGATTATATAAAATTTGGTGTTGATAAAAAGGACCGCTAAGGAAGTCGAGGTATCGCTACCGATATTGAAAACCTCTGACCGATACCCCGGCCCTTTCTCGGGTGTACGTTGTATTTGCTCATATTTACGCGAACAAGAAACAGTTCTAGATCTTTTGGTTCGTCCAAACCGGTCAAATTTGCGTTTTCTACAGATAAGAGCGAACCTCCGGCCGGCGGGGAGGCGACCTCGGAGACGCAGAAACAGACGCAGGACGAAGACGTGTCGGCGCTGACGGCGTCCGTCCACAAACTGCAGCTGGAGAAAGAGCAGCTGCAGAAAGAGAAGGAGGAGCTGCTGGCCAAAATGGCCGCCGAGAGGACCACTGAAGGTACTGGAAAAAACACCCGCGCAGGAGTCCACCATCATCCTCACATAGATATTCACCGTACGAGAGCGAGTCGTTTCTTTTTTTTCGAGCGGTAAAATACAGACAACGAAAGTCTTGAACGAGTATTTAGTGGCATCCTGCTACGTTCTTGCACTTTTGTCATAAATTTCAATTTTAGCACACTTGTTTTATCTTTTTTTTTTTTTAAACATATTGAGTTATTTCCCAGCTTGGGTTTTAATCAGAAACTGTTTATAGAAGTTGTCGTAGCTTCCAGGTCTGACGAGTAAAGACGATGCAGAAGTGCCTTAAACTGCAATAACACCGAGTGCCACTAGGGGCTGTCTCCCAAAAAACCTCCGGGCTCCATAGACTCAACTTATTCAACTTCTCTCATCAAATACAAAGAAAATCATTTGTTATTTTAAGTTATTGTGGTTTCATTAGCTAAAGTCACTCCTTCTTCTTCATTTTCTGGCAGTCCATCTGAAAATAACCCCGTTGTTAATTAGATATTAGGCCTCAAAAGACGGTATGTATTGTAGGCGTTGTCTGATTGATTGACAACTTCTAGGTGGGCGGGGCTTAGTGTCCTCGGGTGAAGTGTATTTTTTGCATCAACTTCTCTTTCTGTTTTTCTGTCATCAGCTCCCAACGCGGTCCAACCGATCGTCTGCCCGGCGGACTGGCACCTCTTCAACGACAGCTGCTACTTCATCTCCAGGAACACCCAGAATTGGCCGGGCAGCAAGTCGTACTGCGAGAGCCAAGGAGCGTACCTGGCCATCATCCACACGGCCGCCGAGCAGGTAGACCACGACGAGTCCTCCTCCAACCGACTTCAGAAAAACGCATTCGTACCGAGACGATCGGTGGTGGATGTTTTCTTTTCCAAATCTCAAGTGTTTCCTCTGTGTGTGTGGGGCTTTTTTTTTTCCTCAGCAATTTTTGTGGGACCTTCTTCCCAGAGGACACTGGAACGCCTTCTGGTTCGGCATCACCGACGGACACACGGAGGACCAGTGGAAGTGGGTCGACGGCACTCCGCTGGTCGGAGGGTAGGTTTGGCTCTCCGTCTCGACTCGCCCGCTCGGAGAAGAAACGGGTTTGGAAATAGAAAAAGGTCAAACCCGCGATCCAAAAGTGTCGAGACCATGACGACCAAAAAAGTCGTATCGGATTTAAAACTGCAAAATAGCGGCGGTGAAAAAGTGCTGATTGTGTTGTAGCGGGGCGAGAAACTTCACATTTTCGACCCGCTGCGGGCGGGCGGGCGTGTTTACCCTGTTGGAGATGGCTGTTGCCACGGTGACACAGTTCAGGTCCAGAGCGACACGCTAAAATACGCAGCCAATACAAACGTGGACGGCAGACAAAAGGTCAAAAGGTTCGGTTCAAATTAAAAGATAGAACGGACGATGAATTTCGTTTTGATGCAGTAAACACTTTTATCATCTTTGTTTTGGTTTTTTTCTCCACACACACACACACACACACACACACACACACACACACACACACACACACACACACACACTCCTCTGGCTCCAGTCTGTCTGCAACACACAGATTGGACTTTTGCCTACTGACCTGCTGCCCACCGTCTGGGTTCTGGTGCCGGTCGTCGGCCTGGTGGTGGTGGTTGGGGGGGGGGGGGGGGGGTAAGCGTGGGGCGAAGGAATCCTTTTAAAACGCAAACTTTAACTCCAGACTTCCCGTTTGTTGCTGGAAATTTCCTGGTGTCCAACTACGGTTCCCGGAATAGTTTTACTTTTTTCAAACTGCAGACGTGGAGCTTTTTTTCTTCTTCTGTGGGACACAGAAGCAGCGACGCTGAAGAGCCAATATTACTCCAAAAGAAGTGTTTGTTCCGTTCAGCTTCAATAAACAACCCTCAGCTTATTTTTTTGTAGTTCATTCGAAGTAATTTTATTCAAATTTAATATATAAATGAAGAAGTAATCCGGACGAGAAACACGACACGAGTCTCCAGAGTTAAAAAGTTCCAGTTCCAGATAACAGCATGGAGGTGGGAGACTTTGACCTCTGACCTCTGATGAAATACACAATGTGCCAGCAGTCAAAACAGGGAACTGTGAAAAGATGTTTTCTTCGAATCGTATTCATATTTTGTTTGTGCCAACTCAGCAGTTTTTTTTAACAGCAACCTGATTTCTCTTCCTCGTTTTTGAAAACATTTGGTCGTTGACTCACCTTCTGTCATTCCTCTTTTGTCCCCCACATTCCTCCTCTTCCTCTTTCCCTGCTGAGATGTGGGTTTTTTTTTTGTGGTTTTGTCCACGTGGCTGAGTCGGCTCTAATTGGACTTTTTTTTAGAGGGGGGGTTATTTAACCACTTTTTATGCCGTCAACAACTTCTTCTCTCCGGACCGCTTTTTTGAAACAAATTTACAGAACGGTTAAAATGAGTGAAATCTGTGTATTTCGTTCATTTGGTTTGTTTTATTAATCAACCAAGTACTGATTTCATGAAAATCACAGTTTCCTTCATCAAATTAGTTTTTTCTTTCACATTTTATCACGATATTTTTCATGGCAATTCTTCTATGTGAAGGACAACAACTCTTTTTGTGTTGATTAGTCAAACGATTAATTAATGATGAACATACTAACTGGTTGATGTCGCAGTTAATCAATGCATCCGAATGCAGTGCAGTCAGGTTACGGTTATCGGTGGGCGGGGCCAAGTGTCCCTGGGTTACCAATCAGATCGAGCTTGCTCCTCCCCAGCCCATCCAAATATGGTCACTTCTGTCTCCATGGTGACGACAAAAATTCCAAACTCTGAGGCTTCAGATCTGCAGTTAACAAACCAACGCGTGACGTCACGATTGGTTGACGATTGGGTGGCACTCAAAGCTCGTGTGGGCGGGGCCTCGACGCAAAATGTGCGATTTTTTTTTTTTTTACTTAAAAGCAGAAATAAAATAGTCCGACCAAACGCAAACCAAATTTAGTATGAAATACGCATTCTTATCTCTGGATTACTTAAAAAAAAAAAAAAAATTAAATTGATGATCAAGACGTTTTCTGTCTCAGTTTCTGGGAGGTCGGCGAGCCCAACAACCACATCAACGAGGACTGCGGCTACATCGTGAAAACACGCATGCTGGAACGAGTGGCGATTCGGAGCTGGTACGACGCCCCCTGCACGATGTACTGGCCCTTCATCTGCGAGAAAGAGATGGGCGCCGGCGCCAGCACCGCCATGCCGCACTGAGGCGTCGGCATTCGACCGAGCGAAAAGGAGACGGTTAACCTGCGTAGTTCGGTTGAGAAATCCTATATTTCACAAGAATAATTTCACCTTAAATTGAAAATATCCTGTTGTTCTGTTCGATCGAATCAGAAATCGAAGTTCCTTCTCTACATTTTTTTCTTAAATCGATTGTGTATTTACTCTTTTGAGACATAAACGTGGGATCGTCCAGGAATATCGGACACAAGCAAGGTAACGCGTTAAAAACGGGTTTACGTTTGTACAAAGAAAAGTAAATGTAGCTGTAGTCCGCAGCAGTTAAGGTACGCCGACATGTAGCGCGAAGAAATCAGCAGGAATTGTAAACAAAAATTCATTAATTTGATTGATTTTATTGTTTTACTTTGTACGAAATTGAACTTAATGAATGCATTTTGTACAGTTGGTGCTTCAATATTGCATCACGTACGTAGTATTATGAAAAGCAATCAATTTTAAAGTGCCATTAACTAATTTGAGCAAATACATTCGTATATAAACACATTAATGCAAAAAATACAGCATTGACCTTTTTATTATTCTCTTTGTATTTTAAGAAGCTCTGACTTCATCGGGTCGCCTTCACTGACCCGCTAGTAAATCAGTAAATGAAATAGCGTCAGCTTGTATTGTCAACATTAATTTGCGGTGGCTGCTGTTGGTTCGGCAGGTAAGTTAAGTTTCCATTTATATATATATATATATATTTTTAGCATACGAGATGCTTTAAATTCCAAGAAAACCTCAGTTGCGTCTCTTTCTGAAGCTTCAGAAATGTTTTTTTTACGACTTAATGTGTTGTTTTGTTAATGGCGTTTTAGTGCCTTAAAACACATAAAAATGAATTTTATGTTTTTATACGATTCTGTTTTAGACTATAAGTCAGGGATTTTAAGAAAACTTTTAATGTTTTCTTAGATTTTTTCTTTTTACATTTGGAGTGGGCTTTGCAGCAATAATAAATACGGTTAGATGTATATTAGCTGTACATAAAAATATATGATATATGTAATTAAACCACTTCATTAAGAATGATGCACTTTCAAATAACAATATTTTTTAAATCAAATATGTGAAATTATACAAACATGTAACCTGTGGATCTTGTAAATACATATTAAAGGTAATTGTTTTGTATTTTAACATCTTACTTGACCCGTGTTTCTTTACGGTTCGTGAAATATTTACACTTAAATTTGTTGCTCCACAGCAGGTGGATGTGTAAATAAGCAACTATTTACCAATAAGTTCACCCTAAAAAATATATGTAATATGTGACGTTTTACAACATATTACACCAAATAATCAGTTTGGTGATACCAAACAAACAAACAAAATATACGTTTGTCTTAATTTACACTTGAAGTCGAATTGGGCTAAAAAATGTTTTTTAAAAAACAGTTAAAAATATACTTACGTTCTATTTTTTTCTAGTCTT
Organism: Brachyistius frenatus; assembly: GCF_029030835.1. Taxonomy (NCBI): domain Eukaryota; kingdom Metazoa; phylum Chordata; class Actinopteri; family Embiotocidae; genus Brachyistius; species Brachyistius frenatus. The sequence goes on along the minus strand of NW_027210690.1, from coordinate 974,226 downwards.
CTTAAAAATGATGTATATATTTCCCAGTTTAATGAGTTGCATGGAAATGATTTTACACCGAGTTTCCAGGAGAAACTAACAAAGTGTTGGTAATTAGTGAAGAAATTAATATAAAGTTTGTTTTGTCAAATGTCAAATTTGCATGTTTTTGTAAGTTGCAGTTCTCAGTTGCTGCACCTCATATCATAAAGAAATATGATATTATAGAGAACAATTGACGTATTTGGAAATAAAGAATCAACCCGTAACATGTGACATAATTTAGTAAATAAATAAAACAACCCCCTTTTCTAAATATGATGGTTTGTTGTCTGTAACGTCTCCTCGCTGCACTGCTGTTGTTGCCCAGCAGGTGTCACTGCTAACACAAGCAACATAGGCAACATGGAGTCAGCAGGCCGCATTTAAAAAGAGAGCAACTAAAACTCGATTTTCAAAATGTTCACGGTGACTTTATGCCAGATATTTTCCTTCAGCTGCATTTTTACATGAGAACGTCCATAAAATGTAAAAAAAAAATACTTTTGGGATTCAATCTTTGAGAATTTTATAACAAAAATATTTAAATGTGTCTTCTGTGCAAAGGTATTTTTGTGTCTTTATTATGAAAGCAAAAAAAAATGTTTTAAGAGCAAATTTCTGGCACTGCAATAAAATATCAAGTTTGTAAGTAAAAATATATAAACTGAGAATAAAATTATTGCATTGCAAACAAGAACACAGAATTAAGAATTTTGCTTATGAAACCTTTACTCTCAAAGGTTTTTGACTTGTGACCAAAGTTTTTCAATTTGCAGCCAAAAAGTCAAGTTTCAGAAGCAAAAGTCTTAATTCTGTTACCAAAACTGTCAGAGCAAATGTGTTTGCAATGCAATAATTTTATTCTCAGTTTATATATTTTTACTTACAAACTTGATTTTTTTTTATTTTTATTTTTTTTATCTCAGTGCAAGAAATTTGCTTTTAAAACTTTTTTTTTTTTGCTTGCATAATAAAGACACAAAAATACCTCCATAGTTCTGTGATGAATTCTTTTTCAGTTTTTCTACAAAAAAGAAAACTATAAATGTGCAGATGCTATCCTGCACTGTCTTTATCAACAGTACTTCCATTTTGAAAGTTTTGAGCAAGTTTGTTTTTTTTCTATCATACGTCTCGAATCTCCCTGAAAGACCTACATTCAGTCCCCCATTTCGTCTCGTCCACTTCCTGTCTCGCCCAAAGTGGGCTAAGAGCGTCGCCGAGCGAAGCAGCCAAAGTTCGCCGAGCGGCGGGTTTTTCTTCTCCCTCCTGAGCTCGTTACCAACGGGGAGTTATCAGGAAGCCGGCTAGCCCTCTTCTGTCACAGCTCGTTAGCCTGGATTACAGGCCGAGATTTACCGAGAGAGGGACGGGGGGACGCACCAAGTCCTCACCGGCACCGCGTGATCATGTCCCACCAGCGAATCCACCAATGAGAAGTCTGAAAGGACGGAAAAACGGCCGAGACTTTTCTACATAATGTTAAAATACACTTCAGACGCTCTGACTGTCCCCTCGGGGAAGTCAGTAATCTATAATACATGTTCAGAGATTCAAATATGTTTTGCACAAAATGAGGAGGATTTTGTCAGGTTTCATTTATGTTAACAGGGGACATAAAAACAACACTTCACACACCGACAAATGTTTGTTTTCATGGTTTGGTGACCAAAAAAAAAAAGAAATAAAAGATCCGAAATGCTCCCGCAAATATGTAAATAAATCCTCCTCGTGTTATAATCATACTTAAATCACCTTTAAATACAAAAGTAATCACATTTCATGGGAGAGGAAGACTTTAAAGCACAAATCTGACGCCCAGAAATAATTCTATTTCCAGCAGAAACGTGGTTTTGAACATTTTCCTGGTGTAACATGAAGCTACATGTAGATTCCCGTGTTATTATCTCTTTATTCTATAAATGTGGAAAACGGGTGCTTTTTTTTCTGAGGTGGCCAAAAGCAGCAACAAATTCCTGAACAACTACATATTATTACTTTAAACCAACTGAAGAGATTTGGAAAAAAGTTGACTTAATACCTGAGTACACTGTAAAATATTCAATGTATTTTACTGGATAACGCAGAGCCTGAAAGACAGGAGTCTAAACCTGTTGCGTCATTTGTTGAACGGAGGAGGCGGCCTGCCAAATGATCTCATTGCGCCGCCGTGACGCATCGGAGCAAACGGCGGATTAGCTGGATGCCGAACCGGCGGGGGACGAGATTTGTGGCTTAGCGTCACGGCGTCGTCACGAGACCACGTGAGGCCACGCCTCTTTTTTAAACAGCTGACCGGAAGGAGACGATTCAGCTCGTCAGAAGATGTCTTTCGGGCGTCCCGACTGCGGCCGGTTATTCGTCAAACGAATCGTGACCTCCGAGGCCTCGAACTGTAAAAAAAAATGAAATCCGCCAAAAAATGAGATCGAATGAATTTTCCGATAAACATTTTTGATTTAAAGCTCTTTGAGGTCCAATATCAAAATTAATGACGTGATTATTTTTAGATCGAACGCCAGAAAACTGACAACAAGGAGCGACTTTAGCGAACGACGTCATAACGGTTTTCCGCGGGCTGTTTGGCGCCGACCCCTAGTGGCCAGCGGCGGTATCGCACTTTAGTGGAACTTCCGCGTTGAAGCGACGTCCACTTTTATAGACGGTCAACGAAGTGTTCTTCTGGGTTTTAATGGCAGTCGTTGAACCTGCTTATAGGTGCATTACCGCCACCTGCTGGACAAGTGTAGCAACAGAAAATACGACTTGGACATCAATCTGGTCAATCTGCGATATAAATAGCTCCGTTTCCATGTCGTTGATCACAAAACAAAAATCGCGATTTGCGGATTATTAAAAGGACGGTTGAAACTAAATGTTGCGAGAGTTTGACCAATCAGAAATGAACTCACATTTTTTGTGTATTACTTGTTAGTTTGAGGTAAACTGACCTCGTAACATTTCTACAGCATCGCTTGAACAAAACAATTTTATTCAACACAACTTGAGGAAAATCTAAACTAACTGAGGATTTTTAAAATGATTAAATTAAATACTATTAATAAAAAATATACCAATACGTGACACAACTGGAGGATTTACAAACGTTAAACCGATTTCAAAGACGTCGGAGTGAACAAAAGTAACGACCGATCTTTTTAATATTTGAATTGTAGGAACACGTTTCCAGAGTGGCGTGAAGTCTCACAGAATCTCGCGAGATCACACGTGACTTGGGTACGATCCCCGCCGGCCTCGTGAGAAATAACAGAAGACGAGATTTGAAATGAAGTTATCAGTGAAGCGTTTAATAAAATCAGTGGATCAGTTGCCACGGCAACGACAATGATCTCATTTACTCTGCTAACGTCTTACTGAGTTCGACCCGGCTCTTGATCCTGACCTCTCACACCTCTTCTTTCTCTGGAACGAAGAGGAAATAAAAATAAACTCTGATCTGACCGATATCACCTGAGGTCAAAGGTCATTTCCAGGATGCAAAAAAAGAAAATGGAAACCTCCCACTTTTTTTTCTACATTTCACAATTACATGAATCAGTTTTGAGGGTTTGGAGAAATCAAAACTTGGAACCGTTAATTAATCAATAGAGCAGCCAAACAAAAGCGTCAAATTTGTTGAGTCAAACCCCAGTTTGACTCTTGATCCCCCCCCCCCCCCCCACAGTGGCCTCTGTTTGTGTTATCAGATGTGACGCATTCAGCCCGACCTGCTCTAATTCACTAAGGAGATTGGGCGGCCCGGATATCCCATTAGACCCTGATTAAGAGGGCTCAGCTCATTAGCTCTGACAAACCAAACCCCCCCCCCCCCCCCAACGTCCGATCCAGACCATCCACCCCAAAATAAAAATAAAAAATCACAGCAGATTAAAGTGGAAATGATGCTGATCTGAAAAACAGAGTTCAAAGTTGCACCACATTTTGATGAGCTGTCACATGACCGTTGTTCCTCTGCTCCCCGTCCCGTCTCCTTTCTCTTGAAACTCTTTGTAAACTTCTCTCAAGTCTTTTGGGGTTTTTTTTTTCCACCTCCTCTCATATTCTCACATTTCCCTTCCACCTGTCTCTCCTCTCCTCTCCTCTCTCGGTCTTTTGACCTCATAACCTGATTTTCATTCCTCCAATTGATTTACCTGCGTTCCCTCCCCCCTCTCTCTCTCTCTCTCTCTCTCCCCTCTCCCTCTCCCTCCCCCTCTCCCCCCACCTAACCTTTCTCTCTCTCTCTCTCTCTCCAATCTCTCTCTCTCTCTCCTCTCCCTCTCCCTCTCTCTCTCTCTCCCTCTCTCTCTCTCTCCCTCTCTCCCCCCACCTACCCCCTCTTTCTCTCTCTCTCTCTCCCTCCCCCTCTCTCTCTCCCTCTCCCCCCACCTCCCCCTCTCTCCCCCTCTCTCTCTCCCCCTCCCCCCACCTACCCCCTTTCTCTCTCTCTCTCTCCTCCCCCTCTCTCTCTCCCCCCACCTACTCCCCTTTCTCTCTCTCTCTCTCTCTCTCTCTCCCTCCCCCTCTCTCTCTCCCCCCACCTACCCCCTTTCTCTCTCTCTCTCTCTCTCTCTCTCTCCTCTCCTTCCCTCTCTATTTCCATCTTTGAGCTTTATCCTTTCATCCCTTATCTCCTTCATCCCCTCCAATCCTCATTTGTTCTTCACCGTGGAGGACTGGAGAGAGAAAGAGAGAGTTTTTTTACTCCGGTCGAGCTGCGAGCAGGTTGCGCGAGCGACTCGCGGGATCGACAGGAGCTTTGAGACGGGAGCAGGAGGAGTCTGAGGAGCAGGAGCTGCACGGCTGCAGGAGCACAGGAGGAGTCTGAGGAGCAGGAGCTGCACGGCTGCAGGAGCACAGGAGGAAGCACTTTGTGCTGAAGAGAAGAAAAAGGTGAGTTTTCTCCTCTTTTTATTCATCTCGTTGTTTCATCTCCTCCAGGTGTTTGTTTTTTCCTCTGCTTGTTGGAGAAGGTTTTATTGGAGCTGAGGACTTTTTTTTTTGTAAATTTGAAAACACAGGAAGTGGACTTTTATCTCTGCTGTGAAACAGAAACTCAAATCTCCGGACAAACCTGCACATTTAAAGAGGATTTGTCTGCACATTGCTGCACAGATGCAGCTTTTGATTTCAGATTTTTTTTTTTTTTTCAGATTCACTCCTGAAATTCCCTTTTTTTATGAAATCCAGATTTTTTTTTTTCTTCTGTTTTGTTTTTTCCTAAAAGGCATCAATCTATTGCAAGAAATAGAATCATGTATCAGTCCAGTGTGAGACTGCATCCGATGTAATGAGTCCTTAAACCCCTCTGAAGGTGATCTTTGGATTGTATGGAAGCTGCCAAAGAGGATTGGTGCTCAGGTGTTGATGTGTCACAGGAGATCCAGCAGCACTTCCACTCTGATATCCAGCGCTGCAGCGTTGGTACAGTAGGGGTCGCTGTTGCACAGTTTTTATTGTCTCCTTTCAAGATAAAAGAAAACGGTCTTTTTTCTTGACTGTTTTAACTTTTGGGAAAGTAATTTCACACAAAGCATAGTAGCATAGCAGAGGAGGAGCTGTCTGTCCTCCTCCTCCTCCTTCCTCCTCCTCCTCTTCTTCTTCCTCTTCTTCCTCCGTCCACATGACCCTCCCTCCCTCTCTCGCTGATCCCGAGGTAAAGAGCAGTCGGTAATCGGATGACAGAGATTTGACCGCTAAAGCTTCCCTTAAGATCTCCTGCCGGGATTTAAAGCCCTGCAGCAACACCCCCCTCCTCCCCCCTCCTCCCCCGTCCTCCCCACCCCCAGAAAAACGTCTCCGTCACCTCCGCGGCCTCTCGACCTCCATCCTGCGTCCTGACGCAGGTTCACCTGTAGCTGTACGCAGGACTCACCACCACCGCTCCCTTCTGCTCACCGAGGAGTGGTTTGAGTCCATTTTTATTCAGAAACTGGTTTAAAAGGCCTGAAACTTGAAAGATAAAATATAACCCCAGTAAAGTCTCACATTTGAGAAGCCCAGAACACTTTTACCTGATTTAGTTCAAATCAATGGCAGTAAACATCATAGTTTCATCGTCTTCTGTGAAAAGGTTTTATTGTTCGTTCTGCGGCACCAGAACTGTTGCTGACGTTCTTGTTGGTCATTTTCATGAAAAACATTCAGCCTACGAAGTGAACGAGGCTCCTGCAGATTTCCCATTTAACATCAACAGTAAATATTCCCGACGGGGACAGAAAGCCTTTCGGTCGTCGGCGGGGCCGAACCGTGCTCGCGGGTAATTGGTGTTAAATGAGTCGTACGTCAGCATCCTATTACGGAGCATTAAGGAGCGTACATTAACCTACTGCACGCAAGGGGGGTTGAAAATGATGTCAAAAGAACCTGCGAGTTACATCGACATTAATTAGAAATACGGAAACACATCCGAAAAACAGCGTTGTTGTTTAACTCGAAATAAAACAACAAGAAAACCACCAAGGAAACTCACACTGATGTCAAAATGGCCGACATCTGATGCAACACCTCAAATTATCAACAAAAAGGGGTCAACGAGGGAAAACTGAAAAAGAAACGTTCTTGGTTCGACTCCAGATTTTTAGGCCTCATTACGCATTCAAATGTGTATTTTTGTAGTTTCTTTGCCCTCTTTAGTCTCTTTTTTCCTTCCTAAAATCTGCTCTTCTTCCTCCTTTCTACGTGTGATTTCTTTTCCCGGCGTCTCCACGTCGTAGCCGGACCGGCGTAAAAAAAACAGCTATTACAACTTTTGCTTTAAGAGGAGGGGATTACACCTGTCAGCTATGCGTCTAATCTTCCCTCAAGACCTGTCGGTGCGAGGTATCAAGGTCAGAGAGTGACATTCAGGCCGCTCGCTGGATCTCCGTGTTCCCGTGCTGGTAATTCACCGCGGGATCGAGCGGTTCGGGGGTTAAAACGCGAGGACAGACTGACGTCGTCGTGGCGATAACTCGGTGCGGCGCAGATTGTTTTCCTCCTTCACACGTCGGCGGATCTTCTGTTTGAATGCAAAATACGTCTGAATTGGAATTCATTTTTCCTGTTTGTTTTCTTGTCTTCGTCTCTCTTCTTTCTTCCTTCCCGCTACAGAGTGACAGTTCTTCGCTTTTTTTCGTCAGTAACATCCCCTAGCAACCGTCGCCATGGCAGCTGAGAAAGCTGAAATGGATGCGCTGAAAAAGGAGTGCGACGGCCTCCGTGCGCAGATCGAGGTGAGCGCCTTCATGTTGAACGTCGTCCAGACCGAAGTGAAACGGACGGTGGTGCAGTGGTTAGCATTGTCGCCTCACAGCAAAAAAAAAAGGTTCCGGGTTCGAATCCGGTCCTGGGCCTTTCTGTGCGGAGTTTGCATGTTCTCCCTGTGCTTGCGTGGGTTCTCTCCGGGTTCTCCGGCTTCCTCCCATCATCCAAAAACATGCACCTCAGGTCAGGTTACCTGGCGCCGCGCTAGTGGCAGCCTGCTGCAGCAGCTCCCCCCTGAGAGCCCCCCCTGAGAGCCCCCCTGCTGTAGTGAAGACATTTCCCCTCGGGGATTAATAAAGTGTATCAAATCAAAAAAATCAAATCCTCGGTGACCGTGAAGTTTGTCAGATTTATCTCACCAGGGTTTCTTTTTTTAATAGTTTAAAGTCGGCGAGACGTAAAAGTTAAATCTTTCCTTTTTGCTTCAAAAAAAGTGTCCAAAAAAAGCCCAAACTGGAGACGTAGGTGGCAAAATAGTTTAATACCGTTTAACTGCCATTAGTACTGTTTCTGTTAGTTTAACACAGTTTACCAAGCGTTGGTGATAAATACACATAGATGTCAGGCTAACACATTAAAACTGGTGCCATCACGGTTTCTACTGCTGCTGATAGAAACTTCACCGCTGATATTATCGGAGCTACGACGACCTCCGCCGCAGAGGTTGTGTTTGTTCGTTTGTCAGCAGGATTACAGGAAAACTCCCGGCCCCATTTTCATGAAAACTGGTGGAAAGGTGCAGGAGGGGCCGAGGAAGAACTGGTTCAATTATGGAGCTGCTCCGTTTTACGAGGCGGCTCCACGATGAATCATTTTTCACACTGTGTGATCGGGCGTTTGACCAACTAAATGCCATACACGCTAACATCCAGTAGATGGCAGTAAAGGTTCAAGGGGGAAAACTAGCATAGGACATCCTAAAACGATAACAATCAGGTTTAAATGATCACAAACACAATTATCACATGCCCACTGTTGTAAAAATATACCGACATAAATTGTGGTTGTTGACTTTGACTGTATGAAAGACATAACGGTGAACTAACTGGAGTTTTCCTTTCTTTCTTCTTTTGCTCTCCGACATTGTAATTCCCCGTGTGACCACCAGGCGGCCCGTAAAGCTGTGAATGACAGCAGCATGGCAGCAGCGGCAGGGGGCGTGGACTCAGTGGGCCGGGTCCAGTTGAAGCTCAGGAAGACACTGAAGGGTCACCTGGCCAAAATCTATGCCATGCACTGGTCAGCTGACTCCAGGTGAGGATGAGGTTTTTTTTTTTTTACTTTTTATTCTAACACATGTTTTAATAGCTTATTATACGAGGAAGAAAGTACCTGAAGTTTCACCGGAGGAAGCCAAAGAGGAACAGACCCTTTAAAGAAATAGAAGTTCTGCCATTCGCCTGTTTGGAAATGATTTTGGTTCGTTTGTATTTCTGTCTTTGCTTCAGCTTTGACAGATCAGGACAGATCAAGAACTAAAGTCACAATATAGTCGGCAAGTTGTCCAGCTGAGACATTAAAATTCAATACGAGTCAAAGATGAAGCTAAAATGTTAAATATACTGTATTTTTCTGCTTTATATGAGATTTCCAGACTTTATTAATGACATCTTGTGGGAATTAATGTGTTTCAAGTAAAGATAACAACAATTAAAGCGCTCTTTCTAAGATTTCTGCTTTTTCTAACAGGCAAATGGTCAGCGCATCACAGGATGGCAAGCTGCTCGTCTGGGACGCCTTCACAGGGAACAAGGTGGGATCACACGTTTAATATGAAGCGTTGCACCAAGTATGATATTCAAAATAAGACACAATCAGCCAATTACTGCAGGTTTTAACTGCATATTTACTGCACATCATAGCTGTAAAATGGGTAATAAAGTTGTGTACTTGTCCTGCAGAAATTATAGATAACAAGCCACCAAATGACAAGTTAATCAAAAGTTGAATTTCAGATAACTTCATTTAACTTTATAAAAGTTGCACATGATATTTGGCTGGTTATCTGTCTGATATTGTCGAGGCAACTTTTAGTAGATTTAAAACTACGATCTGCAGGAAATATGACTTCCGTTTCTGGTTTCTGGTGATGGTTTGACTTCAACTCGTTCCACTCCGACCAAGAGGAAGTTTTTGCCCTAAAAAGATCACTAAAGATACGAAACAGGCGCAGAAAATATGATTAACGAGCGTTTTACCGCCTGTAAAGTTCAACTAAACTCAATTTCCACTTCCCAGTTGGTCGCCGTCCCACTAAAGTCTGCTTGGGTGATGAGCGTCGCCTTCGCTCCCTCCGGTAACCTGGTGGCCAGCGGCGGTCTGGACAACCTGTGTACAGTTTATAACATCAAGGCCGCCAGCCCCAAGACCCTCAGGGAGCTGGACGCACACACAGGTGAGCTTCGACCTCCCCGAATATCGTAAAGTTGATGTTACAGCGTGACAAAAGGGAAACTGAAGTGACGAAACTCTGTCCCGTCCAGGCTACCTGTCCTGCAGCCGTTTCCTTAGCGACAATGAGATCCTGACGGCCTCCGGCGACACCACCTGGTGGGTTTGATCACTTCTCTTTTAGCTGCGTTTTCATGGTTCGATTGCCTAAAAGAAGAGTTCACGATCTGAGAGCTCACAATATATAAGACAAATGTCAGACATCGTCTTTTTGTTCTCTTTGGCGACACCTGTGGCGATAAGCGGTAATTGCAGCTGTGTGTGTTTTTATTTGATACACTTTATTAATCCCCGAGGGGAAATTTTGGACTGATCCAAACCGTTTGAAGAACAAAGCCCCGTTCGTTTGCTTCGTCTACCTTTATTTGGAGAGACAAGGACGTCATTTTATTTAACTAAAAAAAGTCTTTGACATTGTTACTTTAAAGAGACAAAACGCAAGAGATTACATTCATATTAATATTCATTACTTCTCCACCAAAGGCCGAACTCTACTGCACACTTCTTTTTTCCAGTTTTGTATTTTCATTAGCCTACATGTTGCAAAAGAAAAAGAAAAACGCCGCAGTAAAAAAAATCAGGGACGTTCATTTGCAGACGTTAATGTGGAGACACAAGCTTTTTACAAAAATGTTGTTACATTTTAAAGTTTGCATTTTTTTTTTTTTTTTTTATGTTAGACCAGATTTCTTTTCTTTTTTATCATGTAAATAATGATCTCACCTCCAAATCGATGTGAGGAAAATGAAAAAAACAACCAACCTTTTTGGGAGCTCCCCTCCTCATCCTCATCTTTGTCGCCCTCCTCAGCTGTCTGTGGGACCTGGAGACCGGCAAGCAGAAGATCATCTTCACCAACCACATTGGAGACTGCATGTCTCTGGCCCTGTCCGCCGACATGAACACCTTCATCTCCGGAGCCTGCGACTCCCTGGCCAAGCTCTGGGATCTGAGGGAAGGCACCTGCAAGCAGACCTTCTCCGGACACACCAGCGACATCAACGCCATCAGCGTGAGGACCCCGAAACCGCTGAATATCAATTCATCATTTGATTTTTGGCTCTAAAAATGGTTCCTTTTTGGGGTTTTTTGTTTTGTTTTTTTAGGCCGTAATAAATGTATTTCTTTTCTTTTTTTTCTCCAGTACCTCCCCAACGGACACACCATCATCACGGGCTCCGACGACTGCTCCTGCAAGATGTACGACCTGCGCTCCGACCAGGAGGTGATCGGCTACCAGGACACCAGCCTGAACGCCGGCGTCACGTCTCTGGCCATCTCCAGCTCGGGCCGCCTCCTCTTCGCCGGCTACGACGACTTCAACTGCCACATCTGGGACACGCTGAAGGGAGAGAAAGTCGGTGAGTGGCGCTTAAAAAAAAAGATAAGGAATCAAAGTTTTACTGACGCAGATAAACGAGAGAGAGAGAGAGAGAGAGAGAACAGGAAACGAGCTGGGTTTTTCAAAATAAAACTGAAAGTGAACGCAGCATCAAAACAGCATCACAAACACTCGATGTTTCCTTCTTTCAACGTGGAGCTTTGTGATATAATCTGGTTGCATTTGGCTTTTATTGAAGCAACATTTCATTTTTAAAGATCAGGGTCGCCGCGGCAACGAACCGCTCCACTTTTCTGCTCTTTTCTTGTTTCCTTTATTTTCTTTCTTCCCCTTTGATTTTCTCTCATTTTGTTCTTTTCATTTCTTTCCTCTCCCTTCTTCATGCTCTCCCACCTTTCTTTCTTTCTTTCTGTTCTTTCTTTCTTTCTTTCTTTCTTTCTTTCTTCTTTCTTTCTTTCTTTCTTTCTTTCTTTCTTTCTTTCTTTCTTTCTTTCTTTCTTTCTTTCTTTCTTTCTTTCTTTCTTTCTTTCTTTCTTTCATGTATCAAACCTTCTGCACTCTTCTCCTGTCATTTCCTTCCTTTTTTTCCAAAACCTCTCATGTTTCCTTTCCTCTCCTCTTGCCTTGCCTCCTTTCCTTTGTTTCCTTTCTTTGCCTTTAATTTTCTAATTTCACTTCCTTTCTTTTTCATCTCCTTTCCTTTTCCCCATCTTTTCCTCTTTCTTTTCCATGCCATCTCCTCCTCCTCCTCCTCCTCCTCCTTCTCCTCTTCCTCCTCCTCCAGGTGTGCTCTCCGGCCACGACAACAGGGTGAGCTGCACCGGCGTCCCGGCGGACGGGATGGGCGTCTGCACAGGATCCTGGGACAGCTTCCTCAAACTGTGGAACTGAGAGGTGTCCCGGCGGAGGGAGACACCGGGAGGAAGAGGAGGAGGAGGAAGAGGAGGAGGAGAAGAGGAGGAGGAGAAGAGAAGGAAGAGGAAGGAAGGGTGAAGATAGGGAGGAGGAGGAGCAAAAAAACAAACTAGGAGACGAGTGAGGCTGGAGGAGTTGTTGCAGACATCAGACCTTCCTCTCTTCCTCTCCTCTTCCTCTCCTCTTCCTCTCCTCTTCCTCTCTCCGTCTCTCCTTCGTTCACGTATGCAAAATCAGGAAAAGAGGTCGCGAGTGAAGTTATGTTGTATAAAATGGCATCAGGTACAAAAAAACCACCAAATAAAACCACTGATGATGCGTCCCGCCGAACGCACCGGAGAGATTTATGTCGTCCAGACCGTTTTAAAATTCTTGAAAACTCACGAAAAAAAAATAGCACATCGTTCAACAAAAAAAAAAGGATTACCGAGCAGAAAAGAAAATGAGCTCTTATCGAGAGATGTCAAATAAACACATAGATTTTTGACAATAAAAGAACAATATTAAAAACGAGAGTATAGAGTTACAGATCTATTTTTATTGTCCTTGAGAGCCCTGCACTTCTTTAGATAAAAGATTGGCATGTAAATTTATTTCTATTTTATAGTTTTAACACATTAGAATTAATGTACAGTGTATTTCTTCTCTTTTTTTTTTTGTCCCGGGCTGCACATGTTCCAGAGTGTATGTCGATGGTAGAGCCGCCATCTCACCCCCTCCCTCCCCCCCTCCCTGGTTTCCATCCAAGATGGTTTTGCCATCTCAATACCACCCCCCCCCCCACACACACACACACACACACTCACACACACACACACCTCGGACGCTCTGCAAAGACCTGTAAACTTGACCCCCCCCCCCCTCCCACTGGGTTCAGCTGCATTTAGTAGGAATTTTACACTTTGTGCAGTTCCTCTGTAAAAAGACCGAAACGTTGGTGGAAAATCTTTCTAATAAACATAGAATTCTGCATTAACACACGTCGACGGTGTGAGTTTGTGTGTGCGTTTTCTGCCTGCGACTGACCTTTAATGTCATTTCAAAAGGGTTCATGTATAAAAAAAAAGTAGTTTCAATTTGTCCCTGCATGAGTCACAAACGATGCAGAAACTAAAGGCTGTTGCAGTGAAATGTCATGAATATTTAACTCATTAAGCTTCTTGCTTCATCACATCTGCTGCAGGAATAAAAGAAAACAGAAGCGTGGACATTAAAAAATATAACACTGATTAATAAATACTTTATTTTTTGACTCTTTCTTTTTTTTTATTTTGTCGACCAATTTCACCTGCTTTATAGAAATCCTTTGAAAACAGCATTTAGACTTTTACATTGGAAAATATAAATAACTTGGTTGTTATATATAAATATGATCAAATTTTGGAGAAGGATGGAATTCGCTTCATAACTTTAATATTTGTCCAATCCTGTCTGCTTCCCGGCGTCAAATTGTGAATAAATGTCAGACTACGTGTCAGTGTAGTACAGTTTCACTCGAAATATTTGCCATGAAGCTTCAGTATTTTTGATTGTTTACATTCAAAATGAAGAGAGCAATCATCAAAATAAACACAAGAAAACATTGTTTACTTAAAAAAAAAAAACTGCAAATCTAAAATATTGTTTAGTTTCTTTCTTTTTTTAGAAGTTTGAATTATAAATAAATACTCTGCTTTTCTCCAAGTTGGTAAAGTTTCATATATAAGAAACTTTTTATGAACAAAATCCTGCAAATCAGACCAAAAGAAAATCCAAATAAAAAGTTATATTTCCCCTGAAAATTTGGCAAAGAGTTTGTACTTACATACAATAAACCACTCATAGAAAGTAAGTATATTTACTCGAGTACTTTTGTTTTGAGTATTTAGATTTTCTGCTACAGTACTTGAACTAATAAATATTGAAAAAATGTACGTTTAGCTGCACTACATTTATTTTAAAATGTTTGTTACTTTACAGAGTCACATACTTAATTAAAAAAATATATAAATGAATATGTATTATATAAATGCATATTATAATATATATATATATATATATATATATATATATATATATATAATATATATATATATTATCAACTAATGAATGTCAGTGTGATTGATCCTAGGGGTGACTCCACAAACACAGAATATATATTTTTTAATTAGCTTCACTTTCACCGGCAGATTTACCATTAAACACCCACATTAATAAATATGAAATATTGTTAAAAAAAAAAATAATCTATATTTTTACTCAATTTTATTTTAAATGTTGTTTATGTTTTTTGGGGTTTCATTTGATCTGTTTTTATGCATTTTATTTTTTACTTTTAAATGACATTTGAACATGTTTTTTATGTTCATTCATATCTGTTTTCATGTGAAGCTCCTTGAGATGCGTTTTTACATGAAAGTTGCTCTAAAGTGTTTTATTATTTTATATGAATAATTAATAAATCATATTACAAGTTCTAAAATGGGACATTCCGTCTATTTCTACTTGTGGTACTTAACCTGGACTACTTCTCCCATCACTGCTAGTATTTGTGGGTCCAATATGTATTTAAATACTTCCGGTGCTGTGTTTAATTATTGACAGCAGGTGGCGCCAAATCTCCACACCGATGTTTGACTCCCTCAGTAAACCCAGACCAGAAGAAGAGGGATGCTCGGAGCTCATATTTCCGACAGCACCTGACCTACACACACGCCGGCCGGACCCGTCCCGCAGCTGATCCACCGGGCCTCCTCCTCTTCCTCCTGCTCCTGCTCCTCCTCTTCTTCCTCCTTTCTTTTCACCGGTAAAACAGCCACCGACAGCCGGCCATGGCGCTCCGGAGGTTCTTCGTGGGAGGAAACTGGAAGATGAACGGGACCAAGGAGAGTCTGGGGGAGCTCATCACCACCCTGAACACCGCGAGCCTGCACGAGGACACCGGTGAGTGTGCTGTGCACGTGCACCGGCTGCCCGGTGGGGTTTTACGATGATTAAGAGTGATAAGGTGGGAATCAGGTGCGCAGAGAGGGGGGTGCTGGTTCAGGTGACACGGTGGCATTGAGAGTCACGTGATCAAGGATGAGTTGCATAAAGGCCTCTGACGTCTCATCCTGGTGCTAGAAAGGTACTTTTACTCAAGTACTTGTAACGAGTATTTTCTACTCCTCCTTCATGATTGATCTCAGGATTGTTGTGTTTGTGACTTTTTTTCTTTTAAATTTATCACATGCTTTAATTTGATATTACTTTTTGAGGTTTATAAGGGTTCAAAAAATAAAAAAATAAAAAGTGGCATAAAAGTGGAAGTAGCTTGAAGGTCTGAAAAATGATGTTAAAGCCAAAGTGTCTTCAGCTGCAATACCACCGAGTGCCACTAGAGGTCGGCTCTGAAAAGCCTCCATAGACTCCCATTCAACTTCTCTCAACAAATACAAAGTCAATAATTGTTTGCCAGCATTAATTAGATATTAGGCCTAAAAAAAAAAAGTAGGTTTGGGGGCGTGTCTGTTTGATTGACTGACAGGCCTGAGGTGCAGTCAAGTTTCCCTTATAGGTGGCGGGGGCTTAGAGTCCTCGCTCCGCCCCCAGGTCGTCCAAATATGGTCACTTCCGGTTCCCGGAAAAGAAGACGTTAACGACCGAAATGCCGAACTTGAAACTGCAGAACGGCCGTTTACGAACCGACGGGTGACGATAGTTTACGTTTGATTATATCTGTTTTTAACACGACCACATTAGCAAGAAAACAGCCACTGAAAAAATACATATCGACTGTATTTGGAATATTATTTTGGTGTAATCTGTGGCACTAAAACTCCGACCTGAAGTTAACCCCGGACTTCCTGTCTCACTTTCAGAGGTGGTGTGCGGCGCTCCCTCCGTCTACCTGGACTTCGCTCGGTCCAGTTTGGATCCCGGGATCGGTGTCGCCGCCCAGAACTGTTACAAGGTGGCCAAGGGAGCGTTTACAGGCGAGATCAGGTACGAACGTACCATTTCAAACATTCAAATACTGAATTTACACTGAAGTTAGGTTTTATTCACTGAACCGTAAGCTAATGCTGAATCGGATAGAAATTTTCTTGAAATTTTTGAATATTTTTGCAAATGTATTATAAACAGTTATTATACTATATTTTGGAATTCAATTTTTATATATATATACATATATCCTTCACCATTTTTTCAACATTGCACAGATAAAAACTTTTTTTTTTAATAAAAGATAACATTTTATAAAAATAATGTATAAAAATTAATTTAATTTTACGTTGTTGATTTTTTTTATATGAAAAAATGAAGCCAATACAAAATTTTATAAAAAGCTTTGTTAAAAATGTATTTTATTTTCCATCATTGATTTATTATATAAACAAATCTAACCAATCCAAAAACAAAAATATTTTGAAAATGTTCTGTTATTGTTGTTGTTTTTTTTAATATGGAAAAAATCAAACCATTAAGAGGAACGGGGACCAAATGTCAAAATACAATTCTTATTTTTATAGTTTTGAAATAGTCACAGCTGATTGTTACCATATGAAGCCAAGCAGCTCTTAGGCCTTTTCTATGTTTTTATTATTATAATTTCAGTCATATCCAACATGGGGGCAAAGACACAAAATAGTCCCCAGAATTGGAGGCCAATTCAAGCTTCGTAAAAATGTGTTGAGGATTGTCAGAAAATATGAGAATGAACAGACGTGAGTATCAGTGTGTTGGTGAACTGAAATGTACAATCAGCATAACTGATCCATGTTTTTAATCCGATATACAGCAAAAAAAATATTACAAATTCTGGTTACAGTTTTCTAAATGAGAATTTGCTGCTGCAATCTTATTTACTATATATATAAAATAAAATGTGGGTTTCAAATAGTCCGAAAACACGAGTGACGTGTTTCAGAGATGAATAGACTTTTTGGAAAAGTCGATGACGCAAATGAATTGATAATAAGACATTATTTGGATGTCGGTGAAAAGAAGGTGGTTTTAAATGCGTGAACTCCACGTGTGATGTCGGACGTGTTCCCCGGCAGCCCGGCCATGATCAAGGACTGCGGCGCCGACTGGGTGATCCTGGGACACTCGGAGCGCCGCCACGTGTTCGGAGAAGGCGACGCGCTGGTCGGTCAGAAGGTGAGTCGGACGCCGTTTTTTTGCTTTTGTTTTGTTTTTGCCGTTTTCACGTGGATGCCACAGATTTGGTTTCTCGGTACGTTCGAGCTCCGACTCTCGCGTCGAACCTTCAGGTGGCTCACGCGCTGGAAAACGACCTGGGCGTGATCGCCTGCGTCGGGGAGAAGCTGGAGGAGCGCGAGGACGGCACCACCGAAGAAGTCGTCTACGCTCAGACGCAGGTCATCGCAGGTAAAACCACCGAAATAACGACGCATCTCATTATTCTGTTATTAATGCACGTTTGAATGCAATTTTTCCTCGTTTTTAAAATGTATTTCACGTCATTTTCTCTATTTTTGTTTTTCTTTTAAGTTTTTACTGAATATTTTAGCTGAATTTTGATTTCTTTGCGATTTTTCTTTTGGCATTACAACCAAAAATGTCCATCCATTAGTTTTCTGATCATAAGAATTGATTTTTTTTTTTTTAATGATTTATTATTTGATTTCTGCTCGGTTATCCAAATATATCAAGAAAAAACCAATTAGTCGATTAATGGATTGAAAAATAGTTTTGATAACTCATCATTTTTAACCAAAAACAAAAACTGATGTGAATATTTGCTTATTTTTCTTCTATGACTGTTTTTCAAACTAAAGAAGCCGTTAAAGGCGCCACCGAGGATTGTGGGAAATTGTGTTGTTTTTTTTGCTTGTTTCCTGACATTTAATTGGTCAATTAAATGGTGAAATAATTGTTTTATTCATAGTTGAGAAACGTAACTGTAATAGTGAGTAATTCTTGTTTGTCTGCTGGAAGACAAACCGAACCACCAGATTACATCGTGTTTCTGTTGTGTCCGTAAATATGAAAAACTGCGGTTCTATTTCTGCAGTCAAACAAGATCTGATTGACGGTCTTATTTTATTTATTTTTTTTTTTTTTTTTAAAAAAAATATTTTTTTTTTTACGTCTAGTCCATTATGTATAGTCTGTACTCCATGTAGGCTGCCTGCTGATTTAAAATGTAAATAGGTCAGTGGACTCTGCTGCTCAATAAACTCCAACACACACGTTCTTCCTGTTAAAGCAGTAAAAGATCCCTCGTTCATTTGTTTCATTAATCGCGATTAAGTGCTAATGTTTTAGTTTTTTCTAGGAACAGATTCTTTTCATTAGAGTGTGGCGTTGTGTTTTACAGATAACGTGAAGGACTGGGGGAAAGTGGTGCTGGCCTACGAACCCGTGTGGGCCATCGGCACCGGCAAGACGGCCACGCCGGAGCAGGTAAACTCGGCCTCGACTGTCTTTACGACCGCAGCGTGTTCAGTGACTAATCTAAAGTGTGTCCACTAGAGGGAAGCGTGTGTTTTTTCCTGTGTTCAAATGGAACTCGTGAGCTCCTGGTTACAACGTGGGGAAGTCGTGTGCGCCGTTTGCTTAGCGTCCAAGTGGTTAAAAACACCAGGGCGGCGTCTAGAAGCCACAGAGGCTAACGATTTAGCACGGGAACAGGAAATGCAAAGGCGGACAAGAGGGAAAAGGTGAGGCCGGTGGGAAGATCAACATTTTCCTCAGACGTAAGCTGTTATCTAATTTACGAAGAAAAACTCTACTTGACTAAAGTTACAATATATCGAAATTACGCATTTCGACGTTGTGAATACCACAAGAGGGCGCCATTCATCTGGACTCTTCTCATGCGCATTAGTAAATGCGACAACATTCGTTTTTTGACCAAAACCAAAACCTCGTTTCTCCAGATTTCGATTTTCACTGTAAACAAAGCCTTTTTAGTTCAATGATATTTTCGGCGTTTTAATGCAACGATGTGTTTTTTTATTTCCTGAAAGAAAACACTTTCTAATGACAAACAACAAAATGCTTTACAGCGGTTCGACAAATCAAATCTCACAGATTGCTTATTGTTTGAATGAACGTGAGTCTCCGAGATGTGTTGTGTTTTTTTTTCCAGGCCCAGGAGGTCCACGAGAAGCTGAGGGCGTGGCTCCGAGCTAACGTCTCGGACGACGTGGCCGACTCCGTGCGCATCATCTACGGAGGTCAGCGAGGATTTTTCATTGAATATTTATTACGGATTTAAGTGTGATTAACGGACGAGGACGTCGCCATAGACGTGATATAAAAAGTGGACGTAGTTTCTGGGTCTGACAAGTGAGGCTGAGTGCATTAAAGCGTAATACCACCGAGGGCCACTAGGGGGAGGAGGGGGCTGGCTCCAAAAAAAAAAGGCGTCAAACACCGCTATGTTTGCAATTGATAATATATTTGATATTTCATTTCCCGTCTCCGTCTGTCCTCCAGGTTCTGTCACCGGAGCGAACTGCAGAGAGCTAGCGTCTCAGGGCGACGTGGACGGCTTCCTGGTGGGCGGAGCCTCGCTGAAACCCGAGTTTGTCGACATCATCAACGCACGCGCGTAAAGCACGCCACACTTCACAACTCAAGAGGACCAAAACAACCTTTAGATCTTCACGCTGGGCTGACTGATCCGCTGCAACGTTTTTAATTTGCGAAATATATTTCCTACGACCTCGAAGCAGGTGAAATCGGTACTTTCTTTTCATTTTAATTCATGAAGCTATTTTATTTCTCACATTGCGATATTTTTGCTTTGCTTTTTTTCCCATAAGAGCAACAGATTATCAAATACTTTTCAAACGTTATTTTCAGCACGTTATGACGTTATAGTAGCTGTGAATATTTTCAGCTCATTTATGTCCGATTTTTACGAAGGAATTCAGGAAGGGAAATGAAATGATCTTTAATTTGGAAGTTTTTCCCTTTTTTGTTGTCGTATTGGTAAAGTTTCACAGTTTTCTCCAATTCGAGGTCAAAATGACCGACGTTATTTCCGGTAGAGGATCAGTCAGCCCAGATTTTAAATTTTTGTTGTGTTTGCTAACAGACTGCTGGAGCCAGTTTCACCAAACTGCACTAATTGTTACTTTAACAATTAAAAATCCAAACAAGATGTACTTGAATATAAAAATGCAAAGACAAACGTGATCTTTATGTCGCTACTCAACTTTGAGTGACTTTTATTGTGAAGTTTTCATCAGTAGGCAGTAAAGATTTCTGTAGTTAAACACTGGCTGACGGCTCTTCACCACCAGTGAAGAGTTCAGGGGAGCTGAACGATGTAATAACACAAAATAAATAAAAACATAATAGAAAAGTATAATTAAAGTGTTTTATTTGTGGGTTTTTTGCCTCTGCGATGGCAATAGTTGAAGTATGTTTGCAGTCTGTCTCCTTATTTGGAAATGCGATATTTCAGAAACGCTTCGGGGGAATTTCTTCAAATTTGGTGCAAACGTTCACTCGGACTCGAAGATGACCTGATACGAATGTGGTGGGCGTAGGTCAAAAGGTCACTGTGACCTCACAGGACGCGCTTTGTGGCAGTAACTCCAGAATTCATTCGCTAATTATGACAAAATAAAATTTCTAAAAGGATAAAATGATGGTTTAAGATGTGCGTGAAACAAGCATGTTTTATATTTTAAGACAAACTGCCTGCATGGCGTGACGGCTACGGTGAGTACAGCGTGTCTGCTGCGGCGCTACGGCAACCAGCAACTTTCTACAATACGTTTTTTATTGAAACGCTAATGTGGCTAATGTAGCGAGCTTAAATTGAGTCAGTTTACGACAGACACGAGAATCAGAGTCATTCACTCCTGCATTTTATTCCTGTTGACGTCGACCAAACAACTCCTGACTCCAGACTACAAAATGGGAGGAGGCGCCACCTGGTGGTGTCACCGGGCGTTTGCAGGAGAGCAACACAAACACGCTGCGAGCAGGCAACGTGTCCGAGGCCGTAAAATCTGCAGCAACATCCGTATTTAAAGTACAAGATCTCCGTATTTATTCCACCGAGGTTTTACAAATGTTACATTGACAATATTTTGAGTATGAAGCAATCATTTGTTTTTTTATAGTTTAGGTTTCATCTTTGCAGAGAAGCTGACCTTTGTTTTGACCGTTATTATTATCAGTTAGTGCCAAAAAAAAAAACTTTCCTGCAAAATCAGCCAAATCTGGATGTCAAAGTAAAATAATAACTCTTGACGAGCTGCGAGGAAAGATTCAAACACAAAAAGACAACTCGTGTCAACTGCCAGTGAAATTGTAAATTACCATCTTTTTATTTCACATATTTTCACAATATTTTCAAATGACAAGCGTTCTGGTTAGTGTTTTTATTATTTATTATCTTTTTTTTTAATTCTCATTCTTTCTTTTTCAACACAGCTATTCTATGGACATTCAGGAGGAACCGAGGCGGGGCGGGGAGGGAGGGAGGGTATTTATTTTTTTGACTTTCTTTAAGACGGAAGCGGGACTTCAAGCATGAAGGACAAATAATCAGAACCACATCGGGGTGTGTGGGAGGACGGGGGGACGGGGGGACTGAAACTGAGACGAGACGACGAAGAAGAAAAAAGAAGACGAAAAGAGAAAGAGAGGAAAAGGAGGACGTAAGTGGGAGGAGTGCAGGTACAGGTGTGTCCAGGTGTGTGTGTGTGTGTGTGTGTGTGTGTGTGTGTGTGTGTGTGTGTGTGTGTGTGTGTGTGTGTGTGTGTGTGTGTGTTGCAGTGTGTAGTTTTATGTTTTTTTTT
>NW_027210690.1:945000-950000 GCF_029030835.1 Brachyistius frenatus | reverse complement strand
TCTCTGATTGGTCCACCCTTTAGCGTTAAGGTAAATGCGAACAGGGTTTCCAGACTACCGATGTTTTAAATGGTGACGTTTTAAGAGTGGAGAGTTGCTATCTTACAAGTTCCGGCACATTACGATAACTTTGTTGTTTCTTCGTTGTTGTTTTGCCGGATTTACGACATAAAACTAATTATTGAAACAAAGATCAGTTTACGAAAAAGAAAAATTGCGACACGCAAAAAAACTCAACTTTGAGTTAAGTTTAGACAAAATAAATAGGCTAACAAAAAAAGTTGTTTTTGTTTTTGTTTGGGTGTGTACCTGTCCGGTGCAGAGTCCCACCACCAGGTCGGCGATGAAGGTGTCCTCCGTCTCCCCCGAGCGATGGCTGACCATCACGCCCCAGCCGTTCGCCTGAGCCAGTTTACACCTGAGACCAAAGTTGTACTTTTATTTTAAAGCAATTAAAACCCTAAAAAAAAAAACGTCACATTCAGTCTCATCGCAAAGTCTCAACAACCCGTTTGTTTTTAAAAGCGTATGAACCACAAATAGTCTTGTTTATTTTAATGGAGGCAGCTACATGGGAGCACGTCCTCTCCACACCTGATGGCATGTGTTGCGCATGTTAATTTCAGGTTCATTAATCTGATGGTGATGTATTTGTAACAGCGGCTCCTCTGACACGTTAACCTGCTAACGAGATGTGAATAATTAGGACGTCCACCGACGCCTCTGGGGTTCTTGTGATTCCCGCTCGGAGCCTGCTGAGCTATTTCAAGAGCAGATAATACATCAGATTAACGACACAGGGAGCTTCGCAATACATCACCTGCACTGTCATCAGCACCGCTTCTGTCATTTCATCTTTCTCACCCCTCTGACCCCCCGCCCCCCCCTCCCCCACCCCACTGTATTTTAGCTACCCGGTCATGACGGATAGCTTCATAACCCCAAAGGACATTTTGTTTAGGCCTGAGATTGATGACACACACACACATTCCACAAAGGTATTAATAACTAAGAAACAAGGCAGTACGTTTGACTGACAGCTAATCTTCACACACACAAAAAAAACCTCCCGTCACTTCCTGTCCCTTCGTTTATCTTCTTTAAATGTCTTTGGTGTCGCACCTCGTCGCTGGCGCAAGGTCAACATGGCTGACAGGTAACGACTGATGTGACTGACAACATGGTGACTGCCCCTCTGTGTGTGTGTGTGTGTGTGTGTGTGTGTGTGTGTGTGTGTGTGTGTGTGTGTGTGTGTGTGTGTGTGTTTCCACATGCGTGACTGACAGCTGTGCCTCTCTATATCGTCTCAGCCGAGACGGACGACTCTCTTCGACATGGCCGAAGGTCCCCAGGTCAGCGGCCGTATATTTATTTCTATTCCCCAGGCTGTGAGGCTCAGGTCTGTCCAGAGACTGTATATAAAAATAGACGTAGCTTTCAGGTCTGACAAGCGAGGCCGACGCGGAACCGCAATACCGCTGAGGACCTCCAGGGGGCGGCTCCATGAAACCTCATTAGATACGAAGTCGTTAAATTATGGTGTCATTGCAAGTCACTCGTGAGTAATCTTCTGGCGATGCTTCGGAAAATAATCTCGTCATTAATTAGATATTAGCTCTCAAATAGCGATATGTTTGATTGACAGGTTTCCGCTATAGGTAGGCAGGTGTAGTATCCTCTGAGATAGAGTCAGATTCACCCCTCGCTCCGGCCGAGATCGTCCAAATATGGTCACCTGGCTCCAAAATGCCAATGAGTGACGTCACGGTTGGGTTTGTCCGGCAGCACCACGTGGCTCATTTGCTTCATACATGTTTACAGCCTGTAATGTCTGTAACTTTGTCATCCTCAGAAACTTTTGTTCAAACTGGTGTAAATAAAACTAAAGCTGTGCAGGAACTGTACAGATAACCCTCGAGGCGGAAACCACCCTTTAACACTGTAGCTGCTCGTACATGTACTCCCAAAGGAAGTGCTCCGCCTTTGAAAGACCCTCCACTTCCCCGTCACATTTTAATCCTTCTTCTACTTACATGTAAGAAGAGAAAGCAGACGTACCCCTGTATGGCCTCCGTGACTGAGCCGATCTGGTTGACTTTGAGCAGCAGGCAGTTGCAGGCTCGCTCCTCGGCCGCCTTCTCTATCCTCTTGGGGTTGGTCACCGTCAGGTCGTCCCCGACAACCTGGATCCCCACCTGGGCCGTGAGGCGGGACCAGGCCTCCCAGTCGTCCTGGTCGAACGGGTCCTCGATGGACACCACTGGTGAGCAGGAGGGAGAGATGGACAGGTTTTAAGGAAGGACTTCTAACCATTGAAAGGTTTTGAGGAAAGACTTCTAACCATTGAAATGTTTTGAGGAAAGACTTCTAACCATTGAAAGGTTTTGAGGAAAGACTTCTAACCATTGAAAGGTTTTGAGGAAAGATTTCTAACCATTGAAAGGTTTTGAGGAAAGACTTCTAACCATTGAAAGGTTTTGAGGAAAGACTTCTAACCATTGAAAGGTTTTGAGGAAAGACTTCTAACCATTGAAAGGTTTTGAGGAAAGATTTCTAACCATTGAAATGTTTTGAGGAAAGACTTCTAACCATTGAAATGTTTTGAGGAAAGACTTCTAACCATTGAAAGGTTTTGAGGAAAGACTTCTAACCATTGAAAGGTTTTGAGGAAAGATTTCTAACCATTGAAAGGTTTTGAGGAAAGACTTCTAACCATTGAAAGGTTTTGAGGAAAGACTTCTAACCATTGAAAGGTTTTGAGGAAAGACTTCTAACCATTGAAAGGTTTTGAGGAAAGATTTCTAACCATTGAAATGTTTTGAGGAAAGACTTCTAACCATTGAAATGTTTTGAGGAAAGACTTCTAACCATTGAAAGGTTTTGAGGAAAGACTTCTAACCATTGAAATGTTTTGAGGAAAGACTTCTAACCATTGAAAGGTTTTGAGGAAAGACTTCTAACCATTGAAATGTTTTGAGGAAAGACTTCTAACCATTGAAATGTTTTGAGGAAAGACTTCTAACCATTGAAAGGTTTTGAGGAAAGACTTCTAACCATTGAAAGGTTTTGAGGAAAGACTTCTAACCATTGAAATGTTTTGAGGAAAGACTTCTAACCATTGAAAGGTTTTGAGGAAAGACTTCTAACCATTGAAAGGTTTTGAGGAAAGACTTCTAACCATTGAAATGTTTTGAGGAAAGACTTCTAACCATTGAAATGTTTTGAGGAAAGATTTCTAACCATTGAAAGGTTTTGAGGAAAGACTACAAGTTTATAAGTGAGTACTTTACAGTAAAATTTCAGGAATTAGCAAAAAACAGTACAAAAAGTGCTCCACCTGGGTAGTTGCTGACGAAGCCCTGGTAGATATCGGCCAGCTCCTCCGCCGTGATGTGTCGCTCTGGATCTGGTGGGGATTTGAAGTCCAGGTCGTATTTCCCTTCACGGTAAAACTCGGAGGCAGCGACGTCCATCCCGACCACCACCTTGTCCGTGAAGCCGGCCTTCTCTATGGCCGTCTGCAGCAGCTCCAGAGCTGAGGGGTGACGGGCAGATGGACACGGCGGAAATATGAAGTTCAACCAGATGGATGTGCGGACGCTGCCGAGAGCCAAAAAAACCCTCCAATTCACGAAATAATGTCTGGTCCTGAAAACCGTATTCCAGTCTGAGGCATGCAAACCAAAGTGAGGTACTTCACATGTAAGCAGAGCAGACACTTTGTTTTACAGTTTTGAAATGTCAAGTTTAGTAGTAAAGGTCAGATTAAATTGCCAGTCGCTCAAAATGAAATCTTCTTTCCCGGAGCTGCGAGCTGAAGAAACCCAAGGTGGTCAACGCTAAACGGATTCAACCACAATTCAAACTATACTAAATCTGGCATGTGATATTTAACAATTACAGAGGATGTGAAATTGTCTTTTTTTCTCACCTTCACTGTTCTCCAGGATGTTGGGAGCAAATCCTCCCTCGTCTCCCACGTTGGTGGCGTCCTGGCCGTATTTCTCCTGGATCACCCCCTTGAGCGTGTGGTAGAGCTCCGATCCTATCCTCAACGCCTCCCTGAGACACGGCGGAGGGGCGACAAGATCAAAAAAAGCATTAATATTCAGTTATAAAAAGGATTATTGATGCTGAATGATGAAAAACAAAGAAATACTTGAATTGGTACTTGCTTGTAAAAAGTATTTTTGAAGATAAATTCTTACTTGAAAGATTCGGCCCCGACTGGCAGAACCATGAACTCCTGCATGGCCAGTTTGTTTCCTGCGTGAGATCCTCCGTTTATCACGTTAAAGGCCTGACGAGGTCAGAAGAAACAAAATTATAAAACACATCAAATACGTTTTCAGTGTTTTATTAGATGATTGAACCAATAAAGATTCTAAATAATCAAAAACGTGACTCTTTATAGAAGTAAACTAGAATTCCAAAATCTACTCAGGTGATCCTCGAGTCCGAGTGAACGTTTGAACCAAATTTGAAGAAAATAGTAGCCCCCGTTGTAGCGAACAATTATTTCGTAGCATATTGAACAAACACTTTTCCCGCGGTAATGCAGGAGTTACGCAGTGATTCTGAGTCTTACAGGAACCGGCAGCACCAGCTCTGTGTTTCCAGCCAGGTCGGCTATGTGGCGGTACAGGGGGACGTCTTTCTCTGCCGCGCCGGCCTTGCAGATGGCTAGAGACACTCCCAGGATGGCGTTGGCCCCGAACTGGGCTGTTAGAAGACAGGAAATAATGGATGTTCATATGAGTTCAAAAAAAAAAGCTCTAATTTTTGCTGAAAAAAACAACAAAATGCAGATACGTGGCAGCCGGTCCACATAAACAGTAGTTTGGTGTATTTTTAAAGGGATGCACGTTGCAAAATATATATAAAAATGAAATAAATTAGATTACATTTTAATTTCCCTTTTCTTTAGTGTCTGGTTCAGTTTTTTATAACAACACTTTTGTACGTATTAAATGCGATGTTAATTCTCATTAAAGCGATTT
>NW_027210690.1:937500-940000 GCF_029030835.1 Brachyistius frenatus | reverse complement strand
TCGATCTGCGAGCTAAATCTGTCTGGCTGCTACCAACCTGGCACCGAGGCGGTCCCCTTCGAAAAATGTACCGACAAGAGCGATGGAGATTCAGAGGAAGGGCTGGCGTCCATTCCCTTTCTGATTTGATCTTTTAGCAGTGAATTTGACAAAGCAACACTTATCTATCCTGCCTGTAAAAAGTGATGCATCCTGTGTGGCGCCATCTGCAGTCAAATCTACGGAGAATTACTGTTTTGCATTTTTTAACTGCAGAACATAATGACGTATGCAGTTTTTCACAACTCCGAAACTCCCGGTTGTATCCAGGTATTAACACAGACTGGATATTAAAGAGTTCATAGCTTCAGGTCTGTAAAATGGTTCTGATCCAGAAGTGTCTTCAGCTGCAATACCAGCGAGTGCCACTAGAGGTCGGCTCCAAAAAGCCTCCGGCTCCATAGACTCCCATTCAACTTCTCTCATCAAATCCAAAGTGAATAAAATGTGTCCATCAGTTATCTCGGTGTTGTTAGCTAAAGTCACTCCTTCTTCTTAGTTTTCTGGAGGTCCATCTGAAAATAATCCCTCATTCATTAGAAAAGAAGATTCAAGAAGACCTGTTTTTGGGGGCGTGTCTGTTTGATTGACAGGCCTGTGGTGCAGTCAGGTTACAGCTCTCGGTGGGCGGGACGTAGTATCGTCAGGTTTCCAATCAGATCAGTCAGATCCACCGCTGGCTCCTCCCCCAGCTCGTCCAAATATGGTCACTTCCTGCTACCAAACTGCTCCGAACTAACAAAGATGGTGACGGACAGAAATTGAACTGGAGGATTCATAACGTTCATAAACCAACGTGATGAAAACACATTCTGTTGGTTTGTTTCTTTAGCTGTTTTCCCCGCGTCACCTTTCTCCTCTTCTTCCTCCAGGACGTAAATTCCCCCGACGTGTGATGACGCTTTTTAAACCCGACGCAAAGTCACATCAGCCCTCTATTATAATTATATTCTCTCCATGTAGCTCACAGCAGCTCTGAACCATCGCTCGCCTCGCTGTCGGTTGATTACGGCGTCGACGCTTATTCATGGTCTTACACTCGTTGTAAAGTCACGGGGGATAAAAGATCTTTTTAAAAAAGAAGCGTCAGCAAAATGTGTACAAAGTGTATAAATGTTGCTCGGCAGAAGAAAAAGAAAAAAAGCACATAAGGTTGGCTGCGTGCAGGAGCATCCACTCACTCAGGAGAAAAAAGGTTGGACGTATGCGTGGGTGGTTATTTCTTTATTTCTCTACTGGCTTATATTAGTTTTATGGCTTTATCTTTTTCTTTTCTTTTTTTTGTGGTGCTGTTTTGAACCCCACCCTGCAGTAAATCACAGCACTGCAGAGTTTTCCCAAACAGTTCCTCCTGAAAAAAAAAGGGTGGGGGGTGAGGATGGGGGGCGGGGGGTGGAGCAGCTGCACGTAACGAAAAAAAATATATTCAGCAAATAATGTCTGAAATAAACGAGTATAAATACAGGAGGTGCAGGTGAGGATCTCAAAAAAAGTACTGCAATATATATAAAATTGAAAAAAAATTGTACTATCGCCTCTTAAAGTTTGATTTGAAAAGCAGATTTGTGTTCACGCGGCCAGAAAACTTCATTTCACGTTTTTTTTTTATTATCTTGAGGCAATAAATCTCTTTGTAATATTACGACAGAGCTTCTCCCTCCGTCTCACATCCACAAACACACGTTCTCCGTCATCCTGATCCGTCACCACCTCAACCAGATTAATCTCATCGCTCTCATCTTCCATCTCCTCCTCTTCTCCCTCCTCCGGCTCTTTGCCCTGTTTTGTGCACGTTGCCGTGCGTTACGTAAGCTCAGCAGCAGCAGCAGCGAGCAGCAGAGAGGGAGGACACCCATGAACGCACCACGCCACACCTACCGGAGAGACTGCAGTGCTCAGCAGAAAATACACCAGCAAGGAAAACAAGGAGAGGGTGGAGGGAGGTGGAGAGAGGTGGAGGGTGGAGAGCACGCGAGGAGAAAGAGCAGGAACACGTACATCTATATCTATATCTATATCTATATCTATATCTATATCTATATCTATATCTATATCGATACATATTAATATATATCAGCTGTACTACATGGGATAAAAAGGCCGACAGGAACGGAAACAAAAGATATGAAGATCCAGTAGATGTTAAAAATCATACGAGGAGAGGAAGAGGATTACATTTTTTTTCTTGAGGCCAGATGTGGAGACTGAATATTAAAGACCTGCCTCGCATCAGATAAATAACAATACCGCACTCTGGCCCTCTGGGAAATTATCTCAGGAAACCTACATTTTCTGTTCTTTTTTTTTTTTTTATCACACAGAAGAAACTCACATGTGCTAATTTGTAATCACAGCGGGATAACAGATGATATTTGAAATACTCTAATACCCACGATGAACCCCCCAAATGCAGCAGTTTGGACTTTAGCAAGCGGTAGCTACGATCAATTAAGAAATGCTC
>NW_027210690.1:827500-935000 GCF_029030835.1 Brachyistius frenatus | reverse complement strand
TCAGTTTCCAAAACACATTTTGGCTTCTTTCAATGCTTTTAAATCTTCAACTTTGGCCAAGTGAAACTACTTCTTTGCAAGATATTTGATATATTCATGACAAATTTTCACTGTAGGGTCAAAATACACACCTTACAAGCACACACACACACACACACACACACACACACACACACACACACACACACACACACACACACACACACACACACACACACACACACCACCTTCAAATTGAAGCCCTGCCCGAACATCAAACACACACCCACTCCATATATCAAGGACTCGACCAAAATTGACTGCAGGATCTCATCGCACACACACACACACACACACACACACACACACACACACACACACACACACACACACACACACACACACACACACACACACACACACACACACAGAATATTCCTGCAGCCAAGACTCACATGAACGAACACACACTTGACAGCCATTTTACAAAGAAATCAGAGGAAATGCGTGAAGCAAAATCACACACAAACACACACACACACTTACACACACTCGATATATCAATTGAATGCATGACTCCTCTCACACACACACACATACAGAATATTTCTGCAGCCAACGAAACACATAAACAAACCATTCTTCTCCAACCACAAGCGCGCACACACACACACACACACATTAACATCTAAATCTGTATCACACACACACACACACACACACACACACACACACACACACACACACACACACACACACACACACACACACACACACACACACACACACGACATAGTAAAATACATTAACCGCAAAACACACACACACACACCTACACACACATACACACATATGATGTTCCACACACACCACACACACACACACACACACACCTACACACACATTTTGACAGCCATGAAGCCACACACACACGCACACACACACACACACACACACACGCACACACAAATGCAACCATTTTCCCCCAAAATGCATGAAGCAAGATCACACACACACAATTTAAACTGAAGCCTCTCACACACACACACACACACACACACACACACACACACACACACACACACACACACACACACACACACACACAACAAAGATGTAGAAACACAAGAGGAAGAGAGGATTTCCTGCCGTTACCTGCCTGCCGCCCGCGTGTGTGTGTGTGTGTGTGTGTGTGTGTGTGTGTGTGTGTGTGTGTGTGTCTCTGCTCTGCTGCCGTCCGCGGCGACCGAGAAAAATACTGGAGAGGCAGAGCGATGGGAGAGAGAGGAAAACAGGAGGGGGAGGAACAGAGAGGAAGGGGAGGAGGTGGGAGGGGGGTGACTCAGAGGGGGTAGATGGAGAGAGGAGGAAGAGGAGGGTTAATTAAAAAGGAGGAGATGATGGACCGAGAGGGAGGGGACGGGGGAAGAGGGGGGGGGGGGGAAAATAGATGGAGGGAGGACCGGTTGTCTCTCCGGTGCTGCAGTGGGGTTCAGTCCATGTATGTGGTTACATAATCCATCCTTCTCCAACACAGACATGATGATGATGCTGTGTGTGTGTGTGTGTGTGTGTGTGTGTGTGTGTGTGTGTGTGTGTGTGTGTGTGTGTGTGCGTGCGTGTGTGTGTGTGTGTGTGTGTGTGTGTGTGTGTGTGTGTGTGTGTGTGTGTGTGTGTGTGTGTGTGTGTGTGTGCGTGTGTGGTAGACAAAAAAATTATTCCCTTTCAGTGTGAATGCTCGGTCTAATAACGCCATTTGATTGATTGGTTAGTTGTTCAGTTGATTAGTAATTGGTTGGTTGGTTGATTAGTTGATTGGTTAGTTGGTTGATTGGTTTATGATTCGTTGGTTGGTTGGTTGGTTGGTTGGTTGATTGGTTGGTTGACCTGCAGGCCAGTGAATTCCATTGAAGCTCTGAATCTACAGGTCTGGGCACTCCTACATACAGAATCATTTTGCAGACATTTCTTTCCTACTGGGCGTCTACCTCCGGTTGATTTTAACCAATCAGCATGCGCCAAGACCGGCCGCCACTCTGCCACCGGTGCAGCTAACGAATTGTTTTAATGAACACCAGCAGCTTGACGAATCGCTGAGTGTTTAATCTTGTTATTTTTGGCCGCTTTAACATACTCCAAAACTCATGAAAGTCTGAGCACGCGTCAGTCCCGGAGAAAAATTACGTATTTAAGTGGTTTTGCAGATGGGCGTGGCCAAATGGCTCGATAACGCCTCCTAAACTGCAGCCACCCGACAGCTACATTTACCTACCAAGTTATTATTATTAGTTTTCCGGTCGATGACAGTTGGGAAAATATGAGCACTGCGCTCGTCACTGTCACCAGCCGTCCAATCCCAGCGAAGGAGGGGGCGGGACAGATGCGGTAAACCGCCGACGGAGCTCGCGATTGGTTCTGGCCTTTCTACGAGTCGAACTGCGACCTCGCGTGCTCTAAAAACAGACCGGTGGAGCTGTTAGTGCCGACTGGAGGCTGACACTGATACACATCGACGGGGCGAAAGGGTGAAGCGAGAGTGTGTTCATGTGTGGATTTTTTTTTTTGTGCATGTATGTGTGTGTTTTTGTGTGTGCTGCCGGGGTGCAAACATCCACCTGTGTGCACGTGTGTGTGTGTGTGTGTGTGTGTGTGTGTGTGTGTGTGTGTGTGTGTGTGTGTGTGTGTGTGTGTGTGTGTGTGTGTGTGTGTGTGTGTGTGTGTGTGTGTGTGTGAGATAATCTATAATTAAATTCCCCGAGTTTAATGGGATTATCTTTGGGAGACAAGCGGCACAGCGTCCTTGACATCCATCCGCCTGGTTAGTGAGCGGCTGATAGAGACACATACAGAGAGAGAGAGGAAGAGGAAGAGGAAGAACAAAAAAAACAAAAAGACCAGTGAGGAGATCAAAGTGCGAGAAAGGGGAAGGCTAATGAAGGAGCGCCCGCATTGTAATTATCTTGTTTTTTCTGCTGTGTTACTGCTGAAGGTCGACCGGCCTTTCCCCTCAGCAACCCCCCCCCACACACACACACACACACACACACACACACACATACACACACACACACACACACACACACACACCCTCCCCCACTTACAACACTCAACAACCAAACACATTCACCACCGTTAAAGACATAACACATGAGAAATGTACAATCAGATCTTTTAATGGGCTTTTATTTGTTAATACAGAGCGTCGGAAAGATGATTAGATGCCATCCAGGCATCATATTGTCGTCGGGAACCAACCCTCTAACTGTCAGTTTGTCACAGTGGCCAAAACCTTTTATTTTGAAAGTCTTTAGTCATGTAAGCCGAATCTCAAGTTTTTTTATGATTTAAAAAGACAAATTTACATCAGTCTTCAATTTAATTGAAACGTGTTCATATAGTGCCAACATGACCTACAGCTAGGAGGAAAAACTCTCTTTTAACATGAAGAAACCTCCAGCAGAAGGAAAAACTCTCTTTTAACAGAAGAAACCTCCAACAGAAGGAAAAACTCTCTTTTAACATGAAGAAACCTCCAACAGAAGGAAAAACTCTCTTTTAACAGAAGAAACCTCCAACAGAAGGAAAAACACTCTTTTAACAGAAGAAACCTTTAACAGAAGGAAAAACTCTCTTTTAACAAGAAGAAACCTTCAACAGAAGGAAAAACTCTCTTTTAACAGAATAAACCTCCAACTGAAGGAAAAACTCTCTTTTAACAAGAAGAAACCTCCAACAGAAGGAAAAACTCTCTTTTAACAGAATAAACCTCCAGCAGAAGGAAAAACTCTCTTTTAACAGAAGAAACCTCCAACAGAAGGAAAAACTCTCTTTTAACAAGAAGAAACCTCCAACAGAAGGAAAAACTCTCTTTTAACATGAAGAAACCTTTAACAGAAGGAAAAACTCTCTTTTAACAAGAAGAAACCTCCAACAGAAGGAAAAACTCTCTTTTGACAGAAGAAATCTCCAACAGAAGGAAAAACTCTCTTTTAACATGAAGAAACCTCCAACAGAAGGAAAAACTCTCTTTTAACATGAAGAAACCTCCAACAGAAGGAAAAACTCTCTTTTAACATGAAGAAACCTCCAACAGAAGGAAAAACTCTCTTTTAATAAGAAGAAACCTCCAACAGAAGGAAAAACTCTCTTTTAACAAGAAGAAACCTCCAACAGAAGGAAAAACTCTCTTTTAACAGAATAAACCTCCAGCAGAAGGAAAAACTCTCTTTTAACAAGAAGAAACCTTTAACAGAAGGAAAAACTCTCTTTTAACAAGAAGAAACCTTTAACAGAAGGAAAAACTCTCTTTTAACATGAAGAAACCTCCAAAAGAAGGAAAAACTCTCTTTTAACATGAAGAAACCTCCAACAGAAGGAAAAACTCTCTTTTAACAGAAAAAACCTCTAACAGAAGGAAAAACTCTCTTTTAACATGAAGAAACCTCCAACAGAAGGAAAAACTCTCTTTTAACAGAAGAAACCTCCAACAGAAGGAAAAACTCTCTTTTAACATGAAGAAACCTTTAACAGAAGGAAAAACTCTCTTTTAACAAGAAGAAACCTTCAACAGAAGGAAAAACTCTCTTTTAACAGAATAAACCTCCAACTGAAGGAAAAACTCTCTTTTAACAAGAAGAAACCTCCAACAGAAGGAAAAACTCTCTTTTAACAGAATAAACCTCCAGCAGAAGGAAAAACTCTCTTTTAACAGAAGAAACCTCCAACAGAAGGAAAAACTCTCTTTTAACAAGAAGAAACCTCCAACAGAAGGAAAAACTCTCTTTTAACATGAAGAAACCTTTAACAGAAGGAAAAACTCTCTTTTAACAAGAAGAAACCTCCAACAGAAGGAAAAACTCTCTTTTGACAGAAGAAATCTCCAACAGAAGGAAAAACTCTCTTTTAACATGAAGAAACCTCCAACAGAAGGAAAAACTCTCTTTTAACATGAAGAAACCTCCAACAGAAGGAAAA
The DNA here is from genome assembly GCF_029030835.1 of Brachyistius frenatus. Classification (NCBI taxonomy): domain Eukaryota; kingdom Metazoa; phylum Chordata; class Actinopteri; family Embiotocidae; genus Brachyistius; species Brachyistius frenatus. Next base: position 930,047 of record NW_027210690.1, on the reverse strand, counting down.
ACTCTCTTTTAACATGAAGAAACCTCCAACAGAAGGAAAAACTCTCTTTTAATAAGAAGAAACCTCCAACAGAAGGAAAAACTCTCTTTTAACAAGAAGAAACCTCCAACAGAAGGAAAAACTCTCTTTTAACAGAATAAACCTCCAGCAGAAGGAAAAACTCTCTTTTAACAAGAAGAAACCTTTAACAGAAGGAAAAACTCTCTTTTAACAAGAAGAAACCTTTAACAGAAGGAAAAACTCTCTTTTAACATGAAGAAACCTCCAACAGAAGGAAAAACTCTCTTTTAACATGAAGAAACCTCCAACAGAAGGAAAAACTCTCTTTTAACAGAAAAAACCTCTAACAGAAGGAAAAACTCTCTTTTAACAAGAAGAAGCCTCCAACAGAAGGAAAAACTCTCTTTTAACATGAAGAAACCTCCAACAGAAGGAAAAACTCTCTTTTAATAAGAAAAAACCTCCAACAGAAGGAAAAACTCTCTTTTAACAAGAAGAAACCTCCAACAGAAGGAAAAACTCTCTTTTAACAGAATAAACCTCCAGCAGAAGGAAAAACTCTCTTTTAACAAGAAGAAACCTCCAACAGAAGGAAAAACTCTCTTTTAACAGAATAAACCTCCAACTGAAGGAAAAACTCTCTTTTAACAGAAGAAACCTCCAACAGAAGGAAAAACTCTCTTTTAACAAGAAGAAACCTCCAACAGAAGGAAAAACTCTCTTTTAACAAGAAGAAGCCTCCAACAGAAGGAAAAACTCTCTTTTAACATGAAGAAACCTCCAACAGAAGGAAAAACTCTCTTTTAATAAGAAGAAACCTCCAACAGAAGGAAAAACTCTCTTTTAACAAGAAGAAACCTCCAACAGAAGGAAAAACTCTCTTTTAACAGAATAAACCTCCAGCAGAAGGAAAAACTCTCTTTTAACATGAAGAAACCTCCAATAGAAGGAAAAACTCTCTTTTAACAGAAAAAACCTCTAACAGAAGGAAAAACTCTCTTTTAACAAGAAGAAGCCTCCAACAGAAGGAAAAACTCTCTTTTAACATGAAGAAACCTCCAACAGAAGGAAAAACTCTCTTTTAATAAGAAGAAACCTCCAACAGAAGGAAAAACTCTCTTTTAACAAGAAGAAGCCTCCAACAGAAGGAAAAACTCTCTTTTAACATGAAGAAACCTCCAACAGAAGGAAAAACTCTCTTTTAATAAGAAGAAACCTCCAACAGAAGGAAAAACTCTCTTTTAACAAGAAGAAACCTCCAACAGAAGGAAAAACTCTCTTTTAACAGAATAAACCTCCAGCAGAAGGAAAAACTCTCTTTTAACATGAAGAAACCTCCAATAGAAGGAAAAACTCTCTTTTAACAGAAAAAACCTCTAACAGAAGGAAAAACTCTCTTTTAACAAGAAGAAGCCTCCAACAGAAGGAAAAACTCTCTTTTAACATGAAGAAACCTACAACAGAAGGAAAAACTCTCTTTTAACAAGAAGAAACCTCCAACAGAAGGAAAAACTCTCTTTTAACAAGAAGAAACCTCCAACAGAAGGAAAAACTCTCTTTTAACAGAATAAACCTCCAGCAGAAGGAAAAACTCTCTTTTAACAAGAAGAAACCTTTAACAGAAGGAAAAACTCTCTTTTAAGAAGAAACCTCCAACAGAAGGAAAAATTCTCTTTTAACATGAAGAAACCTCCAACAGAAGGAAAAACTCTCTTTTAACAAGAAGAAACCTCCAACAGAAGGAAAAACTCTCTTTTAACATGAAGAAACCTCCAACAGAAGGAAAAACTCTCTTTTAACAAGAAGAAACCTCCAACAGAAGGAAAAACTCTCTTTTAACAGGAAGAAATCTCCACGCTGGAGGTCCTGGGTTCACAGCAGTACAAATTCGTGAGCAGTTGTCGAGCGTGACACCTTCAGTGAAGAGGCCTCCTCGCAGAACGATGACTAAACTGGATTGCATCAAGCGTGTTGGCAGCGATTGCAGATGAGAAATCCAATAACATCAGAGTCGCTGACTCATCGTTGTAAGGCTGCTGTTCTCCTTTTCTAAGTTATAGCTTTGATTGGGAGTTTTTCTCACTCTTCCCTAATGGAGGAAAGGATAATGAGATATATTTTTAACCTCACAGTTTTTGCCACTGACCAAATGAAAGGAGACTTTTTTAGGTGGAAATTTAAAAAAATTATAGCCTCGTATATCGAGTATCATGATAAATATCAGACATTCATGACGTGAAACCATTTCTACCTGAAATTATGCACCAGTTTAGCTTAAAAAAAACAACAACCCAGCTTTCATTGAATGAAACGTACATAATTTATCCTCAAAAGAATTAGTATTGCAAATATTTAAAGTGTATTTTCAGAATTACAGTCCCTTATTTTGTGATAATTAGAAGTGATGAATCGTGTATAAAATGTACGGAGATGCAGCCGAATACCATGACACTGATAAAATGTCACTGTGTACTGTATAAGCAATGTAAATACCAAGAGTCTGAACTTCAGCTCCCTCTGGTGGTCGTTCCAGAAAACTCTTTGGCTAGATTACATCTTTAATTTGTTAAATACTCCCACTGATTGCTTGTTCTTATTATTTTATAATTGATGTGACACCAAAAAAAAAGGGTGTTGATTTGTTTTGATGGTCTTTTTGGTTCGTGTTTTGCTGTTGGGTTATGCTGACATCATTGTAATAGGCACCATAGCATGCTGCTGACCTGACCTTCACTGGATGCTGCCTTCAGGCTCCGTTTGAAATATCACATTATTTTGTGCAAACCTACTTCTTTATGCGCCTCGGGGTATTTATTTGTCATGTTAAAGAGGAGAAAAAAAGGAAGAAATCTAAAATATCATGTTGTGTTGGTGGTGTTCATTCACCTGTGATAAACGTGCTGAGGTGTTGTTATATAAGTAAAAAAAAAAAAAAAAAAAAGACACTAAATACAATTAAACCATCATGTCTACATTATGAGTCCATACTAGTGTCTCTATCTAACTGTCTAACATTAAAATGGAACTAATAATTAATGCTCAATCAATATGAAATAAAACCACAGAAATGAAAAGCACCCGGCAAAAATTAAAAGTGTTAATTTAAACAAATTAAAGCAACACGTGTAAGTGTTACAGACAGACAACGTTTTAAAGCCAAATCATTTAAAATATAAAGCTTAAACTTCTGATTAAAAACATCAAATTAATGTTTAAATTCAGACATTAAAATTGTTCGTTTTTATTTTTCTAAACATTCTAGATATAAAACTACCTCCTTTTTATTTTGCTACGACAGATATTTACAAATATTTACATATATATATATTTTTTTTAATTATTTTTTTTTTAAATTTAATATATATATTTTTTTAAAATTTTATTTTTATATATATATATATATATATATATATATATATTTATCTGAACAAACTATTATCCATATTGGATAATCCTGACCACCCTCTCCACCTGCTGCAGGGACAGAGGAGCACTTTCTCCAAAAGACTCTTCCAGCTGCTGTCACAAGGACAGATACAGGAGATCATTCCAGATACGGGAGATCATTCCTGATACGGGAGATCATTCCAGATACAGGAGATCATTCCTGATACAGGAGATCATTCCTGATACAGGAGATCATTCCTGATACAGGAGATCATTCCAGATACGGGAGATCATTCCTGATACAGGAGATCATTCCTGATACAGGAGATCATTCCTGATACAGGAGATCATTCCAGATACAGGAGATCATTCCTGATACAGGAGATCATTCCTGATACAGGAGATCATTCCTGATACAGGAGATCGTTCCTGATACATGAGATCATTCCTGATACAGGAGATCATTCCAGAAACAGGAGATCATTCCAGATACAGGAGATCGTTCCTGATACGGGAGATCATTCCAGATACAGGAGATCATTCCTGATACAGGAGATCGTTCCTGATACATGAGATCATTCCTGATACAGGAGATCATTCCAGAAACAGGAGATCATTCCAGATACAGGAGATCGTTCCTGATACGGGAGATCGTTCCAGATACAGGAGATCATTCCAGATACAGGAGATCATTCCAGAAACAGGAGATCATTCCTGATACAGGAGATCATTCCTGATACGGGAGATCATTCCAGATACGGGAGATCGTTCCTGATACAGGAGATCATTCCTTATACGGGAGATCATTCCTGATAGAGGAGATCATTCCTGATGCAGGAGATCATTCCTGATACAGGAGATCATTCCAGATACAGGAGATCATTCCTTATACGGGAGATCATTCCTGATAGAGGAGATCATTCCTGATACGGGAGATCATTCCAGATACGGGAGATCGTTCCTGATACAGGAGATCATTCCTTATACGGGAGATCATTCCTGATAGAGGAGATCATTCCTGATGCAGGAGATCATTCCTGATACAGGAGATCATTCCAGATACAGGAGATCATTCCTTATACGGGAGATCATTCCAGATACAGGAGATCATTCCAGATACAGGAGATCATTCCAGATACAGGAGATCATTCCTGATACAGGAGATCATTCCAGATACAGGAGGTCATTCCAGATACAGGAGATCGTTCCAGATACAGGAGATCATTCCTGATACAGGAGATCATTCCTGATACAGGAGATCATTCCAGATACAGGAGATCGTTCCAGATACAGGAGATCATTCCAGATACAGGAGATCATTCCAGATACAGGAGATCATTCCAGATACAGGAGATCATTCCTGATACAGGAGATCATTCCTGATACAGGAGGTCATTCCAGATACAGGAGATCATTCCTGATACAGGAGATCATTCCTGATACAGGAGATCATTCCTGCCCACTGCAATAAGACTGTACAAGAACTCACCTCTGGCCAAATCCATCACAGTACAATAACACTGTTGACTGTGTTTCTTGGTTTGTTTGTATATTATATATATATAGATATATAATGTACTGTATATACTGTGCATTTTATATTTTTTTACTGCTATTTTATTGCTTTTCTATTATTCTATTCTATTATTTCTATTGTTATCTTATTGCTTCTGTATGCTGCTGTAGCGAAAAAATGTCCCCTCGGGGATTAATAAAGTAAATACCTACCTCCCTACCTTCCTCCCTCCCTACCTCCCTCCCTGCCTACCTCCCTACCTTCCTCCCTCCCTACCTACCTCCCTACCTTCCTCCCTCCCTCCCTCCGTCCCTCCCTCCCTACCTACCTACCTACCTACCTCCCTCCCTCCCTACCTCCCTCCCTACCTACCTCCCTCCCTACCTCCCTACCTTCCTCCCTCCCTCCCTCCCTACCTAACTCCCTACCTACCTCCCTCCCTCCCTCCCTCCCTCCCTACCTACCTCCCTACCTCCCTCCCTACCTACCTCCCTCCCTACCTACCTTCCTCCCTACCTCCCTACCTCCCTACCTAACTCCCTACCTCCCTCCCTCCCTCCCTCCCTACCTACCTCCCTCCCTACCTACCTCCCTCCTTCTCTACCTCCCTCCCTCCCTACCTCCCTACCTAACTCCCTACCTCCCTCCCTCCCTCCCTCCCTACCTACCTCCCTCCCTACCTACCTCCCTCCCTCCCTCCCTCCCTACCTACCTCCCTCCCTACCTCCCTCCCTACCTACCTACCTCCCTACCTACCTTCCTCCCTACCTCCCTACCTCCCTACCTACCTCCCTCCCTCCCTCCCTCCCTACCTACCTCCCTCCCTACCTACCTCCCTCCTTCTCTACCTCCCTCCCTCCCTACCTACCTACCTCCCTCCCTACCTCCCTACCATAAAACTCCAGAGGAACCTGAACACAACACGGCCACGACGTGTCTCCTAACTTCCGCTACTGGGCGGAAAAAGAGGGTGTTTTTTTGTTTTTTGTTTTTTGACCGGAAGCACCTGAACGCAGCACAACATACTTCTCGGCAGCCGGTCCCAAAGCGGCTTGAACAGAGAGGAGAGTCGGCGGGACGCGTTCAACGGATCCACCGGCGACCAACCAGAGAAACATCCCGTGAAGGACGCCAGCAGGACAGGGTGAGGAGTGTTTGGTCTTCGGAGGAGCTTGTTAGCCGACCGGAAGCTAACTTGTGCTAACTTGTCAAAACAAAACCGTTTTCTGTTTAACGAACTTCACAGCTGTTGAAGTGGAAAACAGCCCGATCACACGCAGGCCTCGAAACGTGTCGTTCTGTTGGTGCCGTCATATTTATTGTCTTTAAAGTGCTTTTAAACGGCTCGTTTTGTTTTTGTTGTTTTGTTTGTTTGTTTGTTTTTTACTCCGTCTGGGCGGATGTAGCTAACCGAGCTAACTTAGCCGACGTTAGCTTAGCATCGGCAGAAGTGAAACTTTCCAACGTTTTAACGGCTCGTCGGATATAAACGTTTGATTTGTTTGATTCGTTTGATTCGTTTGATTCGTTTGATCAAGTCTTACATCGCGGCTGGACAACGGTCGAGCTGTCCGACCCGGTCCGGTTCTCGTCGGTGTTTTACGGCCACAGCTGCTTCTGGACGCGGAAGTGACTGAAAGCAACAACCTGCTGGAAAAGTGACGTTTATATTTAATATGTTTTTATACGTGTAAATATACGCGTATAAAAACACGCTCGCGCAGCGGGAGGGCTGTTAACGCTCCCCACCAGGTGTCCTTCCGGTGGACGGACAGGAGCTTTAATCCCGTTTTAAGTTGTAACTCTCGTTTGTTTTGTTTTTATTAAAACTGTTAAAAGTGCCGAAAAATGTTTACTTCCGGTTGCCATCGTGAACACTTCACCGGAAACCAGGAATTTAAACTACACAATCTGAGAAGGACAGAAAGAAGTTTATTGTCATTGTAAAAAAAATATATATAAAATAAAAAAAATACAACGTAATTAAGTTCGGCAGCAAATGAACGAAATAAAAGATATAAAAACTGAAGAAAACAAGACGACGTCACGGCAGGAAGGATAGCTGTATAAATAAGTAATAAATATATAAAAGATCAAACGGGCATTAAAATGCAGCTCTGGGAAAGAAATCCGATTAATATATATTATATTAAATCTGAGGAGTTTATGCTTTTTATTTTGTTGTTTATTTTGTTTCTCATGTATGAGACATCTCTTTAATTTTTGGACGAGAGGTGGGATTAGAAAAGATGTTTATTTCCTCTTTTCTAAAAGTGATCGATCAAGAAAATAAAAGTAATAATCAAATACAAGTATTAACTATTAACATTTAAGCTCAGAGTGATTTTAAAACAGTAAATTCATCTTATTTGTGAAGCTGAAACCAGAGAAAGTTTGATGTTTTACTTAAATTGTTGTTATTGATTATTAAGTGATTTGTTTATTAATTGTTTAATTTTCTCCCGATATAACGGCGTTAACGCGCTCTCTAAATACCATCTCAAATTTGACTGCGCAGTTTGAAATCTGCGTCAATTTTTGGACATCTATATAGAAATATACATATTTATACGTTATTTAAAGAACGTAAAATACAAACTGAAGTTGTGTCGGTAAATGTTGAATCCTCCCTGTAAAAAGGAGTGACTTTTAAAAACCATGTCACATGAACTCAGTTTCAAAAATCTCTGAATGCTGTTGATTGTAAAAACAAAACAAAACAACGGGCCCTCGACTTGATGCTGAAAACGCAGCGTCGCGAGAAAAACACCCGACGGGCGATTATCTTCCCGAATTTAATAATCGGAGAGGGATGAAATCACGGAGGAGCGTTGACCTCATCAGAGCTCAGCTGAATGCCGCCACACAAAGAGGCCAGTGATGAAGTGGATCCTCATTGTTCCCCGTAATGAAGCGGTACGCCGGGTATGTGAACGGCTCGGCGTCTGGGCCGTCGCCGGTTCTCCGCCCGGTAAACAACAGCTTTTAACAGCGGCCGGCATTGTTTCCGTCGGCTCTCATCGGCTGACGGCGACCTGATACCAGGATTTTATTATTTACGCCGTCACATTATCGTTCAGTCGTTTCTCAGACGTCGTCCGGCGCTTAAGTCTTCACGCTCTCCAGCTCAATCAAACCCTCCGCGTATTTTAACCAGTAATGATCCGAGCCTCGTCCAGGCGTAGAAAAAAAACTGCTTCAGTTAAGGTTAAAAAAAATAATAAACGTTTTAAACTTCTTTTACTACATTTTTTTATGTTGGTTTATTGAATTCTTTCTTATTTAATCTCAACAACTGTCTAAAAAAACCATAAAACCTGAGAGTGTGAATACTTCATTTATCCAGATGAGAAACTACAAAAATTGTTGTTTTTATGAAGCTGCGGTCAAATTATTACGATTAGCATTGTTATACGTTTTTAATCACTCAAACAATCCATTGATTTTTCTCCTCCTCTTCCTCCTCCTCCTCCTCCTCCTCAGATGCAGACTATAAAGTGTGTGGTGGTGGGCGACGGCGCCGTGGGGAAAACCTGCCTCCTCATCTCCTACACCACCAACAAGTTCCCCTCCGAGTACGTCCCCACGGTGAGTGGACCAATAAACACACCTTATACTGATATTAGACCGTTTCACAGATCCTGGTATCCACGTATCAGCTGATATTCTTCATATGCATATTTGTCTATACAAACAAATAAATGTGGCTATCGAAGACAAAGATCCACAACAGAGGCAGGATCTGTTCTCCTGTTTATTGTCACTGACGTCATCAAACTGAAGAAATAAACCGGGAATTTAATAATCAGAATCTTTTTTTATTTTTATTTTTTTTGCATCATGTTCTGTAGGAAAGGTTTTCATTTTGGCCCAAAAAAACCATAAAGTTTATAGTTCTGCTGCGACCATGAGATAAACAAAACAAAACAACATTCACTGCAAAACCACCTGAACTGTGGCGCCATGGCAACCGGCTTCTCTGCCATGGCAACCGGCTTCTCCGTCATGGCAAGAAGCTACGCGTCGAAAACAGGCGACTTCCTCATGAAGGTATTTTTTTTGTGCCCTTCAAAGTGGAAGCAAAATTTAAACAAAAAAAATTTGAAAGCAGTTTTTTTTTTTTTGCAGTGACATCAAATAAAATCAAGTTTGTATGTAAAAAATATATAAACTGAGAATATAGTTGTTTGCATCATAGTTTTGGTCACAGAATTAAAACCTTTGCTTTAAAATCAACAACAGATTTGTTTGTTATATTCTCAGTTTCTATACTTTTACTTACAAACTGGATTTTTTTTTTTTTTTTTTTAGTTTCACTTTGAGAAAATTTGCTTTCACAACTGGTTTTTTTTTTTTTTTTTGTATTTTGCTTGAGTGATAAAGACACAAAACTATCTTCACATCTTCTCGCCATCAACTCGAAATGCGTGTCGACACTTCCCGTTCAGAAGCGACGCGTCATGCTGCAGCAGCAGACGAGGAAGTTGCATGCTGGGAAAATAAATACCAAAAAAAACCAGCCTATTTGCTGTTTTGGTGAGTGACAGACAGAAAACAGCTGACTTGACTGACAGGTAGGTGGCGCCGTATCCGAAACGGATCCGATCGACGGGCCGCCTTAAAAAACTGATGAGTGATTCTCTAATCGGCGCCTCGTCCGTTCGATCGGATGATTGCCACAGTGCTGACTCAGCTTTCTCTCCTCTTCCTGTCTGCCCCCCCCCCCCCCCCGACTACTTTTAACTATTTGGTATGAATTTATTCAGGCACGCAAAGCATAAATACATTCATCGAATTTTTGAGGAGGATATAAATAATATTTAATTAAATATTTGGCTTCTTCCTGGAAGTTGTAAAAGTTTCAGATAAAGTTGTAATTTTAAGAATAAAGTATTTCATTATTTTTTTTTCCTGGAATTTTATTCTCGTGATAATATTTCTATTTTTTGTTTCTCAAAAATATTTAAAGCTTTATTTTCAAATCTTCAGTTGTCATAGTAACAGTGTTGTTCTGCGTCGGTCGGTCAGCGACAGCAAAGCGTTGATTTTTGTATTGCTTATTGTTCTATTGTTTTTATCACAACATCCTGTTCCTGCCTGCGTTGTTTTCCTTTTCGTCAACGATGTCGTTCATCTTAAACCTTTTGACACCGATCAGAAAAAAGAACTTTTCATGACTTTTTAAATTTTAAAATGACTTTATTTTGTTTCATGTCGTTGTTGTTCTTCTGGCTCAGTTACGGACGTCAGAGCTTTTTTCTTTGTTTTGCTTTCTGTTTCATCTTCACGGTGGGTTTTTTGTTTGTTTGTTTTTGTTTGTATTTTCCCGTCAGTCAGCTGTTAAAATCATTTCAGAGAAGAATTCTCCTTCCAGGAAGTAATTCCTTATCGAAGCCGCTCCGCCCGAACGTCGACGTCCGTAAACACTTTTGTCCGGACGGACGCGGCGTAACGTGGAAATGAAAAGTTCTTATTGTGTCGCCGGTTCTGTTCGGGGAACTTTTCTCTGCAGCGCCGGTCTGTTTGTGATCCGACTGTTTTCCAGCAGCTTCTCCAGTCTGAGCACATTATCATCACAAACCTGCAGCTGATCCGCTCTGTGTGTGTGTGTGTGTGTGTGTGTGTGTGTGTGTGTGTGTGTGTGTGTGTGTGTGTGTGTGTGTGTGTGTGTGTGTGTGTGTGTGTGTGTGTGTGTGTGTGTGTGTGTGTGTGTGTGTGTGTGTGGAGAAAAAAACCCAAAACAAAGATGATAAAAGAGGATAAAATAAAACTGACAACACTTCATTGAAATGTAAACAGCTGTGTCAGCAGCTTCTCTCCGGACGTTGGAGTACATTCGAGGACTGAACTCTGGTTCAGACGGTGGTTCCACTTCTTACGTCGCCGTGGTAACCGGTGCTGCAGTCCTGCAAAAGGCAAAGTATCATTAAAAAAAAAATTAAAAAGACAAAGAAAGATGAATATTGGTTTGTCTATTCAGACTTTGGTTTTCTGTAGTGGGGAAATAAAGCCGGAAGGAATTCAATTAAAAAAAAAATATATATATATATATATATATATATAAAGATTACAATATTATTATTAATATTAATTCGAAGAAAAGTGAGAAAACAAAACAGATTGTTTTAACCTCATTGCAGGCACCGGATTTATCATTTAAATGATTTTAATTTCTTTCTTTAAGCAGCAGTCAATTACATAACAAAACCATCATTTATTATAAAAGTTTTGATTAAGTGCTGGATGAAGGTCGGAGGCCTAATGGGAGGAAGATTATCTCACTTATTTCCACTTTTCTATTAACACACACACACACACACACACACAAAATTTGAGCTTGACAGCTGTTTGGTTTGGTTGTTGTGTTATGTTGCCATGGAGACACCCCTGTAAATATATCATCGTCCAACCGCACCTACGCTGCCACGAAGACAGATTTTTTTTTTTTTTTTTTTCAGTCCTCCTACATCATGGTGTTTATTAACCTGACTGCACCACAGGCCTGTCAATCAAACAGACACGCCCCCAAAACCAGGTCTTCTTGAATCTTCTTTTCTAATGAATGAGGGATTATTTTCAGATGGACCTCCAGAAAACTAAGAAGAAGGAGTGACTTTAGCTAACAACACCGAGATAACTGATGGACACATTTTATTCACTTTGGATTTGATGAGAGAAGTTGAATGGGAGTCTATGGAGCCGGAGGCTTTTTGGAGCCGACCTCTAGTGGCACTCGCTGGTATTGCAGCTGAAGACACTTCTGGATCAGAACCATTTTACAGACCTGAAGCTACGAACTCTTTTATATCCAGTCTGTGGTTGTCTTCAGCTTGGTGGTCGATGCTGATTGGTTAAAAGCTGCTCCAATAGTTTCAAAATGAAGACCAGCCTCTCACTTCTCACCTTTTTTATTTATTTTTTATCTCCGGCAGGTGTTTGACAACTATGCGGTGACGGTGATGATCGGCGGGGAGCCGTACACTCTGGGACTGTTCGACACTGCAGGTAAGAAATACATCCGCACACAGTTCATTCTGTGAAGGATTAATATCGGTATTAACTCGACCATTTTTTTGGGGGCCAATACCGATTTTAAGGAGCAAGAAAAAAAACGGATATATCTGCCAACATTCTTTAAATATATAACACGTACATTAATGCACTTTTTTTATTGTCCAAAATATTAACAGTGAACTTCAATCATAAATAAAAAACCCACAAACAAAACAATGAGTATATATACATATGTATATACATATGTATATATACATATATTAAAGTTGAGTTAAGAAAAATAAACAAATATATGTATAAAATTCGATAACAGGTGAAGCAAGAGCAGCAGGAAGTAAAACATTAGTATTTATTTAGTAGAAACAGTATTTGTTGTATTATACTGAGCAGAAAGTTTAATCTTTAAACCAGACGGTTTGTGAACGTTACGAAGCCTCGAGTTCAGATTCTAGTTTGGAGCAGGAAGTGACCATATTTGGACGAGCTGTGGGAGGAGCCAGCGGTGGATCTGGCTCTGATTGGAAACCTGACGATACTACGTCCCACCCACCGATAGCTGTAACCTGTCAATCAAACAGACACGCCCCCAAAACCAGGTCTTCTTGAATCTTCTTTTCTAATGAATGAGGGATTATTTTCAGATGGACCTCCAGAAAACTAAGAAGAAGGAGTGACTTTAGCTAACAACACCGAGATAACTGATGGACACATTTTATTCACTTTGGATTTGATGAGAGAAGTTGAATGGGAGTCTATGGAGCCGGAGGCTTTTTGGAGCCGACCTCTAGTGGCGCTCGCTGGTATTGCAGCTGAAGGCCTCATTTTTCCGACCTGAAGCTCCGAACTCTTTTGGAAACAGTCTGTGGTCCTCTTGCTGCTTCTCGTTGGTTTCCATGTGACGGGGATTGTTTGCGTGTCTCCCCCTGCAGGTCAGGAGGACTACGACAGACTGCGACCTCTCAGCTACCCTCAGACCGACGTCTTCCTCGTCTGCTTCTCCGTCGTGTCGCCCTCCTCCTTCGAGAACGTCAGAGAGAAGGTTCGTCCTGGTTTTTTTCCCCCGTTTCTCAGTTTAAAGGTTTTTGCTCGATGCGGCGCCAAACGTTTTTCCTTTTTCTCTTTTTATTTTTGTAACTCCCCTCTCGGCAGTGGGTGCCGGAGATTTCCCACCACTGCCCGCGGACGCCCTTCCTGCTGGTCGGCACTCAGGTGGACCTGAGAGACGACAGCAACACTCTGGAGAAGCTGGCCAAGAACAAGCAGCGAGCGCTGACCTGCGAGAGCGGAGAGAAGCTGGCCCGCGAGCTGAAGGCCGTCAAATACGTGGAGTGTTCGGCTCTGACGCAGGTAGGGAGGTGGGGAGGGGCCTGTTACCGTGACGACCGTCTGACAGCGAGTTAGAATTAACCGTTCCAGGTGAGACGCGGCGACGGCGGCCGATCCTCATCTTATATCATCGAGGTTTAACGGGCAGCATTATGAATTATGTAATGAAGTTATTTTACAATCAGGACCGTCAGATTTTAAGTGATTTTTATTTTTATTTTTTTTTCTCATTTTAAATGAAGTAAGGAAGTTAAATTTATTGTTTAAAATCTCCATATCACAAAACAAATTATTAGGTCAGATGTTTACAATTTCTCAATTTACAGAAACAGATCGATATCAATGTGAACAGATAAAAGAAATTTACAATTTTAATAGTCAAGTATTTAAGTATTTTTTTGAAAGGTTAAAAACACATTGAATTGTTGTATCCTCGCAAATGTGAATATTTCCTTCTTTTTTTTTTAAGTGCATTATTGAAGGATTTTAAACATCCTTCACACTTTCTATTCATTTCTTCTTCCTAAATGACAGAAAGAAATAAAACCCATTTAATGATGGATTAAAATGATGAAAGACCTCATGATGATGTTGAGCCCGACTATTGTTTTTCAAGGAAGTTTTATTATTATGCTGAGAGCTTAATCGCATTTTCAGCGGCTTTAACGTACTCCAAAAGCTACGTCCTGGCGATGGTGGTTTTGCGAGTGGGCGTGGCCTAATATCTCTCTAGTTTTCATTACATCTCTTTTAAGGGCTCATTTCTCATCGAATGGAAGTTGTCCGACAGGAACGCCGGACGAACGACATCTCTTCACACGTTTAGTTTCAAGCCTTTCCAATCATCGTGTTGCATTTATATGAATTCCCACCAATATACGTACAATATTACGACGTCTCTTTTTGTCCCGTGTCCCTCCAGAGAGGACTGAAGAACGTGTTCGACGAGGCCATCCTGGCAGCGCTGGAGCCGCCCGACAACAAACCCAAGAAGCGCTGCGTCCTGCTATAAGACGCCACGAGGAAGAGGAGGTGAAGAGGAGGAGGGGGGGGGTAGACACACGTTTTAAAACAGTGCCTTCAGCCGTAGCGACTTAACGTGGTGTCGGGAACAGATGACGGTGTAACACGACTAACACGACCGGAAACCACACTCCTCGCTAGCCGGAGGGGGCGGAGCCTCCGCCATGCAAAACAATGGATGGAATCACGTTTACAGACCGAAACTTGAATCCTTCTGAAAAACTTGTAGAGTAGAAAGAAAAATTAAGTGCAAGAACTTTTCAATAAGCAAAAAAAAAAACTTTCTTTTTTTTTTTTTTAATAATTAGAAACATTCGGTGGAATAAATCGCCGAGTTTGAAAGTGACAAAAACATTTGAGGAAAAAGGGGCAAAATCAGGCGTTGACACATTCTTTATTTCATTTTTACATTCGCAAACTTCTTCAGTTAAACAAAAAATTTTGACATTTCTTTTTTTTCCTCATATTTCCAATTTTTTTTCATTTTGCTACTTTACTGAGTGGACTTTTTTTTTTTTTTTTTTTTGAAAGACACCAAAGTTTCACAATTATGATTTTATATATATAGATATAGATATATAGATATCTATATCTATATATAATTATGAGGGAAAGCAAGAAAGCTAATTTAATTCAAGTAAGTTCTTCCCAAAATGTTTATTCATCTCAACTCACAACAAGGTCAGAAATTCATTTTTGAAGCGTTAAAACGCCGCAAAAACATCCTTCCTCTGCTCAAACCACAGTTTCAATTTAGAAAATGAAACTGTTGTTTCAAGAAGATGTTTTCACGAGAATGATCAGCTGACTGTAACCCGACTTCATCCATAACAAGCAGAATTACAGATTTACCGACTTCTGCTTTCTGCTTTTCCGTCTGAAACACATATTTGCAATAATCTCGAAAACGTGAGCGAAGCTGGTGGGAGAAGAAAAATAAAAACGTTTCTTGACAAAGTGACAGAAATAAATCAATATTTTCAATTAATGGCGATTTCCTCGAGTCGTCCGTCAACGAGACGAAACAGAATGATCGAACCAAAGCGTTTTTTACGCGACAACAGAAAAAGTCGTCGAAGTTACCGAGACGACGAGAACTTTTGACTTCGATTGCAGTTATTTTTAATCGTTTGATAATCAGTACGATCGTTATAAAACCGCCTTCACCGCTTGGCTTCGGATGAATCCTGACAACGCAGCGCCACCTTCAGGCTTCGTCGTGTTTAACGTAGCACGTAAAACAAAATTTAAATATACAAAACTCATCATTCCATTTATTTGACACGAGTATCAAACTTATTCAAAAACGCCTTAAGAAACAACATCTCCTGTTTCCTACTCGACGTGATCGCTGCCTTATTTTCTTAAATCAAAACCCTTTAACGAGTTCGCACAAAACTTTAATTTTTTTTTTTTTTTTACGTCTTAAAATTCTTTAATTCTCACGTTTTTTTGTTTGTTTTTTCCCGACAAATTTAATTTTAGTAGATGTAGCCAAAGAGCAAAACGGTTTCTGCCCACGACCTCGTCGTTTTATTTTAACCATCCGCTCCTCTGCTTCTTCTCTTCTCCAGACCGGGAACCTCCGTGTGTTAGCACCCCCTGGAGGCCTTAAAGGGGAATACAGCTCGGCTTAAAGGGGCATTTTGAGTCTTTTTTTTTTTTTTTTGGGCCTAAAAATCCACAGGATTGTTAATATTTCAACTCTAAAGTTGAATATTGTCCAACATTGATCGTCTTCGGCTCTGGATTCAACTTAAAACCCTTTAAACTGAGATGTTTCCCGTTAAAAACAAACTAAAATTCCACTTTTTTTCGTATCTATTTTTTTCCCTATTGTTTTGGAGATGACGGTTTATTCAGATGACGTAATGATGATTACAAGTATTATATAGATATTTTTCTTTGCTCTTTATTGTTTCTCGGGGAAACATTATTGTGGCAGGACTTTTTTTGTTTTTGTTTTTGTTTTTTTGAGTTTTTATTTCTTTCTTTTTAGATGTTTTTACTATTACTTGACGGTTGAGTGCCAACAGTTGGTTTAAGTATCGGCAGCCTGGTTTGACAAACTTTAAACGATCCTGATAAGCTTCTTGATGGCAGGATACAAAACAAAAAACACCTGAAGCAATAATTACACGTGGAAAATTCTGCTCTGTTTTGAAAGATGAATGTTGGAAGTGGGTGTTTGGAAATAATAAAAACAGTACTTGAATGTTGTTGCACTTGGACTTGATTTCTATTAACCTGAATTTTAGTCACATTTCTTCCTTCTCTGGTTTTTAATCATTACATTTTTTTTTTTTAATTTTCATTCTTTATTTTAAATGATACTGCCTTTTAATGAACATTATATTGCATTTGTAGTTGTTAAAAATTAGGTAAATGAAAACGTTTCCTTTACTTTTAATAATCGTCTAATTTACAACCATTTATACTTCAGTTAAAAACAAAGTGGGAAGTCCGAAGAAATTATTTCTACAGAAATGCAACAAAACATAATTCATTTATTGAATGAATTTAAAAACGTCCTTGTTTGTCTCTTTATTTTTTAAGAAAAAAAAATGAAAACACAAGACATCATTAATAAAAATAAAATTCTGTCTAATAATTAGCAAATTAATTTCTTGATTAGAACTAATCAATTAGAAACTCTTCGTTACATACTTTGGCACATTTGAGACCACACACTGAGCTGGCAGCTGGAGCGTCCCCACAGTGACCACCAGGGGGCGGCGTCGCGCCGCTTTTGAACGTGGGGCCCTCCGGTGGATACAGTATGTAAATGACCTGGGTTCATTTTGATTGGCAGTCTAAAATGGATCCTTCGGAGCGACGCGGCATGGAGGCTCGGAGCCGCTCGCCTCTTTGTCTGAAGGACGGCTCGAAAAAGGAAATCAATTAACCCTTCATTCACTCTTTACTCCCATCCTCTTCTTCAACCTCCTTTTTTTTCCCAGCATGCCTTTCTCTGCACATCCTCATCTCTCGTGGCTTTTTGTTTTGTGGTCCACAGGTCTGCATCCTCGAGGAAAAAAAAAACAACAACAAAAACAACCCACTGAAGAGCTTTAAGGCCGTTTAACAGATTAAAATCAATACTTTCTTTTAAGGAAATTGCACGTAAACCAAGATTTTTAAAAAGAATACAATAAGCCACTAAAAAGTCTCTTTATCTATTTATTTAACGTGTTAACGACACTTTCCGTGCAATTCATCTCCAACCTGAACCCGACTTTATGTTTAATCGTTCATTTAAAAGTAGAATAAAAACAACAACAGTTTTTGGTCCCTGATCTTAAACTTGTTGAGATTTCCTGATAAATTTTAAGTTATGTCGGTTTTCGTGGGTGCAAAACAGAATAAACTGAGTTCAATTAAAGGTTTTTGACTTGAGACTAAAGGTTTTTGACTTGAGACTAAAGGTTTTTGACTTGAGACTAAAGGTTTTTGACTTGAGACTAAAGGTTTTTGACTTGTGCCTAAAGGTTTTTGACTTGAGACTAAAGGTTTTTGACTTGAGACTAAAGGTTTTTGACTTGTGCCTAAAGGTTTTTGACTTGAGACTATAGGTTTTTGACTTGTGTTCAAAGGTTTTTGACTTGTGCCTAAAGATTTTTGACTTGTGCCTATAGGTTTTTGACTTGTGCCTATAGGTTTTTGACTTGAGACTAAAAGTTTTTGACTTGTGTTCAAAGGTTTTTGACTTGTGCCTAAAGATTTTTGACTTGTGTTCAAAGTGAGACTAAAGGTTTTTGACTTGAGACTAAAGGTTTTTGACTTGAGACTAAAGGTTTTTGACTTGTGCCTAAAGGTTTTTGACTTGTGCCTATAGGTTTTTGACTTGAGACTAAAAGTTTTTGACTTGTGTTCAAAGGTTTTTGACTTGTGCCTAAAGATTTTTGACTTGTGTTCAAAGTGAGACTAAAGGTTTTTGACTTGAGACTAAAGGTTTTTGACTTGTGTTCAAAGGTTTTTGACTTGAGACTAAAGGTTTTTGACTTGTGTTCAAAGTGAGACTAAAGGTTTTTGACTTGAGACTAAAGGTTTTTGACTTGTGTTCAAAGGTTTTTGACTTGAGACTAAAGGTTTTTGACTTGTGTTCAAAGGTTTTTGACTTGAGACTAAAGGTTTTTGACTTGCTACTAAAAGTTTTTGACTTGTGTTCAAAGGTTTTTGACTAGAGACCAAAGGTTTTTGACTTGCTACTAAAAGTTTTTGACTTGTGTTCAAAGGTTTTTGACTTGCAACTAAAGGTTTTTGACTTGAGACTAAAGGTTTTTGACTTGTGTTCAAAGGTTTTTGACTTGAGACTAAAGGTTTTTGACTTGTGTTCAAAGGTTTTTGACTTGCAACTAAAGGTTTTTGACTTGAGACTAAAGGTTTTTGACTTGTGTTCAAAGGTTTTTGACTTGCAACTAAAGGTTTTTGACTTGAGACTAAAGGTTTTTGACTTGAGACTAAAGGTTTTTGACTTGAGACTAAAGGTTTTTGACTTGTGTTCAAAGGTTTTTGACTTGAGACTAAAGGTTTTTGACTTGTGTTCAAAGGTTTTTGACTTGAGACTAAAGGTTTTTGACTTGTGTTCAAAGGTTTTTGACTTGAGACTAAAGGTTTTTGACTTGTGTTCAAAGGTTTTGACTTGAGACTAAATGTTTTTGACTTGTGTTCAAAGGTTTTGACTTGTGTTCAAAGGTTTTTGACTTGTGTTCAAAGGTTTTGACTTGAGACTAAAGGTTTTTGACTTGTGTTCAAAGGTTTTTGACTTGAGACTAAAGGTTTTTGACTTGTGTTCAAAGGTTTTTGACTTGAGACTAAAGGTTTTTGACTTGTGTTCAAAGGTTTTGACTTGAGACTAAATGTTTTTGACTTGTGTTCAAAGGTTTTTGACTTGAGACTAAAGGTTTTTGACTTGTGTTCAAAGGTTTTTGACTTGAGACTAAAGGTTTTTGACTTGTGTTCAAAGGTTTTGACTTGAGACTAAAGGTTTTTGACTTGAGACTAAAGGTTTTTGACTTGAGACTAAAGGTTTTTGACTTGTGTTCAAAGGTTTTTGACTTGAGACTAAATGTTTTTGACTTGTGTTCAAAGGTTTTTGACTTGTGTTCAAAGGTTTTTGACTTGTGTTCAAAGGTTTTGACTTGTGTTCAAAGGTTTTTGACTTGAGACTAAAGGTTTTTGACTTGAGACTAAAGGTTTTTGACTTGAGACTAAAGGTTTTTGACTTGAGACTAAAGGTTTTCAATTTACAGCAAAAAGTTTGGTTTCATAAGCAAAATTCTTAATTCTGTGACCAACTTTGAAACGTATATTTTTATGACTTGTTACGACAATAAAACCAACAGAATAAAAAAAAAATTAAAGTGCGAATGTCACATTTCAGTTAAATAACTTGGTGTTAAAATAAAAGAAAACATATTTTAAAACTCTGATTTCAACGGCACGATTTAATTTCGTCGGATTATTCCGCAAACGCTGAACTTTTCTTCTTCAGGTGATTTTTCATGTTCAGTGTTGACATTTCGTAACTTTCTAACGTATTTGTGTTTTGTCAGTGAGTCGACCTTCTTGGATACAGAAACAGCCTGCGAGCCTTCGGATCCGTTTCCAGTTCGATGCATCGGTGACAACTTGTGTTTACGGGGCGGCCATCTTGTCTTGCTGCTGATTCAGCCTCTGACACTTTGACTGCTGTCTGTCCCGAAGCGCCGCCGCGCGCTGCTCTGGCTGCTGCATATTATTGGATGTCCATCTGACCTCATTATAAGTGCGTTACCACGGGCAACCAGCACAGGGAGGGAGGGAGAGAGGGAGGTGGGTGAAGGGTGGAGGAGAGTTGCATCATGGGATAGAAACCTGACCTCCCTCTCTTTCTTTTTTTTTCCTCCTTTTTTTTTTTTTTTTTTCCTTCTCAGAGGACTCACACGTGCTCGAATGCACATGTGTACACGTGCACACACACACACACACACACACACACACACACACACACACACACACACACACACACACACACACACACACACACACACACACACACACACACATTAGCGAGGAGCAGAAACAGTCCGTCATTGTGTGTCTGAACAACTCGCTTGTTTACCGCTGAATGTAAAGAGAAACAACACACACACACACACACACACACACACACACACACACACACACACACACACACACACACACACACACACACTGCACACTATTGTTGCACAGAACCAACACTGTTTGTGCGTTTTGTGTCTTTTTTGTAAAAAGTTTGAAAGTTTGTTTCTCATTTAAAGACACAAAATGTGCATCAACACACAACTCACATGTCTTTTTTTATTGTGTGTTATGAGTTGTGCGTTTGTTGTCGTTCAGTATCTTCACGCAGTTCTACGTGTTTGTGGCGTCAATTTTGCACGTTTGTTGTATGATTTACTTGGATAATGTGTTGAAGTCTCTGTCAGTGTGTGTGTGTGTGTGTGTGTGTGTGTGTGTGTGTGTGTGTGTGTGTGTGTGTGTGTGTGTGTGTGTGTGTGTGTGTGTGTTCATGGTCGTCACTTTAATGAGGTGTAAATCAGACTGAGATAAGATACGACTTTATTGACCCCCCGAGGGGAAATTTGAGTGTGTGTGTTTCAGTTTGGTGTGTCTGTGTGTTAATTGTGTGTACATGTTGTGTTCAGCCTCATTGATTGTGCGACTGTGTTTGTGTTGTCACATTTTATTTGGTATTATTGCGTTAAATTCAGAGTCCAGTTTCTTTGTGTCAGTGTGTGTTTGTATTTTGTGTGTTTCTGACTGTGTTGTTTGTTATTTTTGTGTTTTTGTGTCCACGCACAAATCGTGTTGTGCACATCATTTCCCTATTTTGTGTGTCTGTGTCCAAACTGTGTGTTTCTAATTGTGTGTCTTTTCTTGTTTGTATCTGTTTATTTTGTGGCGTCAACTGGTGTTTGTGTGTTTGTTATTTTCGTTCCTGTGTGTGTTTTGTGTCCACACACAGGTCATGTGGTGTACGCATTATTTACCCAATTTGTGTGTCTGTGATGTTTGTGTGTTCACCTCCTCTTTGTGTGTTTGATTTTTATATATGCGTACAACATATCTCTAATTTGTGTGTCTGCACCTATGTAGTTTTTTTAGGAGGGTTTTGTGTATTTTGTGTCTCTTATTTGTCTAATTTTGTGTGTTTGTGTCCATATAATGCGTCTCCGGTTGTGTGTCTGTGATCGACTGGATGCTTTTGTGTTTATTGCTTAGATTTTGCGTGTTTACCTCCTTTTTGTGCGTTTGATTTTGCGTTTTTAAGGTTGTTAAACACACAATAATCCAGAAAGCGTACATTTTATTTTGCGTGTCCGTTTTGTCGATGTGTGTGTTCCTGTGTGCGGTTTGTGCGTGTCGCTCTTTGTGTCTGATTTCTTTGTCTTTACGCTGCACTCGCTCCTGTTTGCGTTACATCTCGTGTCTGTCTTTGTGTCTGTGCGTTTCGCTTTGCGTACTTTTCTTCTGTGTGTGTGTGTGTGTGTGTAGTTCCTTATACATAGTGTACTTCTTTATGTGTGTGTGTGTGTGTGTGTGTGTGTGTGTGTGTGTGTGTGTGTGTGTGTGTGTGTGTGTGTGTGTGTGTGTGTGTGTGTGTCTGCTTCTGTACATGTGGCTGCGTGCACTCTTTGAGTGTGTGGATGTAAACCCATGAGCCTGTAATTTTGTGTGTCTGTGTGTGTGTGTGTGTGTGTGTGTGTGTGTGTGTGTGTGTGTGTGTGTGTGTGTGTGTGTGTGTGTGTGTGTAGGAGGTGTGGGTTTTTATGGAATGTTTTTTTGTGCGTTTATTTACGTATGAACTGAGCGTTGTGCGCACACACACACACACACACACACACACACACACACACACACACACACACACACACACACGCGTACAGTTGTGTGTGTTTGTGTGTGTGTGTGTGTGTTTGTGTTCATATATACAGTGAACACACACACACACACACACACACACACACACACACACGCGCGCTGTCTTCATCTCTGACATAACTGGTTACCATGCATACTGCGCGACTCTGAGTATTATGGGGTGTTCTTTGTTTTGTCACGACGTGCCCTGGTATGGAATGGGAGGGGGGGAGGGGAACTGGGTGTGTGCACGAATGTGTGTGCGTGAAAGAGAGAGGGGGGGGCGAGGGGGGGCGAGGGGGGGTGAGTGTGTGTGTGTGTGTGTGTGTGTGTGTGTGTGTGTGTGTGTGTGTGTGTGTGTGTGTGTGTGTGTGTGTGTGTGCGAGCGTATAATGTCGTGCACGAGAGGCAGAGCGCACGCATGGTTTTTTTGAGAAGGTGAGATAAAATGGCGTCTCTCTCTCGTGTGTGTGTGTGTGTGTGTGTGTGTGTGTGTGTGTGTGTGTGTGTGTGTGTGTGTGTGTGTGTGTGTGTGTGTGTGTGTGTGTGTGTGTGTGTGTGTGTGTGTGTGTGTGTGTGTGTGTGAGGCTTCATTGTAAAGTTGACTCCTCATATTTACCTTCACAATCGTCACGTTTGAACTTTTGGTTTTTTTTATGTGTTTTTCAGCCGCTCGTTGTCGTCGTCATGACAACGCAAAAAAAAAAAACCAACCAAAAATACCTTGCCCAAGGCTAACCGGGATGCAGCGAGCTATCTACGCATTTATTTTGTGTCCCGAATTCGACTTCTACTCGTTTTAACAGCAGACAGTCGGAGCCCAACGTGGTCGTGTTGTCGTCCGTTAATTAATATTTTAATTTGTTTTTTTGGGGATGAAATAAACCGATCAGAACGTCGTCCATTTTAACTACGGATTTGCCAACTAGTGGAGGAAGTAGTTCTCTGATCCAGAAGTGTCTTCAGCTGCAATACCAGCGAGTGCCACTAGAGGTCGGCTCCAGAAAGCCTCCGGCTCCATAGACTCCCATTCAACTTCTCTCATCAAACCCAAAGTCAAACAAAGTTTGATTGACAGGCCTGTGGTGCAGTCAAATTTTGAATTCCCTGCCGGGGAGTTCCTGAGATATTGAGTATTGGGTCAACATGAGGTCACAGTGACCTTGACCTCTGACCCCTGGAAATGTAATCAGTCCATCCTTTAGTTGAAGGTATTACAGAGATATCACATTCACGAGAATCGTAGAGTCAGACGTGACCTTGACCTTTAACCTTTGACCACCCAACTGGAGTCGATTCCTCTTCGGGGGCCGAGTGAACGTTCGTGCCGAGTTTTGAAGAAACTTCCTGAAGATTTTCACCTTAAAACGACGGCCTCACCGATCCAGAGCGATGACATCATGCTCGTCCCTCATGTGGTCGCGCGGCGTCGGCCGATCTAAACGACTTTCCCATCAGCCACTCTGCCATCGATCGTCACGGCGATCACCATGAACGCCTCCGCGCGCCCTTGACTTTGACATTTTGCCGATGCGGCTGCGGACGCACGATTGAGTCACGGTGCGTTCGCTGCACCTGGGACACACGAGCACTTCTTATCTAGAGAAAAATGTCATTTAATGTTCAATGGGTGTCACAAATAATCGTAAAGACGGATCGTGTGTGAAAATAAGAACCGTGGAGGTAAAATGTCAGCTGGTCGACGTGGAGTTTATCGGCCAGAAGAGAAAGCAGAAAACCTTTGAGTGACCCTTTCAAAATAAAAGCCCCCAAAAAAGCTTCTGGTCTGATTGGATCACCTTTATACAGATGTGGATGCAGCCGTGACTGTGACATCATCACTGGATCATCTGGATGGTCGCTGGCTCCGCCCACTGATTGCTCACAACTTCAGTCTTTGCTCTAATAAACATTTTTTATTAATACATTTTTATTAACTTATTGATTATCATTAGTCTGAATCACAGATTGTTTATAAAAGAGTTCGTAGCTTCCAGGTCTGTAAAATGGTTCCGATCCAGAAGTGTCTTCAGCTGCAATACCAGCGAGTGCCACTAGAGGTCGGCTCCAAAAAGCCTCCGGCTCCATAGACTCCCATTCAACTTCTCTCATCAAATCCAAAGTGAATAAAATGTGTCCATCAGTTATCTCGGTGTTGTTAGCTAAAGTCACTCCTTCTTCTTAGTTTTCTGGAGGTCCATCTGAGAATAATCCCTCATTCATTAGAAAAGAAGATTCAAGAAGACCTGTTTTTGGGGGCGTGTCTGTTTGATTGACAGGCCTGTGGTGCAGTCAGGTTACAGCTATCGGTGGGCGGGACGTAGTATCGTCATGGTTATATTCATCATATTCATGCTGTTAATAGCAGGACAACGACATGCATCCTAATTAAGAATCAATCTTGAAGGATTTTTTTTTTTTTTTTTTTTTTTTTTTTAATCTTAAACAAATTAAATTTCCCATTTTTTATTTTTCTGAGCACTTTAAAAGTTTCAGTTTGACATTTAAAACATATATCTTCCTCAGGTTGGGAACCGAAGGCCCGACGCGACACAACAAGTCGAGACCGGCGACAAAAAAAAGACTTCTACCTTCTTTATTTCATTTTTTTCACCCTCAGTTTGATTTTGATGAAGTTTCCCCTCCGTGTGGTTCAGACCTAATAAACCGTCTGCATATCTATTTATGACGATCTTGTAGTGTGTGTGTGTGTGTGTGTGTGTGTGTGTGTGTGTGTGTGTGTGTGTGTGTGTGTGTGTGTGTGTGTGTGTGTGTGTGTGTGTGTGTGTGTGTGTGTGTGTGTGTGGGAGAGAGAGAGAGAGGAACCCCGGCTCGCTCGCTCGCTCGACGGAGCGCGATGAAGACGTCACAGATGGGAAAGGTTTTTTTTTAAGACCTCTTTAAGTGGCTCGCTGCTGTTTGAGGGAGACATACTGTACCGGAGGAACCTATGAGACAGGAAGTGATGATGATGATGATGATGATGATGGCGGAGGAGGGGGAGGGGGAGGGGGAGGGGGTAGAGAGAGAGAGAGAGACGAGGCGAATTAGCCGTGTGATTATTATGGAGTGGCAGGCAGAGCAGTGAAGAAAGGAGGAGGAGGAGGAAGTGGAGGGGGGAGGGGGGGTAGGCAAATACATATTATGGGATGTCTGTGTTGTCAGGTGGGGGGAGGGGGTATTATTATCGCCTAGGCCTGTTTGTGTGTGTGTGTGTGTGTGTGTGTGTGTGTGTGTGTGTGTGTGTGTGTGTGTGTGTCTCTTTCTCTACGTTGAATCACAAAAAAAATACAGTAGACACGTCAGGGGGGGGAGGTGGGGGGGGTAATCAAAATCTTCAGGTGAGGAGAGACCTGAGAGAGAGGAGGAGAGGAGGAGGAGAGGAGAGGAGGAGAGGAGGGAGAGGAGAGGAGAGGAGAGGAGAGGAGAGGAGAGGAGAAGAGGAGGAGAGGAGGAGAGGAGAGGAGGAGAGGAGGAGAGGAGGAGAGGAGAGGAGGAGAGGAGAGGAGAGGAGAGGAGAGGAGAGGAGAGGAGAGGAGAGGAGAGGAGAGGAGAGGAGAGGAGAGGAGAGGAGAGGAGAGGAGAGGAGAGGAGGCGGATTGGCAGCTGCGAATTCATCAAAAATAAAAAATCCAAAAAGAAGAAGAAGCTTCACTGGCAAGAACTGTCTGAGCCCCCCTCCCCCTCCCCCTCCCCCTCCTCCCCCTCCTCCTCCTCCCCCTCCCCCTCCCCCCACGTAACCGAGGCAGTGACGGAGCGATCGCCGGGTGTATACGCTAGTGATTTGCCTCGACTCCCCCCTCCTCCCCTCCCCTCCCCTCCCCTCCCCTCCCCCTCCCCTCCCCCCCCCCCCTCCCCTCCCCTCCCCTCCCCCAGACCACTGGAGCTCCTCTGCACCAATTTATTTTCTTGATCAGAAATGAGTCAAATTAAAACCCAGGTGACTTTGCAGCCGTCTGACTGGTGAACTGGAACACGTCCATCTTTGTGCAATTAAAAACAACAAAAACAAAAACGAATGCTCGGAGATCAGATCTGCAGATCTGAGAAGCTGGAACGGCTTTTTTATTTTTTCATTTTTTTTAAGGTACACCTCCCTTCAAGTCACTTTACGCTGCGAATTTTTGAAATAACATTTTCGTCACGTTGAACTTTAAATTTTTGTCCGTCACCATCTTTGCTAGTTCGAAGCGGTTTGGTCGCAGGAAGTGACCATATTTGGACGAGCTGATGGATCTGACCGATCTGATTGGAAACCATGACGATACTACGTCCCGCCCACCGATAGCTGTAACCTGACTGCACCACAGGCCTGTCAATCAAACAGACACGCCCCCCAAAAACAGGTTTTCTTGAATCTTCTTTTCTAATGAATGAGGGATTATTTTCAGATGGACCTCCAGAAAACTAAGAAGAAGGAGTGACTTTAGCTAACAACACCGAGATAACTGATGGACACATTTTATTCACTTTGGATTTGATGAGAGAAGTTGAATGGGAGTCTATGGAGCCGGAGGCTTTTTGGAGCCGACCTCTAGTGGCGCTCGCTGGTATTGCAGCTGAAGACGCTTCTCAGAGACGATACGTCCACTTTTTGATAAAACATCTGTGATTCCGTCTTTTGCGTCGTTTATTGACTTTTTCAGACCTGGAAGCTACGAACTCTTTTCTATCCAGTCTGTGGACTCGTTAGTTTCCTGATAATTGACTCGGAACAATTAAACCTTCATCAGAATAATCAATGATTTTTTCCGACTTGTTTTCAGCATCGACAACGAACGGCTGCAGAAGCGTCAGAGCAGAGATGAAACAGTGGCGGGTCACATGGAGCCTTCTGGGACATCCCAACATCCCTGGATGCACCGATCTCATTTTCTTTCTTTTCTTTGGTTTTCTCCATCCGTCACGCCCCCCCATCACCGCCCCCTCCCCCCATCACCTCCCCCCCCCACCACCACCACCACCACCACCGCTCTGCGTTATCTCGTATGGCAGACGTGTCGAGGACGATCAAATCCATTTGCACTCTTTTTTTAATCTGGTGCAGCCTCCGAGCGCGGACCGCAGGGCCGGATAGGTGGAGCGGAGACGGTGTCTGAGCTGGGGGGGGGGGGGGAAAGTATTATGGTATGCATTTTGACTTACATGGTAATCTGACCCCGCCTGTAACCCTCCCTCCCTCCCTCCATAGCCGCCACCCCCTCTGCTTATCTCCATGGCGACCAGCAGCACACAAGAGCACTATTATGGTCTGTAGACCCCCCCCCTCCCCTCCGCCGCCCCCCTCCCCCCACCTCCCACCTTTCTTTGCCTCAGAAATGATATTATTATCATTATGAGATATGCAATTTTTCGGCGAGGGTGGTGGTGGTGGTGGGGGGGTTGGGAGGGGTGGGAGGGGCTTCAAGAGCCGTGCATGAGGTTTCTATGACAACTGCCCCCCCAGTATCCTTCTGATTGGTGATTATGGGATGTTACCCCCCCTCCCCCTCCTCCTCTCCAAATGCACACATGAACACTGTGTCCATAGTCAAGAAAAGGAGAAGTGTGGGGGAGGGGGAGGGGGGAGGGGGAGGGGGAGGAGGGGTGCAGCAGAAGAGGCAGAAAATGGAAAGATGGAGAAGTTGCTTCCTTTTTTAATTTTTTTATCAATCTTAGTGACGGTGAGCGAAGAGTCGGGGGACAAAAGAAAAGACCAGCGGTGAGGACGAAGAACCCCGGGGTGGGGGGGGGGCTTGAAGCGGGTCACAACAACAATATGCCGACATGAATAATTTGTGGACGCGATTTAAATAAATTCTCATCAGACTGAAAAAAAGGGCAGTTATCATTTATTTGTATCCGATTCACAGCGAGGGGGTGGAGGGAGAGGGACCACCCCCTCACCTCTTCCTCCAATGATCAAAAGTATGTGGACGCCCCAATGCAACAGAATTAAATTATATTTCACTGGATTTGAATTTGCATAGACCGGATAATAAAAGTTGGGTTTTCCCATGAAGTCGCTTTCTGGCTCCAAAATAAGGAAGATGGCGAAAATACCGAACTGGAGGATTCAGAAACGACTCGGAAAGTTTGTACTTACGCAGCTTTATGACATCGTATCGTCACAAGAGTCCAAAACTAATAAAGTAACTACCTAACCTAACTAAGGCTGTAAAACCGCAGACTGAATGTAAAAGAGTTCGTAGCTTCAGGTCTGAAAAAAATGAGGCCTTCAGCTGCAATACCAGCGAGTGCCACTAGAGGTCGGCTCCAAAAAGCCTCCGGCTCCATAGACTCCCATTCAACTTCTCTCATCAAATCCAAAGTGAATAAAATGTGTCCATCAGTTATCTCGGTGTTGTTAGCTAAAGTCACTCCTTCTTATTAGTTTTCTGGAGGTCCATCTGAAAATAATCCCTCATTCATTAGAAAAGAAGATTCAAGAAGACCTGTTTTTGGGGGCGTGTCTGTTTGATTGACAGGCCTGTGGTGCAGTCAGGTTACAGCTATCGGTGGGCGGGACGTAGTATCGTCAGGTTTTCAATCAGATCGGCCAGATCCACCAGCTGGCTCCACTTCCTCCCTCCAGCTTGTCCAAATATGGTCACTTCCTGCGCCGAACTAGCAAAGATGGCGACGGCCGAAATCCGAACTGGAGGCTTTCGTAGAGTTCCTCTAAAGGTTGCTGGAGGAGGGAGGAGGAGGAGGAGGAGGGAGGAGGAGGAGGAGGAGGGGGGAGGGCAGAGTGTCCACATACTTTTCACCACATGTTGCATCAAAGTACCAAAAGAAGTTGTTGAATTATTTTTCACCAGACTTCTGTGAACAGCTCTGATGCTTCACCCCCCCCCCCCCTCCCCCCTCCCCCCAACATACTAAATAAGGATTTCCCCAACATGGCCGAAGGAAAACACCCCCCCCCCCACACCTGACACAGTCTGAATGTAAATACAGTGAAAGTCAACGGTGGGAAAAAGCCCTGTCTAGGACCCAGACAGATTTCCCACCATTGACTGCAGTTCATTTCTCCAGCAGCAGACAGCTGTTGGCTCTTCTGGGCTCTCAGGTTGGGGGGGGGGGGGGGGGGGGTCAGACTCGTAAGTCAGTTGTGACTACAGATTTGACCCCGTGACCTCCTTCCTGCCCCCCACCCCCCCCACCCCCTCCAGACTCTCACCTCCTGCTGACCTTGTTTCTGAAGGAACGATCTCACTTATATTTAATATAATAAATATATTTATTAAATATATATATAAATATATTTCTGCTTTATATGGGGGGAGGGGGGGGTCACGCCCGGTGTCACCCCCTCCCCCATGCTCTGCTCTATAAGGTGGTTCCCCTTGCCCCCCCCCCCCCCCCAGTAGTACAGTGCGGTGCCTTTTTGCGCATACATGCAAACATGCACGCTGAAGTTAAGCAGTCATGTGGCACACACAGTTGCCATGTGACGGCTTTTCCTTTTTCACCCCCTCCCCTCCCTCCCTCCCTCCCTCCCTCCCCCTCCTCCTTGCTCCTATCTCTCTCTCTCTCTCTTTTTGGAGTTATGCTTATTGTGGGATGTCAGTGACTGGCGCTCATTACTATTATGGGATGGCACACGGGGGTGGGAGGGAGGGGAGCGTCACCGTGGCAACCACGGTTGCTAAGGGAGGGGTGGAGGTGTGTGTGTGTGGGGGGGGGTTGGGGGGTGGTGGTGTGCATGGAGGAATGGGGAAGAGGACTGTAGGAGGGGGGGGGGTGAGTTGACTATTATGGTCTGTACGTTGCAAGGTAACTATGCAGAGTGGGGGAGGGGTGAGTGAAGTGTGTGTATGTGTGTGCGTGCGTGTGAGTGGTGGAGGAGGAGGGGGGGAGGGGAGGAAGAGAGAGCGAGCGAGAGAGGGGGGGGATATTATGGGATGTCTGCCCCCCTGATCTCTTCTTTTGTGTGTGCGCGCGCGCGCGCGGGGTGTGTGTAGTGTGCGAGGAAAGAGAGAGAAAGAGGGAGACGGCGTCGTGTGCGCACACACACACACACACCGCACACACGAAACACGGAAACACATTTAAATTGTTTTATATCCCGTTACCGACAAAAACAGCAGAAACACGAGGAGCTCCCCGGGAGAGGGACACCGCAGACGGAAGGCCCGGGAGCCGCTGCTCCTTCCTGTGGACCAAGTTGTGAGTATGTCAGGTTTTTGTCGGTATTGTTTGGACCGAGAGTCCGGGTGAGACGGTCTGCTGGGGGTCGAGGAGCGGGGGACGAGGACAGCCTCGGACGCCGGCGGGTGTTTTGGTGTTTCTGGGTCGACGCGGGTTTCCCCCCTTTTCTTCTTTTCTTCTTTTCTGCCGGTTTCTGCCGGGAGTTCGTCGGGTCTCATGCGGGAGCTCGGCCCGCCCGCCCGGTCACAGCTCGGCTACTTAGCACGCGAGCTAAACGAAACTAGCGGCGGAGGGAGAGACGGCATGCCGGCGGAGATGAGCCGGGGCCGGAGCCGGAGCCGGGGCCGGAGCCGGAGAGGCTCCGGGGCCGTCCGGATAAAAAGTTCCGATTTATTGTCCATGCGGTGACTGTTTCGGATGCTCTCCTTAAATACTCACTTCCGTTTGTTCTTTTTGTGTCTCCTTATCCCTCCTCCTCCTCCTCCTCCTCGCCACTTGGACGGACTCTAGACGGGGTCACAACTCTGGATCTTTCACCCCCCGCACAAACTTTATTTAGTTGGCTAAACTGTTTAGCTAACTAAATAGAAAGTTTCCCCCCCTCCTCCTCCTCCTCCTCCTCCCCCCCCTCTCGCTATGTCTGGAAGCGAGGACGACCGGGAGGACTACGGAGCCCCGGAGGACCGGTTGATTCACGGTAAGACCGACGACGCTCCATCACTCCTTAGCTCCGGGTTGCTAAGTGTGTTAGCATGTTAGCACGAGCAGATGTTTTTTTTTTTCCTCCACATCACTCATGTCGGATGGAGGGTTAGCAGCATGCTAAAGCTAAGTCACCGCAGCTAACTAGCGAGCTAAGCTACCAAAGAGGAGGCTGTCGCGTCGCGCGCCGCTTTTACAAACACCGTTTTTGTTGTTGTTGTTGTTGTAAACATCAAAAACCAGTTTGGCTTGTTTGTTGTTGTTGTTTACCACAAACACACGCACGGGTGCACGGCTGGTCGTGTGTGGTTTTTTTGCGTGTGTTGCGGTTGTGGAGTCACGCCGACAGACCCGGCGTGTTACCGGGCCTCCTCGCGCTAGCCGGTACCGGCGTTTCTGTCGTTTTCTGGGTTTTTTTTTTGTTTTGTTTTACGTGTCGATGACAAGATGGAGGCAGCCAGTGAGGTTCGGGAGCTGGAGGATGACGCTCGGCGGCGTTCCCCTTCCTCATGGCCGGCGCCTTCGGTTTGAGTGTGAAGGGGGAGAAAGAAAGACGGACAAATCAAACTAAATAAAATAAATAAATACAGTAAAAGTGGACATGGACCGTCCGACCGGCCGTCCGTGTGTTGGTGACGCGGATCACCTGCGTGTTCTCGCTCCGGTTGATTTTTTTGAGCTTCTATTGTTTAGTTTTGTTTGATTCGCGCAAACGAGCACGCACGCGCGGCGCTCGCGGTTGGAACCATAGAGAACAAATAGCACCTCCTCCTCCCTCCTCCCCCTCCTCCCTCTCCCCCCTTTTTGCAAGTTAGCGTCAAGTGCTAAATGTGCACACCGACAAAGCTGCATCAAATACCACCAAAAAAAACCAACCAACTCCACACATCTGGTTTAAGAGACGGTGTGTAAACAATAACATCCTGCAAGCAGCTCCTGC
Source organism: Brachyistius frenatus (assembly GCF_029030835.1). Taxonomy (NCBI): domain Eukaryota; kingdom Metazoa; phylum Chordata; class Actinopteri; family Embiotocidae; genus Brachyistius; species Brachyistius frenatus. The sequence continues at coordinate 898,119 of NW_027210690.1, read as the reverse complement.
TTAAAAATAAATACAATTAAAAAATTTAAAAAAAATCGTCCACGTTTTCGTATTAAAATGCGCATTATTCTGCAGAGCTCGTGTTTTATTTGTGCATCTTAATCGATATTGCAACTGGAAATGCAGGAGGACTGATTCAGAGGCAGAGGTGGAAGAAATACTCAAATACCAGACAGTGAAAAATACTCCTCTACACATTCAAAACATCACAAGAGTGAAACATTTGAATATTATCAGCAGGAGGTACTTGTAACATGAAGAGTAGAAGTACACACTGAGCAGTAAATGCTCCCTGTCAGTCTTATCATGTGGCCTCTCTGGATTAATATTACTGCTGCATTCATGTGCATTCACAGCGATATGAATTTTAAAAGCCACATATCTCTAAAAAAAAAAAAAAGGAACAAGCTCAGAGACTAATTGCATTTTTCCAAACGAATCTAAGGTGTTTTTTCAAAATATGTTATTAAGCATAAAAAGCAAGCGGGAGTTTCTCAATCCCTTAATGAGCCTGAATCCTTCAGTTTGTCAGAAACAAAATCAGATTTAAAAACACTAAATTTACGGACGCATTGTTTACACGACACAAGAAGGGAATGAAAAACTGTAATCTTGAAAGCAGCTGTCAGACAGATGTTGTACCTCTTCACGTTTAGTAGAGTCGAAGTATAAAGTTACATAAAGTGAAAGTACCTCAAATTTTGTACACGAGTAAAAGTACTTGGTTACTTCCGTCACTGGTTAGAGGCTTGATATGTAACGGTAAAACTGCCATCGAGGACTATTTTAATTGATTGATTGATTGATTGACCATTTATTTTCCATATTTGTCAATTAATCATGTAGTTTAAAAGAGATGCAGCAATTAGTCCATTAATTGATTAGTTAATTGGCAACTGTTTTAATAATTGATTTATTGTTTCAGTTATAAAAATTTTGTACCTTCAGGTCACAGACAAATAAAAGACATCACCGCCGTCGCTGAGAAGTTATGAATGGCTTCGTTTAATATTTTAGATATTAGATTAATCAAGACGATGTTCTGATTGATTTGTTCAAATGACTTCTGTCCAAAACATTATTTTCACATTGTCTATAAAACAAAGAGACAAGAAGCAAAACTTCCCCAAAATCTTTAAGACACGTGTCATCTTCCACATTAACTACAGATTCAATTTAATATCTAGTCGCAAGTTTTCACGAGCGAATCGCACATCAGTTTCCCAAATGTGGGCCAACGTGAGGATTTTCCTTTCAGAATAAATTGTCTCTTTTTACGATGAGAAAATCTGGCTGGTTTTATTTCCCAGACAAAAACCTCCATTCTTAAAAAAAATAAATCTGCTTTCAGCAGAACAAATAAGCCACTGCCACTATTTTACAAGGATCTCTGTACAAAACTCAAAACCGCATCGATTGTTTTATTTTTTTTCCACTTCACAGCTTCTTCATACGACCTCGAACCTCCCGTCGCGTTAAACGCTTCCTCACCAGGTCGCTTTCTGTTTACATTAACGGGACCGAGGTCCTTCCTGCACAACTGGGCGTAAATGACTAATCGGTTGTAAAATGACTGTTTTAACCACCGGAGCAAAACAAAATAAACGATTTAAGTCACCTGAGTACAACCTCTAAAAGTGGAATTTACCTTCAGACCTCCTGCTGGTTTTTATTCCAGGTGTTTTATACTTTCTGACAGCAGGTGGATGTGGCTATTTTAGTTGTATTTTTTGTCTTGTGTATGCGTGAGTTTGTCCAGATGCCACATTAAAGGACCTTCCTGCTTTAAAACCCTCATTTAAATACGAACTCATTTATGTTCCTGGAGCGTCGAATTAAAATCCGAAACGGCAACAAAAAAAGAAGCAGCGTTTCTTTACATTGTTCTTTTTTGAAGTGTGCCGTCGCACGTCTGGTCTTCCTGAACGGAAACGAAACGTGTTTATTTTACGTATTGAGCGTGAAGACGCTTTTCTGAAGCCAGATGTCGTGTTCACGCCTCTGATGTGGCGATCTGATTGTAATCGTTTTAAATAATCAGCTCTCTTTATCGACCATCGTTTAACCAGCCCAACAAACGCTGTTTCCTCTCGTTTGATGTTGTCACACGACTGCGACGTTAACCACGAAATGTGCCCCCCCCCCTTCCTCCTCCTCCGCCCCCCGCAGACGATGAGGAAGAGGAGATCTCGGAGAACGAGACTCCGAAGGTGGTGAAGAAGAAGAAGAAGGCGAAGAAGAGCCGAGAGAGCAAAGGCAGCAAGAGGCGGTCGCGCCGAGAGGTGAGGATGGAGAATAAAGACGTGACACAAGTTTATTATTCTGATCTTTTTTTTTTTTACAGATGATGTATTTAACAAGAAAAACCAGGAGCCGATTTGCAGTGTGATGTTGTTTATTTTTTTTTTTGCTGACTTTGTCTTCCTCCGATGTCGTTCGGCTAACCAGGAGCTGGCCATCAGCTCCCCGGAGCCCATGGACATGGGCGGGGCGGAGGAGGCGGAGGAGGGCGCCCCCGCCCACCGCTCCGACAGCGAGGGCAGCGACTACACGCCGGGACGCAAGAAGAAGAAGAGAGGCGGCAGCGGCAAGGAGAAGAAGAGAGGCGGCGAGCGAAGCTCCTCCAAGAAGAAAGAGCCGGAGCCCGAGGAGGACGACGACGACGACGACGACGACTCTTCGGTGAGAAACTCGTTTGAACCCTGAAGGGAAGTTTAACAACGTTGATGCGTTGCAGTCGGCCGGAGCTGGAAAACGGGGAGAAAAAGGACGATTTATTCCAAAATAAAGTGCGTAACAGGGAGTTATTACTCTTTAGTGATCTGCAGGTGTTGCGTCATGACAACCAACCTCAGACTTTGCTTTTGAAGTCGGTCTCACCTCTGTACCGTTTACAGTCAGACCAAAACAAACCACGGTCAAAACAGGAAGAGACGGCGGTTTATGGGAGACGTGGTCTCATCGTGAGAATCAGGGTTCCTCGTGGCGGTCTGTTGGTGGAGATTCGCTTTGTTTTGGTGCATTTAAAGCTCTTATTCTGACGGCCTTTTTTTGGATATTACAAGTTTTTTCAAACTTCAAGCCCCGTGATGGATCTTTTTAATTATATGACCTGAAATATTTCTGGTATTCTGTCTGTTAATGGTCAAAGGAAAGCGATTACATAAAACTCTTTATTCATAAGACTTCAAAAATAATGCAACGGTTTGTTTTCTGTCATTTTTACATTCAAATTCACTAAATTCCTGGAGGGACCGGTTGGTAATGTCACGTCTGTGATCAAGTTCACTCTGATAATGGATTTTTTTAATAATGTGGAGAAATGAGCGGACTTTGATGGGAAAACTAAAAGGAAACAAAAAAAAAGAAGCAGATTAAAGATGTCATGTGTTGTACGTGTTTAGCTGAAGAAAAATGGGCTAAAACCACAAAACTTAAAGCGTTTACAAATGCAGGGAATGTTGCAGATGTTGTTGTTGTTTTTAGCACTAATTTAACCTTCACTCACCTTTCTGGATTAAAAATGTGAAACCGTGTTGTCCGAAACCCAGAAAAAGCATCTCTTTTTGTTGTAAAACAACTCGTAACAGCCCTTTTTTCACATTTTTTCCCCTCCTGAGCTGCGTGGCGAGCACCTTTTTGACTGAGCACCTGTAATGGAGTCCCTTTGACAAACAAGAGATGTGATACGAGAGCTGCTTAAACAAAGAGCTGGTGTCTGGAGGGCCCGCAGCCCGGCAGGCCAATAGGGGGCCTTGTAGTTAATGACACTTATACAAGGAGGGGAGGGGGGGGTGTCTTGGACGGGTGTGTAAAGCACACACATATATATATATATATATATATATATATATATATATGCTGTTACTGTGGCAACCCCACCCAGCACGGTGCTACACTTGACCCTTTTTTTGTTAGATAAACACATTTTGATTCATTGGCAGTGGCGCCCTGAATCCGGTCTGCAAGGTGGGGGGGCCGGGGGTGGGGGGGCTGCTGCTGCTGCAGGAGACCAGGTGTCTCTGTCACCCTCAGACGGGCCCTTTAAAGTTTAAACTGGTCTTTACAGACGGGTTAGACTGTCAGTGAAGTGAAGTGAGTTTGGTACTGGTGCTAAAAACAGCTCCTGTCGATTTTTTTAATTTTTTTTATGGTTGATTTATCTTTTAAAAGTCTTTTATTTTTTTCGGAAATCAACGGTTTGAAACATTTCGTGGTTCCCGTTTCTGAATTGGGAGGGTTTGCTTGCTTTTTCTTTTGTCTTGTGTGATAATGGAGCGACCATGTTTGGGGTCGGACAAAACGAGGAGAAGTGTTCATCTTTTTGGGGGTTTTCACTCGCACCCGACCGACGCATCAGCTGGAGGATTTTAATCGGATGATGTCATGGTTTTCTCCAGGTTTGTGGAGGATTTAGGTGAACCTATTTGGTGTCTTCCCCAAAGCAAACTTTTTTGGCGTGTTTTTTCAAATTAAAAATATGCTATTTTTGAAACATTTTATTGTTTACTGGGTGTTTTTACGACACTCTGTAAATGTTTTCTAGAGTTTTGGAAGTGAAATGTTGTCCCATTCTTGCCTGATATTGGATTTCAGCTGCTCAAAAAGTTCAGGTTCTCATTTTTGAACCGTATCTGTATAAAAATGTGGAAAAGCTACAGCAGATAAATATACAAACATACTGAAGGACAAAATTGAAAGGAAAAGTCATTCAGTTCGTTTGATGCTCTTCACAATTATTCGATTTAAAATGCTACAGAAAATCCTGAAGAATATCAGTATTGGTGGATATGTTGGCTGATATAAACCTTTTTTTTTCTTTTCTTTCTTTAAAGATGATGCAGAAAAAAATGCTTTGGGTTCATTAGAAATTGTTGCATTTGTATTGTTTTTTGATTATTTATAATGATGTAATTCACAGTGAGCTTTACTGATGATCTTTGTCACAAGTCTGAATAGTTTGATAACCATATATTTGTTTATATTAACGATTGTTTGCCGACGTATCGGGTTGAGCTCTAGTTTTTACCACGTTGTGGCATTTTGTGATTTAGTGATTAATGATGAGTAATTGTCTGAAAAATCATCGCTCGTCGTAGCGAGCTTTGATGTAATCGACTCGCAGTCGGAGGTGAAAAACTTATTTATTATTTATTCTGCAGAAGATCAAAAACAAGGACCAAACTTTCATCATAAGTTTGATTGTCTTTGGATTAACTGATGTGAAACGGCAGCGCCTGATAAACGATGACTCGTTCGTAATCACCATCAATCGGTTTGTTGTCTTTCAGAAAAGAGATGCCGCATGTCGTTTCACCGGGTCGGAGCTTCTCACATGAAATAATAACAGGAAATAAATGTTCGCACGTTTCTCTAACCTCGATCTTTCCCACACTTTCCTTATCTCATCAATAAATCACATCAGTATTGATGACACTTAAAAAGAGTTTAAAAAATAAATAAAAAAGGTTCAGAAGAATTCGCATGTATTTTACTGTGCGTGTCTGTTATTGTACATTTTCACCTGAGTGTTGTTGTTGTTGTTGTTGTTTCTGCAGGAGCCGAAGTCGTCGTCTCAGCTGCTGGACGACTGGGGCATGGAGGACATCGACCACATCTTCACCGAGGAAGACTACCGATCTCTGACCAACTACAAGGCCTTCAGCCAGTTCGTCAGGTAAGACACACACACACACACACACACACACACACACACACACACACACACACACACACACACACACACACACACACACACACACACACACACACACACACACACACACACACACACACACACACGTTTTACAACCACTGCACAATGACTCCCTTTATGAGGTCTTACATAATGGGATTTTGGGCTCTTTTAACAGTTTTCTTTCCCATGTTGCCGCGGCAACTTCTTCTTTTTCCAACTTATGACCACATTCGGAAGTAAATTCAGATAAAGTGTGTAAAATAACAGATCATAATACCGTCATTGTCTTTTCCTGGTTTTAAAAGCTGCAAAACAGTAAAGGGGCAATTTCTGAACTCTAGCTGTTCAATTTATATTCTTTATGTCCACATTCGAGATGATTATTGATCGAAGCTCTCATCGTATAGATATTGTGGGAAAGCGCTGACATCGGCACATTTCCTTGACTTCCCCGCAGACCCCTCATCGCAGCCAAGAACCCGAAGATCGCCGTGTCGAAGATGATGATGGTTCTGGGCGCCAAGTGGCGCGAGTTCAGCACCAACAACCCGCTGAGGGGCGCCGCCGCCGCCAACGCCGCTCTGGCGACCGCCAACGTGCCGGCCGCCGTCGACAACATGGTGGCGGAGGTCGCTCCGCCGCCTCCTCCGCCCCCGCCCCCTCCGCCCCCCCGGTGGAGCCTCAGCCGGCCCCCGCACCGCCGCTACGCAAGGCCAAGACCAAGGAAGGCAAAGGTGAGACGTTCCCCCTCCTTCAAGCTTCTGGGTAAGCTCTTATTCCTGGACGTGCGTTTGACTGATCGTCCTTTTTGTTTTGTCTGCAGGTCCCAACGCCCGCAAGAAGTCCAAACCTGCAGCGAAGCCGCAAGAGAAGAAGAATAACGCCAAGACGAAGAAAGTGGCTCCTCTCAAGATCAAACTGGGAGGCTTCAACAGCAAGAGGAAACGCTCATCGGTACGTTTCGCCGACGCTCGTTCCCGCACGCAGCCGGAAGTCGTTCCTCCGTAAACTCGTTTTGTTTTTCCTGGCGTGCGCAGAGCGAGGAGGACGAACCCGACGTGGACAGCGACTTCGAGGACGGCAGCATGAACAGCGTCTCCGTCTCCGAGGGCTCGAACAGCCGAAGCAGCCGCAGCAAAAAGAAGCCGTCCAAGAGCAAACCCAAGAAGAAGAAAGGTACGTCCGAGCTAACGTCTGAACTTTAAAACGTAGATATCGGTGACCCTCTCTTCTGATTGGCTCGTAGCTTGTTAGCTTTGTGGCGGAACGGCCGCCCCGTGTCCCCCCATCCTCCCCCACGTGAACGGTTGGATAGTGGGTTGTGCTGATGGCGGGCATAAATTTAATAAAGTCGATTCAGCACAGTAAAAACAAATAATGGAATTTTGTTTCTTCCTTCTGTCTCACCGTGAGAGCACTCAGAGAACAGGAGTTACGTAACCTGGAGCGTTGTAGCTCCACCCACCACGCTCTGCTGTAGCACAGTGCCGGCTGACCCTGAGAAACTGTGCGACGCCGTACAGCTAAACTAAATCAAAATGAACCTCGTGAATGGATCTGTGACATCACAAACTTAAGGAAGTCCCCAACGGCACAAAACAGGAACTCTTGTTTGTTTCTGTGTGCGGAAGGTTTTGACACTTAAGCTGCATTCATGAAGCACGTGGACCTGCTTTATAATCCAAACCTTTAATTCACTCTTCTTGGTCTTTATTTTATTTATTTTGAAACATCTTTTCTTCCTTGTTGCGTATAGTTGTACGTTTTTTTTTTTTTGTTTTAAGTGACTTTCTATCTGATGACTCGGCGCTCTTCCTATTGAGCGGTAGTTGTGGATGGAGTTTACACAGATTGCAGGTTAAGTGAATGGTAATGACTGCATGCAGAGGGAAGCATTGAAAGTCTGAGGTGCGCGCACACACACAGACGCACACACACACACACACACACACACACATTAGTCATTGCTGAGTCAGCGCAGTTTGATTATATTTAGACGGACAACATCATCTGGGTTGTCGCCTACCGCCTCGTCCTCCGTTGACGACGTCATGGACGGATCGAGATCGGCGGGAAGTCGTCACAGAGCAGCCGTGTTTGTTTTTGTTTCATCTCGGAGGACTGAACGCAGAAGTTTTGAGGGTTTTGTTGCCGAGCTGCTCGGATCTGATGCGTCAACAAAAAAACTGTGGACGGGAAGAAAAATACGATTTGTGAGGTTTTTATGGAACAATTCAAGGATCCTCTTTTAAAAATGGATATTTATAACGGTTAGATTCTGAAATCTGTACTCGAGGGGAAACGGTGACTCAGAGTGGGCTTTCCTCTGACACACACACACACACACACACACACACACACACACACACACACACACACACACACACACACACACACACACACACACACACACCTCGTGAACTTTGGAATTGCATCACTTCCTGCTGTTTTGTTTCGTTTTGTTGAGACTCTTTGTGCCTTTCCAATCAGAAGCAGAGGATGGGGACGGCTACGAGACGGACCACCAGGACTACTGCGAGGTGTGCCAGCAGGGCGGGGAGATCATCCTGTGCGACACCTGCCCCCGGGCGTACCACATGGTCTGCCTGGACCCGGACATGGAGAAGGCGCCGGAGGGCACCTGGAGCTGCCCGCACTGTGTAAGAGGAAAACAGGGCTGACGCTTAAAGGGATATTCCACCGAAAACAAAACATCCTTTTTTTTGTTTTTTCCTTTTGTTCCAGTAAAGATGTCAAAATCACAGAGAATAGATGTCATAATTTTTTTGGTTTTTTTTTGTTTGTTTTTTTGGGTCCCTTAAAAGTCTGATGAATTTATATTTAATTTGATTGTTAAATTATTAAATTATGCCAACACGGTCGCACAAAACATCAAACTAGTTTTATCTAAGCACGAAACATCCCCAATTGATTATTTGTATTAGGATAATTGTGTTCAAGTACATTTTAATATGCAAATGCAGATTTTTTTTATTTTTATGAAATGAGCTAATTTGCAAAAATCTGGTTTAAAATGTGTTGTTGACATATTGGTGTTGAATGTTTTTACAGGGAATTTTGGATATCTCTTTTTTTTAATCCCTTTATAAATCATAAAATACCGTCAGCAGCCATAAATAATATAAATAAGAAGAAAAAGTGACGTAAATCAGATTATGAATAATGAGTTTTGTCTTTTTAAAACTGTCCTATGAGTTTAAAGTCTCCACTTCAGCAGCACTTAAAACACCCACGTTTCTGGGTTTATTCCTCATCTGTGGTCTGAAGGTTGGATTATATATCATTCATAACCTGATTTATATAACATTTTATAAAAGCTAACTTTTTGATGGATTTAGGAAGAAATCTACAGACGCAAAATACACAAAGGTGTCGTAAAAAAATAAACACCTAAATGTCCATTTTCTTTAAAAAAAAAAAAAAAAAGGTTTTTTTTTAATATTTCTTGCCTTAAGTTTTAACTGGATCGCTTCTCCCTCCAAATCACAGGAGAAGGAGGGCATCCAGTGGGAGGCCCGGGAGGAGGCCTCCGAGGGGGAGGAGGACAACGTGGAGGTGGGCGAGATGGAGGAGGACGACCACCACATGGAGTTCTGCCGGGTCTGCAAAGACGGAGGGGAGCTGCTCTGCTGCGACTCGTGCCCGTCGTCGTACCACATCCACTGCCTCAACCCGCCGCTGCCCGAGATCCCCAACGGAGAGTGGATCTGCCCCCGCTGCACGGTGAGTGGGGGGAGGGGGGGCTACCGGAGTGGATGCAGTAAACAACACTTTTCCAAAAGAGGATTTTCTGTGATTTGATTAGTTGTTTCAAAAAAGAGCTGCTGTGATCTCTTTCCACAAACAACTCGTTAAAACCAAAAGGAATCAGAGTCGTCGCATCTTTTATGCAGCGGCTAAAAAAGATGTACTGAATTCAAAGACGTCGGTGTTTTGAAATTTGTTGTCAGTTTTTCAATTAGTCGCTTTCATGATCAATTAAAACATCAGTGGAAACACTGAAATAATCTCCTGATTACTTTCTTGATTTGTTAAAAGAAAGTACAAAAAAACAGCAACTCCTCTTTCTTCTTTCTCTTCTGTTAAAATAACGCATTGCTGATCCTCTTCCAGTGTCCAGCCATGAAGGGGAAGGTACAGAAGATCCTGACGTGGCGGTGGGGAGACCCGCCCCCTCCCACGCCGGTGCCCCGCCCCCTGGACCTCCCGGCCGACGCCCCCGACCCCGCCCCGCTGGCAGGGCGGCCCGACAGGGAGTTCTTCGCCAAGTGGTCCAGCATGTCGTACTGGCACTGCTCCTGGGTCACCGAGCTGCAGGTGTGTGTACGACACACACACACACACACACACACACACACACACACACACACACACACACACACACACACACACACACACGGCCTCTCGTCCCGTTTTGACCTCGTCCCTTCGACCTGCAGCTCGAGCTTCACTGCCAGGTGATGTTCAGGAACTACCAGAGGAAGAACGACATGGACGAGCCGCCGCCCATCGACTTCGGCGACGGCGAGGAGGACAAGAGCGTGAAGAGGAAGAACAAGGACCCGATGTACGCTCAGCTGGAGGAGAAGTACCTGCGCTTCGGCATCAAGATGGAGTGGCTGCTGATCCACCGCATCCTCAACCACAGGTCGGCCGCACGCGCAGGAAACCCCCTATCAAAATAAAAGCTCCTCTGGATCCTTATCTTCAGAGTTAAATTTACATTTTAAAAAGCCTTTCTGCTTCGACGATGCTCTCACGAGACGATGTCTTAAATCTTCTGTCCTTTCTACACTTTTATTATTTTTTTTAATTTCAGCTTTTATTTTGCATTAGTGATATTAACTTGCCTCTTTTAACGGAACATTTTCTCTGCATGAAATATGAATGTTATCACAGCGCTCGCTGCTCTGAACACAAAAATAAAATGTAACCCCCCCCCCCCTCCCCATACAGCGTGGACAGGAAGAACAACGTCCACTACCTGATCAAGTGGAGGGAGCTGGCGTACGACCAGGCGACCTGGGAGGCCGAGGACATGGACGTTCAGGACTACGACACGTACAAAGTGCAGTACTGGAACCACAGGTGAGAGCTGCTCACAGGTCAGATTAGCAGGAACTCACAAACAACTTCTCACTAACTGGGTTTGTTTGTTTGTTTTGTTGTAGGGAGCTGATGATGGGAGACGAGGGGAAACCCGGGAAGAAGCTGAAGGTGAAAGGACGGGTGAAGCGGCCGGACAGACCTCCTGAGAACCCGGTGATAGACGTAAGTCCACCCGGATGACTTTTAATTCAGATAAAGTCGTTGGTTGAGTCACAGATCTTCAGCAAGCAGCTGCTTTGGGAACCAAAAGAGTCAGAGGAGCGTTTTCAGGGACGAATCGGCTTTTAAAGGCGACCAAAGGATGTACCAGACGTGATCAGACTGATTCGGCTTCAGGAAGTAGCTCTCGTGGAGGAGCTGCGATTTGTGTTTTGGTTGCAGGGCGAGAAACTCAAAATCTTCAACATGCCTGCTTTTACAGCCGACGGTTCCTTAGCTCATGCGGCGATTTCCACCGATTCCTCTCCCTCCGCTGTGAGCCGGCGTGTTGTCCAGAATCATGTTGCCATGGCGCCCACAGTTCGCAGCGAATGTCAGAAGGTTCCCGGTAGAACTTTCGACGGTCTGACCCTGCGGGGGGACGAATTCACGGTGACACAACGTCAAATGAAAACCCACCTGGTGTCTCCTGAACCTGACGCGCCTTCTTCTTCTTCTTCTTCTTCTTCTTCTTCTTCGGTCTTTGGGCGGTGAAGCTCCGCCCCCTCTTGAAACGTCACTCGGAAACAGCTCGTCGCTTCGTCGCCGTCGACTTTCTGAAGCGTTTCGAGGGTCTCTGTTGATGATTTCAGAGTTTGACCTTCAAAATCTGTTTCTCTGCTCCAGTTTCAGGTCCACGGTGAAAATCACAAAATGTTCACGCGACGTAATTTGAAACACTCGTTCACCAAAGTTACATCTGGAGTCTCTGGACTTGTTTGATCTCGTACCTGCAAGATTTCCAGTTGTTTTAATACAAAAGTCTCCAACAACTGAAAATCGATTTCATTTAAAATCAACGTTTACATTTTCTGACTGATTCGTTAACACGTTTATTTTATTTGTGGGTATCTCTGGATGTTTTCTAAAAATCTGTTTCCCCCCCCCCAGCCGACCATAAAGTTCGACCGACAGCCGGAGTACCTGGACAGCACCGGCGGGACGCTGCACCCCTACCAGCTGGAGGGCCTCAACTGGCTGCGCTTCTCCTGGGCTCAGGGCACCGACACCATCCTGGCCGACGAGATGGGCCTCGGCAAGACGGTGCAGACCGCCGTCTTCCTCTACTCACTGTACAAAGAGGTGAGTGTTACAGATGTGACACACACACACACACACACACACACACACACACACACACACACACACACACACACACACACACACACACATACACACACACACACTGAAAGCTTTAAAGATGCTTTTTCTTCGAGCTGCCACGTGAGCAGAGTCTCCAAAATCAAAGCCAGTTATGACTTTAAAAGTGTTTCCTCATTTAAGATTATTATTATTATTATTATTATTACTATTACTATTATTCATTCTTATTTTATATTTAGTTATAATCGATGTAATCCGACCTGTATTTTTCACTACGTTTCTTGGCTCCCAGCTGTGATTGGTTCCTCCCCCTGTCTTGTCAGCTAGCTGCCGTCCTATTGGTCAGGAGCCATCCAGCCATTTTGTATGAGTCAGGTGAAATCTGTCGACATTAAGTTGGAATTCAAACCGTAAACATTCACACATACACACACACGCTCATCACGTGTGTGGCTGCTGCCACCTGCAGGCGGGAGGCCAGAATACACTTCCTGCCTGAGCAGCAGGAGATCCAGGAGCTTAATGTGGGGATTTTTATACCAAATATCATGTTTTGTCACATGTTTCGATTTTAAATACATGTTTTAATGTTGTTCAATTTTAATTTCTCTAATTCATGTTACACATGTTTATTTTGGGGTAAAAAGTGACGTGAAGTGAGTCAAGTGATCAATTATTTTAATCCAAAATAAATTAACTTATTTTGTGAACAATAAGGATAAAAAAAATTACTGATGTCAGATTAATTGATAAAAAAACAACCAAGTTTTTAATTGTAGCTCGATTAAAAATCATTACATGAATGTTGTTTTTTTTTTAGGGATCCAGGAAGTAAAAACATTTTGTTATTTCGCCATAAATTTGTATTCATGTCATTATAGTTCAAAATACCATGAAGTTGTATTTTGAAAAGTACAAGATGCATCGTCCAAATGGCTTGTATCTTATTTTGAAAGGATGTTGAATTTTTTTTAATTTTTTTTTAGGATAACTGATGTTTTATTTCTGCTAATTGAAGTTTATATAATTTGATTTGAGCATCTTTCAGGTCAAAAATCTCACAGACTCGACAAAAAGAATTAAATCTGCAGTAATTTTGCCTCCCGACCGTGAAAGAAACGTCCAGTTTATCACGACTGAAGCGTTTGACCTCTGACCCCTCTCCTCCCTCCCCCCTCCTCCCAGGGCCACTCCAAAGGTCCGTTCCTGGTCAGCGCGCCGCTCTCCACCATCATCAACTGGGAGCGAGAGTTCGAGATGTGGGCGCCCGACATGTACGTGGTGACGTACGTCGGCGACAAGGACAGCCGAGCCGTCATCAGGGAGAACGAGTTCTCCTTCGAGGACAACGCCATCCGGGGAGGGAAGAAGGCGTCCAGGATGAAGGTGAGAGGAGGAGGAGGAGGAGGAAACATCTGGATTTAAACATGAGCTTTTTAAGATCTTCGCCGCCGGTTTGTCTCCCAACAGAAAGACTCGTCCATCAAGTTCCACGTCCTGCTGACGTCCTACGAGCTGATCACCATCGACATGGCCATCCTGGGCTCCATCGACTGGGCCTGTCTGGTGGTGGACGAGGCCCACAGGCTGAAGAACAACCAGTCCAAGGTACACACACACACACACACACACACACACACACACACACACACACACACACACACACACACACACACACACACACAGCAAACTTCAATAAACAAGCTTTGAAATGGACTCCGTTAAAACCACAAAAACAAACATCCTGCTCTGAAAGTGAATCAGAAGCTGGCAGCATCTTAAGTTGTAAATAAAAAGCTGTGCAGCTGTCGTAAACACGTCGTCCTCTCGTCGCCTCCTGCAGTTCTTCCGGGTGTTGAACAACTACCCTCTGCAGCACAAGCTGCTGCTGACGGGAACTCCTCTGCAGAACAACCTGGAGGAGCTCTTCCACCTGCTCAACTTCCTCACGCCCGAGAGGTTCAGGTACGTCGCCGCCTCGTCGGAAAGAATCTGAGTTTTTTTTTTAAATATATATATCTTTATCTTTCTCTTTACAAAGACCTCGTGGGAGTTTTGTATTCAAGACTAAAGTATCTGAACTTTCCATCAAACTGAATTATTTGATTTGTTCTTTACTGACTTTGCTGTTTCAGCAGATTTCTGGCAGCATTTCAAGTTAATTTTTTTTACTTTTTACAGTAAATTTGGGCGGCAAACATCTTTTTTTTTTGTGGAAAAACCACATCAGACACAAATTATTATCCAAGTATTTGGTCATTATTTTGTTGTTTTATCTTAAAAGATTATCTAAAAAATTGTCAGTTGAGGATCTTCAAAGAAAATAACATTTTGTGGAGCAGAATCCGTTTTTAGCTTCTTCTGAATCCCTTCGGATTTTGTAAATTCGGACACTTTTAGTTTTCTGCTGTAATCTCAACCGAAAAACGCTAAAATGACGCAAACGTCTCGGCCCGCAGCAAACTGGAGGTGTTCCTCGAGGAGTTCGCCGACATCGCCAAGGAGGACCAGATCAAGAAGCTGCACGACATGCTCGGCCCGCACATGCTCAGGAGACTGAAGGCTGACGTCTTCAAGCACATGCCCTCCAAGACTGAGCTCATCGTCCGGGTGGAGCTCAGCCCCATGCAGAAGTGAGTCAATGAGGGAGGAGGAGAGGGGGACGGGGGGACGGGGGTGACCCTGTTGGACAGAACAGGACGCTGAAGGTTTTTTATTTGTGTGTTTGCAGGAAATACTACAAATTCATCCTGACGAAAAACTTCGAGGCTCTGAACACCAAAGGAGGCGGAAACCAGGTTTCGCTGCTCAACGTTGTCATGGACCTCAAGAAGTGCTGCAACCACCCCTACCTCTTCCCTGCGGCCGCGATGGTACGACCCGGGAAGAAACCATCCAAATAATACAAAACTCCACGTATTTCTTTACACTGCAGAGATTTTAAGTTGTTGTTTTTTTAGGGGTTGTTTCAGAGTTTTAACGTTCTGGTCCAAACAGGAAGCTCCAAAGATGCCCAACGGCATGTACGACGGACAGTCTCTCACCAAGGCTGCTGGGAAACTGCTGCTGCTGCAGAAGATGATGAGGAAGCTGAAGGACGGAGGACACCGAGTACTCATTTTCTCTCAGGTAAGAGTCCAGTTAAGGATACAAAAAAAAAAAAAGTTTCCTGGCGATTAAAAAAAAAAAAAAAAAAAAAAAATTCTTGAGACAAAACGGTCCTCTGCTGCGTTACGTCCGCTAGATGACCAAGATGTTGGACCTGCTGGAGGACTTCTTGGAGAACGAGGGCTACAAGTACGAGAGGATCGACGGAGGAATCACGGGCGGGATGAGGCAGGAGGCGATCGATCGATTCAACGGTGAGATTAACACCATCTTTTTTTTGGTTTCTATTATTTTTTGTTTGGACAATATTTAATGGTCTTCCTCTCCGTCCTTCAGCTCCCGGCGCTCAGCAGTTCGCCTTCCTGCTGTCGACGAGGGCCGGAGGTCTGGGCATCAACCTGGCCACCGCCGACACCGTCGTCATCTACGACTCGGACTGGAACCCTCACAACGACATCCAGGTGCGCCGCCGGGATCGCCGCGGCGACGCCGTTCCCACGTTAAACGCTTTCTTATTTTAGCAGATGAAATGTTCTTCCTCCTCTTCATCCTCCTCTTCTTCCTCATCTGCATCCAGGCCTTCAGCAGAGCTCATCGTATCGGGCAGAACAAGAAGGTGATGATCTACCGCTTCGTCACCAAGGCCTCGGTGGAGGAGAGGATCACTCAGGTAACCGGGACGACGCTCGGCGGGGTCACACCGTGCCTTTTCTTTTTGAACGCTGTTGGACAAATGACTCGAGAGGCTCGGTTCAAAATCAAACACATCGGACATTTATTCTTGCAAGAAGGAACACAAAGAGAGGTGTCCAGCAAAGAAGGGACCTTCACTCCTCCGTAGATCAGCTTTTATACAGTGGGACAAACACTAGACCGTCACCCCCGTTCCCTTTGTGCCTGCTTTTGTATGGTAATACTGAGTTGGTTGTAGGTCACAAGATAGTCGTCAATTAGATCCGGAAAGAATCACTTGCAAATAAGACAGAAAACAAAGGAAACTTTTCGGGGCCTGAGACTTTCCAGAGCCGCAATGCAAACGAGAGGAAGAAACAAATCTTTCCTTTCCATCCAACGCTTTAAAACGATCTCGGGATAAAGATACGACAAACAAAAAATTGTTTACCTTTTTTTTCTTATCAACAATGTGTGAAATTCAATCTGTCGAGAGAAAAACGGGCCCAAAAATAGGAAGAACATCTCCAGAGGTTCTTGTAAAGACTAAACGTTGTTGACCTGTGAGCGGGAATAATAATAATAATAATAATAATAATAAACATCCATTATGGCCTGTAAGATTAGTTTCCATCTTTTCTTCCCTGCAGGTCGCCAAGAAGAAGATGATGCTGACTCACCTGGTGGTGCGACCCGGTCTCGGGTCCAAGACGGGCTCCATGTCCAAACAGGAGCTGGACGACATCCTGAAGTTCGGGACGGAGGAGCTGTTCAAGGACGAGCTGGAACGTGAGGATGAGAACCAATAAGACCGATTCGTTGTTGTTGAGGGAAAAGCGAGCGGATATTAAACTGCCGTGTGGCTTCAGGTGAGAACCGAGAGGAGGACAGCAGCATCATCCACTACGACGACAAGGCGGTGGACCGGCTGCTGGACCGGAACCAGGACGCCACCGACGACAAGGAGCTGCAGAGCATGAACGAGTACCTGAGCTCCTTCAAGGTGGCTCAGTACGTGGTGAAGGACGAGGAGGAGGAGGTGAGCGCCGCCCCCCTCTCCCGCCGTCGACCCCACCCCGCGCCTCCCTCTCCTCAACTGTTCGTTTCGCTCTCTCTCTCTCTCTCAGGAGGAGGAGGTGCAGCGGGAGATCATCAAGCAGGAGGAGAGCGTGGATCCGGACTACTGGGAGAAGCTGCTGCGTCACCACTACGAGCAGCAGCAGGAGGATCTGGCTCGAAACCTGGGGAAAGGAAAACGCATCCGCAAGCAGGTCAACTACAACGACGGCTCGCAGGAGGACCGAGGTCAGATTTACTTTATCAACTCGCCCCCCACCGAGAAACCAGCGTTGTTGTTGTTTTTTATTGTTGCGTCAAAAATGTGTGGATTTTCAAAAAATTGTCGATCATTTGCAGTTTTAAGTGATTTTTTTTTTTTTTTTTTTGGGGGGGAAATTTCCAGGAATTATAACAAATTGCGAGTTCAGAAAGAAAAAAATACTTTTTTTTTTTTGTGTGTGTAGTTGTGATCAAACATTTTTTTTATTTTTGCGTTGGATTTTCTGAAAAATGTTGAAGTAATTTTGCGGTTTTAAATGATTTTGTTTTTTTCGTGGAAAATTCTAGGAATTAGAAGGAAAAAAATTGAAAGTTGAGAAATAATTTTTTTTCATTTTATTGTTGCGATCAAAAATGTTTAATTTTTGCGTTGGATCTTCTGAAAAATGTCGATGGAATTTGCAGAGTTTGAAATCAGTTTTTTTTTTCAGAAAATTCCAGGAATTCAAAAAAAAATGGCAAGTTGAGAAAGAAAAATTTGTTGTTGTTTTTTTATTGTTACAATCAAAAATGTTTTGACTTTTGTAGTGGATTTTCTGAAAAATGTCGTTGTGATTTTTGGTTTTAAGTGAGTTTTTTTTTTTTTTTTCGGAAAATTCAAAAATTGCAAGTTGAGAAGTTTTTTTTATTTTTTTATTATTTAAGCCCTACTTGATAAAACAATTAATGTGATCACTTCCTGTGATAATAATATACAAAGTTGTTTTTTTTTCTTTTTTAAACTACTATTGATATATTAAAATGTGGGATAAAGGGAGCTCTTCGTTACCGTGCCAACAGTAACGAGAAGCTTTTGTTCCATTTAAGAATAAATATTTTTCTGTTTTTGTTTTAAACAATTAAAAAAACAAAAAACGTTTGTACTGAAAACACCTGCTGAAAAAAAATAATCCTCCGTTTTTTTTTTTTTTTTCTTTTGTCTCGCAGCTGATTGGCAGGACGACCAGTCCGACGGCCAATCGGATTACTCGGTGGCGTCCGAGGAGGGCGACGAAGACTTCGACGAGAGAACAGAAGGTGAGGAAAGTGTTAAAGACGTGGAGGTCTTGTACGAAGATGTTTAATTAAAACAGTGATTTAATTTGCAGATTTTTTAAAATATTTTTTTATTTTTTTGTTTTGTAAAAATTCAGTGTCACCACAACTTGTTCCTTTCTCTCTGCAGCCAACTCGCGCAGGCCGAACAGGAAGGGCCTGAGGAACGACAAAGACAAACCGCTGCCCCCCCTGCTGGCCAGGGTGGGAGGCAACATCGAGGTGAGGAAGGAGGAGGAGGAGGAGGCGGCGGCGACGGCGACATTCAGTTTAATGAGGCTAGAGATGTTTCAGCCCTGAGTTTTGACTGCAGGTTCTGCTGTTTTCCAGGTGTTGGGTTTCAACTCTCGGCAGAGGAAGGCCTTCCTGAACGCAGTGATGCGTTATGGGATGCCTCCCCAGGATGCCTTCACCACCCAGTGGCTGGTCCGAGACCTGCGAGGGAAATCTGAGAAGGAGTTCAAGTGAGAAACGCAGCGTCCGACTAGAATAACGTCCTTCCACTTCCTCCTTTTCTTCTTCTTCTTTTATCTCCTCCTGTCTGACCTCCCGTGTCTCCCGTCTCTCAGGGCGTACGTGTCCCTCTTCATGCGTCACCTCTGCGAGCCCGGAGCCGACGGCGCCGAGACCTTCGCCGATGGCGTCCCCAGAGAAGGGTTGTCACGGCAACACGTCCTCACCCGCATCGGCGTCATGTCGCTCATTCGCAAAAAGGTTCTTTTTCTTTTTTTTTTCTCCCGCTCCTTTTCTTTTATCTCCTTCCTTTTTCGATCACGACCACGTGAGTCTGATTCGTGACGTCGTTGCTCCTCAGGTGCAGGAGTTCGAGCACGTGAACGGTCAGTGGTCGATGCCGTGGATGGCCGAGCTGGAGGAGAACAAGAGGGCGGCGGCCGCGGCGGCGGCGGTTCAGCCCGAGTCGCCCGGAAAAACGCCGTCCACCGGGACGCCGGCCGACACGCAGCCCAACACGCCCGCCGCAGGCGACGAGTCCGCCAAGGCGGAGGAGGCGGCGAAGGACGGCGAGAAGGAGGTGAAGAAGGAGGGCGACGCGGAGAAGAACGGCAAAGAGGCGGTCAAGGCCGGCGGCGAGGTGATCGCCATCCCGGACGACGACGAGAAGAGTCCGGCGACGGCGGCGACGACGGAGGAGGAGGAGCAGCAGGAGAAGAAGAAGAACGGGGAGGAGCCGATGGAGACGGACAAACCGAGCAACGGCGACGCCGACGGCGTCAAAGACAAGGACGGCGACAAGGAGAAGGAGGCCGAGGGCGAGAAGAAGAGCCCGGAGGGGGCCGAGGACACCAAGTCGCCCTCGGACGCCAAGACGGAGGGGTCAGAGGTCAAACCGGAGGACACCGAGGTCAAAGGTAAGAAACTGGGTCACACACAAATCTATCTAATACAGAAGCTGATGGGAAAAAGCTGTGACCTTTGACCTTTTGATGCCCAGTGAACTTAATGAGGGTTTTAATGAAAGAGTCCAAATTTTCCGACCGCACCTCGTATTTATTTTGGGTTTCACCTCCAAATATCTGCTTTTTAATTCTGTAACGAGAACTTCTCTCCGTCTTTACTTTCTCGGTGACATTTTAAATTTTTTTATCATCTATTTCGCAGCGGAAGAAAAGAAGGAGGAGAAGATGGACACGACTCCTCCCGCAGAGGAAAAGAAAGGTAACGAACGAAAGCTTTTATTTTGAAAATATCCGGCCTTGTCGCCGTCCGGTCGCTCACCGAAGCCTCTCCGTCCAACCTGCAGATCCGAAGGAGGAGAAGGAGGCGCCGAAGTCGGAGGAGGCGACCGCCAAACTGCAGAACGGAGACAGCAGCGGCAAGGAGGGCGGAGCTTCGGCCGCCGTCGTCGTCGCCGCCGCCACGGCAACCACCGCTGTCGCCACCGCCACCACGGTGAGCGGCGCCAGCGAAGAGAAGAAGAAGGTCAAGACCCGGTTCATGTTCAACATCGCCGACGGAGGGTTCACAGGTACACACACACACACACACACACACACACACACACACACACACACACACACACACACACACACACACACACACACTGACCTCCTCTCTCTCTCTCTCTCCAGAGCTCCACTCTCTGTGGCAGAACGAGGAGCGCGCTGCCACGGTTACCAAGAAGACCAATGAGATCTGGCACCGTCGCCATGACTACTGGCTGCTGGCCGGCATCATACAGTATCCTTTGTCTTTTTTATTCTTCGCCTCGCTGCTCGGCTCGTTTTTTTGTGTTTTTTTTTTTAATCTCTGAAAGTTTAATTTTTTTAATGTTACGTGTTTGTGACATCACGGCGAGTTGTTCCCCTTTGACTCCGCCCCCCTCAGACACGGCTACGCCCGCTGGCAGGACATCCAGAACGACGTGAAGTTCGCCATCCTCAACGAGCCGTTCAAAGGAGAGATGAACCGAGGAAACTTCCTGGAGATCAAGAACAAGTTCCTCGCCCGGAGATTCAAGGTACGAACGGAAACATCAGGATTGATCAGCTGTTTCAGATCTTTGATCTTTAGACATTCAAATCTTTAAAACGTTTCTGATGGAGTTTAATCGTTGCTGCACGAATAAATTATTATTTTTTGTTTGGGATTGTTAAAAAAAACTGAAAACCAGATTTTTAAAAAGTGATTGAAGTTTTCTCTATTTATTTTCTTCTTTTTAGTATTTTGATAAATTTGCTAAAATAATAGAAGAAAAGTTAAATTAAATGTTTGTTTTTTTTAAATCGTAACTTTAATCAGAAACAAGTTCAACAGATCAAAATAATGTTTGTTAAATTCAGTTACATCTGAAAACTGATGATTTAAACATCCGTTCAACAAACTGACACTCCTCCTCCTCCTCCTCCTCCTCCTCCTCCTCTCCAGCTGTTGGAGCAGGCGCTGGTGATTGAGGAGCAGCTGCGTCGTGCCGCCTACCTCAACATGTCGGAGGACCCTTCTCACCCCTCGATGGCTCTGAACACTCGCTTCAGCGAAGTCGAGTGTCTCGCCGAGTCGCACCAACACCTCAGTAAGGAGTCCATGTCGGGGAACAAGCCGGCCAACGCCGTCCTGCACAAAGGTAAACAAACAAACAAACAAACCAACAAACCAACAAACACATGATTTATGAGACTTCTACGAACATAAAAGTCTTTATTGATGATTAATTTCTATATTTATCATCCTGTTCTCTCGTTTGGAGTCAAATTCTGTTGAACTGAGACTTTTTTTTTTGTTTTTTTTTGTTTTGATGTTTCTTCCAACATGAAAGAAGTTTCGGTCTTTAATCATGATCGATATAATATAATAATATAACATATATAATCCTTCAAACGCTGCAAATGATATGAAGATCTTGATCTGACCGTGCGAACCGAACTTCCTCCGTCAGTGCTGAAGCAGCTGGAGGAGCTGCTGAGCGACATGAAGGCAGACGTCACCCGCCTCCCGGCAACCATCGCCCGGATACCGCCGGTTGCCGTGCGACTCCAGATGTCCGAGAGGAACATCCTGAGCCGCCTGGCGAGCCGAGGACCCGACACACAGGCACAGACACAGCAGGTAACACACACACACACACACACACACACACACACACACACACACACACACACACACACACACACACACACACACACACACACACACACACACACACACACACACACACACACACACACACAGGGTCGTGTTTCCATCACTTCAGAGGACGTTGCATTCATTTTCCTGGAGAATACTTGTGTTAGATCGGATCAGCCAGAGGGACACGCGCTCGAAACATCTGCACGGATGTGATTGGTTGCTGGACGGTTTGTGAACCACTTCCTCATCCTGACCCGCAACTAAACAGCCAATCACAGGCAGCCACCCTCCCGCCGATCCAATCCAGCACCAAAAACTCACCTTTTAAAGTCTTCATGCTTGAATTTATTTGTTTACGTCGTCGATTCTTCACAACGTGACTTCGTGAACAGATTTCGGTCCAAACATCCTGAGTGCAGGAGCCTCGTGTTAAATATATCTATTTTTAATGAAGTTTATTTTCATACAATTTTTGTTGAAATTTTGAAATATCCACGGCGACACTTTAATTTGTTTACATTAAGCACAAGTTGCAGATTTAACAAACAAGGTTTCTTTGTTTCATCATAATTTGAGTTTTATTAGTATTAATTTCTTATTTTTTACTATTTTGATAAATTTGCAAAACGTAGTAATGATATAAAGTTGAAATTTGGTTAAAAATTCACATTTACAGTGTTAATTAGTCGTTAACGTAACATTTCTTGATATCCACAAACATGAAACTGTTATTTTGCTCTTTTAAAAAACATTTCTAAAATGGATTTGAGGTTGTTGTTTTTTTTACTGGTTTTAATTGTTCTGTATCTTCAACAATAAAAAAATATTTGTACGTGTTTAGTATTTAAATGTAACAGCTGTTTGTTGTTATTATTATTCATGGTGTTTTAAGAGCTGCTATAATACGAAGTTGTTCTTCTCCGTCAGATGTCGCAGCAGTAGACTGAAACTTGGCTCGTTACCTCGGAAACCACCCCCTGCCTCACCTCGACATTCCTGATTGGTGCACAGCAGAATGACGGACAGCGCGCCCCAAGCTTGAAGCCACGCCCACTTCACTTTTTGCCCCTCCCCCACACACCTCAAACAGACTTTACAGAGTTTTTCTGGAGGATCGAATCCCCTCCCCCTCTCTATCCCTCCCCCCTCCCTCGAGACTGAGGCCGTGGACAGAAAAGCTATTTTATTTTATTTTTTTCTCCTTTTTTCAATTTCTGTATTAATATTATTGATATAATGTTATTATGATGGTTTTTTGGGACCTAAATAAAAAAAATGTAATAAATAAATAAATGTTTGTTTGTTCAGTTCAGGGACAATAGAATTGAATTTCTACTTTCATTAGAGCCACAATTTTCATTGGAAATAAAACTTAAACACAAACTCCTTCAGCTTTAATATTACGCATCATTTTTGGAGGTTTTCCACCACGATAAGTTTAGTTTGTGAAGATGTGACCCAGATTGTTTTCAGGTGTTTCCCATCGACCGAC
The DNA here is from genome assembly GCF_029030835.1 of Brachyistius frenatus. Taxonomy (NCBI): domain Eukaryota; kingdom Metazoa; phylum Chordata; class Actinopteri; family Embiotocidae; genus Brachyistius; species Brachyistius frenatus. The sequence goes on along the minus strand of NW_027210690.1, from coordinate 874,759 downwards.
ACAAGGGGGCGGTATTACGCAACAAAAGAAACAACAGCCCTCCGAGGTGGCGGAGGAAACGGACTCGACTCGACTTTATGGTGAGTTCAAGCTTCTTCTTGACTTTTTATTTGTTTTATTTTTATTTTATTTCACTCTCATCCAGGAACTTTATTCGGCCAAAAGTCTCTTCAGCTCGCTGCGATCTGTTTCCTCTGCTGGACCGAAGCCTCGGTGATCGGTCGGACCGCAGGAATGTAAAAAAGAAAAACAAACCTGAGCTTCATCGTCGTCCGTCATTTTTTTCAACATGAAACGACTGTTTTGCGTCGCTGTCGGTAAAATCGGCTTCGATGTGAAATATTCGCTACTTCACGTTTTTGGTGTCGTTTATTGGTCGAACCTTCAAAGACCTGATAACGGTTTCAACGTGTGAACTCCGTTATGTGATGACGTCACCGTTTTACAGTTTTTACTTTATTTGAGATTTGTAAAGTTTAAAAAAACCCAAAAACAATCCGTATACATGTCAAAGAAATCAAAGCTCAAACTTCTCGTCTGTTGCAAACATGAATTTATTTGAAACTTCAGACTGAAACATCGGAGCCTCTCGGCACGTTAAAGAACATCTGGCGGTACGAGAAGCAGCCGCTGCTCCCGATTTCCATCCAACACGGTGGAAATGTTTTACATCGGCGGTCCTTCGATTTTCTACAGTTTCACCTTTCATCCCTGAAAATGCCTCAAAAAGGTGAAAGAATCTGATTCAAGCTGAACAAAGGAAACGTTGAAACCACAGAAAACACGAGTCGGGTCGTTTCACAACACGAAGAAAACAAACAAACGGGACAGTTCAGATATTTTAAACGTTAAAATAACTCAAAACTGAAGCAGACCAACAGAAATGAAAAAAATAAAATGAAGAAAAGGACGTTTTTCAGTCGAATTGTTGTTTTAGAAACTGAGACTTCGTCTTTGATTCTGCGAACATAAAAATCTTTGACTAATTTCTACATTTATCACCCCGCTCTGTTTTTGTGCTTCGTATTTCTAAGTTTTCTCAGTATTTTATTTCTTATTTTTTAGCATTTTGATACATTTTTTCAGTCAAACTTAACCAAGAAGTGAAATTTATGCTCAAAGTGGACAAAACGGCAGCGACACCGACAGAAAAGTACCGTACGATAAAGTAGAATAAGACCAGACGAAGTCGGGTTTAAAACCGATGACACGGCAGATTCAGGAGTCGAGATTAAAATCGGATTATTACGACAAAACAAACAAAATTATAATCATCGTTCTGTCATTTAAAATGTTGAAATTCTTTCCCGAAGCCAAAAGAAAAACTCTTCAAGAGCTTCCGACGGGATTAAAATAAATCTCGAGACTAATTACGATCGATTCGCCATAAAAATAAAAACCTGCAGGCGAGTTTAAACCGTCTCAAGATGTCGCGCCGCTTTTTGTTTTTGTGGGGAAGATTAATAAAACTAGTTTAGGACACAAACTCCAGGAAATAGTCTAAACCGTGTTTTAAAACCCAAACAAGCTAAATCTAAATCCTGTAACGTAACATGACTGTTTTATATATAAATGTGTTAAATTCAGGTTTTTGTTCCTGCAGGTTCTCATTGGACGCCTGTACACGTCACTTCCTGTTCCCTTTCAGAGTAAAAGGTTTTTTTTCCCCCTGAATCGCTTTGTTTGTCTTGCAGGAAGTTTTAACAGATTTTGGGTAAAGAAAGAAAAACAAAAAGAAAACAGAGTTTTGTATTTGACTGAAATGTGACCAGGAAGAAAAAAAAAACAGTCTGTCACCTGATGGAGGAGGAGGAGGAGGAGGACGACATTACAGACCGTGTGTGGAGCTATCTGAGGAAGAGGAGGACGAAGAGCAGGAGGAGGAAGGAAGCTGGATTTCGTCGGTGAAGACGTTCGTCCCTGAAGAGCAGCTCAGTAGAAGAAATACACTGAGGACGGAGAAGACAAGATGGCCGACTCAGTGACGTGTTTTTTAAACGCCTGCAACGTTTGTTGAAAAATGTACCGGCCCTTTAAGAGTCGAGTTCACGTCACAAATATTACAAATAAGTCTAAAATGAATTATACGAAACGGAAACGGACTAAACGACGACTTCGTGAGAATAAAGCATGAAACATGGTGATAAAGTACGTTTCTACGTCGTCGTCGGTTTAAGTACGACAGGTTTGAGTGGAAGTGAAGAGTTACTCACAGAAAAGGGCGCCGAAAAATAAAACCCCGACGATCGCCATGATGATCATCATCTGGGCAGAAACACAAACAAACAAAATGTCAACAAGAAATAAACCTTCAATTCCTAAACAGCTTCTGGATTTTACACAAAAAGAGACGTGAAAAATACAGATGATGCTTTCAGATTTAACTGTGTGTGTGTGTGTGTGTGTGTGTGTGTGTGTGTGTGTGTGTGTGTGTGTGTGTGTGTTATAAATCAAATCCACTTGATAACATATGAGTCAGACCGACAGGAAATCACATCACCTCTGATGGGGGAGGGGAGGAGGGGGAAGGGGGGGGTTAAATTGTGTGTGTGTGTGTGTGTATGTGTGTGTGTGTGTGTGTGTGTGTGTGTGATGGATGGGAGGTGGGAGGAGTTACATCATAAATCACAGCTGGCTCTTTAATCCCTGCGACTGCCTCTAATCCAGATTGAACTTGTTTTTTTTTTTTTCCTCTCGCTGTCAGTCAAACGGTTCTTGTCTCCGCTCACGTGATCCTCCTCCTCCATTCGGATTGGACGACTGAGGAGGAGGAGGCGGGGCTTGAGGGGGACTGACGCCGGCAGCCGAGGTCGGATGGACGGACGGATAAATGGACCGGTGGAGGAGGGGGGGGGGGGTGAGGAGGGTAAATATGACAGTTTAGAGGCAAACGTCACCGACCGATCTGCTTCTGTTGCCGCGGTAACGCAACAGCGACGCTTTTCCAAAGCAGAAGCTCGAACTCCGGTAACGCCAAAAAGTCCTCTGATCGCTCTGCTAGCGTCGATTCTGCTCACGACGTCTCCGGAAATTACGCAAGAAATCCGATCTGAGTCATCAGATTTTGATCTGTAGAAATCTGACTGGAATCACGTTTCAAACCAACTCCACGTGGTTCGGATCCCATTTCACCTTTTTAGTTGTTTTACTGTCCAGACTTTTAATAAAAAATCATCCGGATTTGACAAAAAAAAAATAAATCTGATTTTGGTTTTGAAGTCTGAAGAAGAATTCATGTGTAAGTTCTGGTGGAGTTGGTTTTTGGGACCTGGTTCTTTCTGGGCCTCATCGAAGGACCGCCTCCTCAGCTCACGTCCTCCGAATCATCAATAAAGCAACTAAACGCAGATGTCAGCGCCGCGTTTCTGATCCAGAAGCTCCTTCAGGTCACGTTACGGCGGGTTCGGTAGTTCTGGACGCTTTCATTTGTTTCTTCCAAAAAGTTCTTCCACCCGAAGAACTCTGAGCCTAAAAAACAAACCCGACGCGACGGGTTCTGACGGTTCGGGTTGTGAATTACAAACCCACCTTGCAGTTTTTCCACCAGTACTTGTTCTTGAGTTTGGCGGCGCTGCTCTCGAACTGCGAGGCTCCGGCCTGCAGCGCGTCGGCCCGGTCGTCCAGCTCCGACAGCTTCTGGTCTCTCTCCAGGACTTTGTCCACGTTCACGCGCATGATGTCCACCACCTGGGGGACGGACAAAAAAAAAGAAAAGACACCCGTCGGTGTCTCCGGAACCGGAAAAGTATTTCTTCCCGTGAAAAAGCCAATTTGTTTCCGGGTTCTTCCTCGTTCATTTACGCCGCGATTCATCGATCGGCTTTCTGTCGGATGATTATTTCTTCTTGTCCTTCATATTTTGGATGTTTTTTTCAGCGAACTCTCGCCTCGTCTCACCTCGTCCACCTGCGCCTGCGTCTGCTGAAGCCGCCGGTTGCTGGTCAGGTTCGGGGCCGGCGCCCCCCCCTCCCCCTCGGCCCCGGGGCCTCCTGCAGCATCTGGAGTCGACCTGCAGGGGGAGCACGCGAGCACGAAAGGTCAAAGTTCAGCACGCGCTCCGACGTCTTCTTCTCTTTTTCTTGTTTTTTAAAGGTGACGTCATCGCTTCGTATTTCTGAATCAGAAAACGACGGGTTGAGTTGTGTTTCAGGAAAATGTCACAACGAGAGAAAACACGTATCTTCACACCCGAGTTCAGGGAGTTTAATTTGGTTCCCCTCATTTGCATAAATTCATAAACTAGAACAAATAAGCGTTTAAATCCCGTTGAGATCATAAGTGCAGCGTCACCAAGCTGAGAACCAGGAAGCTTTCTTTGCTCTTTAAAAGGTTTTGGAGATACGTGTTTTTCACACAGCTAGCACACAATGCTAAGTCAGTGCTAATTGCTCTAAATTACATTTTAAAACCGCTGAAAGTCATCAAAGGTTCATTTTATTGGTCATGAATTTTACTTTTTAACTTTTTTTTTTATTTAGAGGAGGAACAATGTGTTTTTTTGTCCCTCAAAAGTTTCAGAGGATTTGAGTTTCTCTGCAGGATAATATGATAATAATAATATAATAATTCAAATGAGTCCAACTATCAACAGATGCAACATTAAAGTTAGGAAGTGTGTTTAAAGTCTAAAATCCTGAGTATCTGGACACATAAAAACTAAGAATGAGCAAGTTTGAGGATCATTATAACTTCATAAAATCACATTATTTTGAAATGGATAAAACTTGTAAGTCAACTTCTTCTGTACTTTTACGAGTACAAATATAAAAGCAGGATTTTGACTTTACTCGTAATTGAGTTGTTTTCACTTTCATGTATTCAGAGAATTAAAATCTGTGATTTCTAAACGACTTTGTGACGCAGAAACTGAAGAAAAACAGTTTTAAATTATAATAACTATAATTATAGAAACGATGACTCATCGACGGACACGAAAATCTAAGAATCAGAGAGTGAAACAGTTCGGAGACACGGAGACAAACAAGACAAATCCCCAAATAACATGTAGAGAAGCTGCACTTCAACACACACACACACACACACACACACACACACACACACACACACACACACACACACACACACACACACACACACACACACACACACACACACTCACACACACAGGCTTGTTTTCCAGAAGCAAAATGGAGAAAGATTAGTGCAGCAGCCCGACTGACGGAGATCAACGTGCACGCAATAATACCCCTCCACCCCCCTCAATCCCCCCTCCACCCTGGGGAAATTACACGTTAAAAACACATCATATAGGATGTTTTTAATAAATGTGGGATGTTTAAATCATCTGTTTCGGCTGCTGTCCGATCAGTAAAGAGTGTTTTTGGTCTGATGGAGTCGGAGCCGGTTGAAAGTGACCACAGCGTTGATGGATAGTTTTCAGTCAGCGGTGACTCACCGTCATATTTCTGATTACAGCTGCAGCAAAAAGACGTTTCCAGACTGCTCACGAGTTTATTTAATTTTTTTTTATCAGAATAATCGATGCGGTTAAAAAATGTGAAGAATTAAAATGAGGAAAACATGATTAGTTTTAAATGTGCTGCACCTGCAAACCCAGTTTTAGAGGTTATAATGACAATTTAATTGAACTTCATGTTAAAATCGCCGAGATATTCAGAGGTTTAAATATAATTAGAAATAAAATGGAAAAAATGTGGGAGTACTCACATCTCGTCGGCGGGATGATGGAGATAATCTGAGAGAGGGTGAGGGAGGGCGAGGGAGGAATAAAGAGAGAGAGACAGATCCCAGCGGAAGAGAAATGAAGGACTTCAGCTCGTTTCTCTGGCCGATATCTTGATTCACTTTTGGTTTTAAACCCCCTGAAATAAAACTACAACTGACGCAGCTGAGCAGAGTCGAGGGAAATTAACTGTACGTCACACTCAAGCCCCGCCCCTCTACACACACACACACACACACACACACACACACACACACACACACACACACACACACACACACACACACACACACACACACACACACACACACACACACACACACTGTCCCAGGATGTAATACAGGAAATTAGTGTTGTTGTGAACAACACTATTAAATTGGCCTTTTCGGGTCGTGTCCCCCACAATACTGAGAAAGTACCAATATGTGCCACCGCAAAAATATAGAGTAGAAAATATTTTAAATATGCTGTAGTATGACATTTTAGAACAAATACTACAGCATGAAATTGTTATGATATTTTGGACGACATGCTGTAGTTTGACTTTTTGTCATATTTGAATCAACATGCTATAGTCTGATTTCTTTTATCACATTTCTGACGACATGCTATAGTGTGACTTTCGTTCATGTTATTGAAGCCAGCACAGCGGTGCAGTTGTCAGCGTTGTCGTCTCCTCGTCTAAAGGTCCTGGGTTTGATTCCCACCTCGGACTTTCTATGTGGAATTTGCATGTTTCTGCATCAATAATAACCTAAAACTAAAGTATGTTGTCCATAATATGGAGGACTAACTTATGCATGTAGTCCATAATGTAAAACATTACATTTAAGCAAGAACATGCAATCCTCCAAACACAAAGTCATATAAGTTATATAAGTCAGACAAACATGCAATAAAGGAAGCAAAACCTTTGCAGTTCCAAGCCAGCGTTGTCATCTCACCATCAGGAAGTACTCGGTTCGATCAGCGGCTTGGAAATCTGTGTTTGGAGGATTATATGTTCTTGCTTTGAGTGTGACTTTGTCACATTTACGATTACATGCATGATCACATACATGATTACATACATGTCTCAAGCTGGAATCGAACCCATGACCTTCTCACTGAGGCACTAACCACTGAACCACTGTTCTTGTGATGTTATGCCTTTTTTATTTTTTTATTTACAACATCCTGTAGTATAATTTTTGTTTATATGTTTTGGACAACATAATATTCTATGACTTTTTTTTGTCATATTTCGAACAACATGCTGTAGAATGACTTGTGTTGGTTTCTATAAACTACATTAAAGGTGTTTAATGTTGACGTCTGTTTGTTCTTTGTGAGCGGACACAGAAGATGGAGGAAGAAGCAGCAGCAGCACAAACCACAACCACAGACAGGGTCAATGTGTTTGTGTATTACCTTGAAGTTTAGAAACCTTTTACACGCAGAACATTTAAAATATATTAAAAAAACAAAACATTGTTTGTTCACTTTTTATTTGTTTCCTGGCTGTCATAATGCAGAGATACAAACATTTAACTCAGCTGCACCAAAATATATAAAAGTGCCTTCGTCTGAGGTTTCTTTCATTAATTAAAGTTACAAGTTGGAAGTGAACACAACTAGAAGACAGAAGCAGGTTTTCTAACACAGGAAATGTGACGTATGAACTCTACAGTTATTTATATTTTTCTGTTTGAGGAACTAACAGCATTCAACAAGCTCTGAAGATCAGTTATCTAAACTCAAAATGGACAAATTTCATTGGTCTTTAAGAATTTATTTAGCAACTAAACAACAGTTGAAAATGTTTCTTACTGAAACACGATGAGGATCTTTGAAATTAAAGATCTTTTTCATAAATGTAATAATATCAGAGCATGAATCACCATGACATGTTTGTATTTACTAAACCAACTAAAGAAGGTTTTTTCAGTTTTTTAAAGCTCATTTTCAGTTGGTTGTTTTTCCAAAATATTGTTCCAATAAGAAAGTTAAGGTCAGACTACTAAGTGTGGTTTCACACCTACTTTGTTTGGTCCTGACCTTTGAACTTTTCAGTTTAGTCTGAACCAAAATATCAGATGTTACAGGATCCTCAGATCATGGTCCGGACCAAAGGACCAAAACTTGGTCTAAGAAAAGTAGAAAGCTTTGATCTGGATCAAAGTTTGGACCTTCAGACCAGTTGGAGGAAGTTTAAGCAGACTATCGTCACCAATTAAACCATAGAAGAAGAAACAGAACCAGAAGAGAATCAAAGATGAGTCGTGGTAACACATGGGGAGGAGACGAAGTCTTTCATTGTAATTTGGTCCGACAAAGAAATCAAAAGTCAAGTTTAAAAAAATACATTGAAATACTGAAAGTTACAAATTATTTGATGACATCAGACGCCCACCGTCTACAAACCAATCAATGTCAAGTATAGGAAAACACAGATCATGTTCGTCATGACAACCAGAAGTAGATGATGATGACAGGATGAAGGTGATGACGACACCTGTTGTGTCTGAGTGTAGTTTGTTAGTAACACAGGTGATCGGTTCCTTTTTGATGGTTAGTCAGGTCTTTGTGTTCTCGCTGCTTTTGCTGGCTGTAATTGAAGTTATCTTCATCCTGAATGAATCCCTGAGTTTCCCTTTTCCATTCTGTTTTCTATATTTCTTCTTTTTCATCTCATTGACCCTCTCTGGGGATGTGAAAAACGCTCTCAAACTGCAACGTGAAACCAAAACTAAGCAGATCAAATATTTACAATGTAAAAACAACAACATGAAGCTCCAGTCCAGTTGGACCCACAACATCACTAAAGAATAACACAACGATGAGAACTTATGGAAAGCACATCATGAACAAGGAAAATAATAGAAGATGAATCAGAGGTTCATGCAGAACACTTTTCTAGTCTTTGTTCATCAGTCCAACACTTCTCACCACTCGGTCATTCAGAGCAGGAAATCTATTTCTCACAGATCCAGTTAGCAGAACCAGAATAATATTCTGTAGTCCATTCTCCTTGATTATTGCAACACGCTGCATAGTACCAGTAACTATCAGCTTTACTTCCTGCTGCCCAGAACCTGTGAAAAAAACATAATCTTAAAGTGTGCTGAAATTGATTATTATCTCCTTCAAATAGATGTCTTAAAATATTTTCCAGATTCCTTTGATATCATTTTCAGGGAATTTTCAGAGCTGTCAATCAGAATAAATTATTGGTTGAAGTCTGGATTTCAGGGATGTTGTTGCAGTACCTCAGCTGACCAGCAGGAACATTTGTTGATAAAGCTGTTCTTTCAATTAGTCCCTGGGACTTATGGTCAGATTGATTTTTGTTCCCTCAAATGTTCTTAACTTTTCTAAACACCAGAGAAGAAGAGACATGTATTCTCTGACATGGTTTGGGTGGACAAACTGTGCAGAACAATAATTCAACAAACTGAACAAACTGAACTTTAGCAGCTGACAGTTTGAACATTTTTGAATGGTGACTTCTGAAAACTGAGTTGTTGTAACTCGACCTCATCACAGACTGCAGATGAAGAGTTCAGGATCAGCTGTTCATTCAAAGAAGGATTTTTGTCCTTTTTTATTCTGTATATGAGGATTATTAAAAATGAAATAATTCACAAGTTTCTTTTCTATTTTGATGGATCTCCAAGTTACAAACATTGATCTGAAATAGAAACAATACAAGTTTCTCACATCTCTGTCAGCGGTGATCCGTCCACCCATGTCCATGTCCATCCAGTCTGTTCAGTGCGTTGTAGACCAATCCAGGACGCTCCTTTCCAATTCAGTCCACGGACAAACTCCTATTTCATGGGAGACAAACACAGTTTTCAGTCTTGTTTTATTATATTTCTGTTGTAATAACATCAGGAAGAAATTCATCTTTTATAACTTTTGTTTTTCTGTTGTGAAAAAAAATCTGAAATACTCCCAAAAAATTACTTCAATTTCAACTGTTGTTGAAATAATTACTGAAGTTAAAATTTAGTTTTATATAAATAAAAAAAAGTCTAACTGAAGAAATACATGTTTTAAGTATTATTTCCATCTAATTTCATTTTCCTCTCTAAATTGGTCTCCTTAGTGTTTCATATATCCAGAAGTCTTTGAATCAGACAGATTTTAAAAGTTGATCTCATTTCATCTGTCGATGTTTGTAACTAAAACATGACTGGATGAAAGAAAGGACCTGGTTATGCTGCTTTTTCTATGTTCTCACATGTTCTAGTAAATCTTTATATTTTCATCAGTGACATAAAAATGAGTTTTAAAATATTTTAAAAGCTTTCTGATCAAACCTTGAATATGAACTATTTATTTTACTCTTATTGGCCGTCTTTTTGTTCCACTCATGCTTTTCTTTGGTTTTTATTATTGATCAACCACATCTTTGTCACCACAGAAAGAAACAAGGACTTTTTCATTTCACTGCAAATGTGCGACAAACTAAACAAAAGAAATGCTAAAATACAGAATCTGAAATATGAAAATAATCTTTAAAAAACATCATGTTCTAGTTAATGTGAATAAATAATCAGAAAGTTGAGTCTTGTTCAGGTGATCTGATCATTCTGGACTTCAAAACCACTTAACGTGTTAAATAAATGGATGAAGGTGAAGAAAGGAAGAAGGTCAAAACCAGCAGAAACAGATGTGTGACATCAAACATCACACAGACATGAACAAACACACCCACCTGTTCCTCTTTGTTGTTGATGATCACCAGATCAGCTCTTCTCTCCCGACACTCCTTCCTGCTCTCATCCCAAGTTTTCCACTCAGTGGATTTAAAGTAACAACTGGATCCAAATCTCGTCCATCCTTTAGGACACGACTTCCCTTCATGTAAAACAAGTGTTTTCAGTGTTTTCAGTATCAAATTGATGAAAGTTGTAGTTTCAATATTTAGTTAAAGATCTTTTTTTTTATCACTTTTCCTTTTCAGGATGTTTAAAAATTAAAAAAAAAAAAATGATTTAGATTTAAAAGTAAAAATAAAACTGATGTTTAAAACTTTTCTTACCTTCAATCGTGTCCTTCAGCTTCTTTACTTCCTCTTGTAGCTGACTGTTATTTTTACTGAGTATTTCATAACTGCTCTCTAGCTGACTGCTGTTGACTCTCATGTCTTAAGAACAACAATAATTAATACATCAGTAAAAACGATAAGACAATATTTAGGTTTTAAAGACAAAGTTTGAATCTTGTATTTGCTCAATTACTGTATTTTAAATCACTACTCACCTCTAAGTTCAGCCTCTAACTTGGTCTGCAGGCAGTTGATTTTCAAAGTCACTGAAATATATTTGTAAATCACTAAATTAGAAAACAACAACAACAACAACACAGAATCCTTTAATAAACAGAAATGAAACACTTCCTGTCAGAAATCAATTTCAGCTTTTAAAACTGGAGCTTTTTATTTGGTTCAGCTACTGTCCTTCATACTAGTCTTACAAATCTTTGTCCAAACTACTTTTATCTTCGCTCCTCCAACCCGGTATCACGGCAAAGCGTGAAATAGACACGCACCTTCACTACAGGAAAACGTGAGATGGCCACGCTTTGGCCTCTCCAGGCGTGACAGTTTCACGTTTTCCTGCAGTGGAGGAAAATGAAACCTGCTGCACGTGAAGAACCAAGTGATGAACATGAAAATATAACTTTTAGAGGAAGAAAACTCTACTTGGGTTCCACCAATGTTCCGTGTGTGTATCCTGTGTTCTCTCTCTTTCTCCACCACCAGGGTCGATACAGGTGACTCCAATGATCCGGCCTGCAGCCACCAGCTGAAACACTGAATGAACACGGCTGTGTGTGTGTGTGTGTGTGTGTGTGTGTGTGTGTGTGTGTGTGTGTGTGTGTGTGTGTGTGTGTGTGTGTGTGTGTGTGTGTGTGTGTGTGTGTGTGTGTGTGTGTGTGTGTGTGTAGGTGTGTGTAGTTGTGTGTGTGTTTCTGTGTGTGTGTGTGTGTGTGTGTGTGTGTGTGTGTGTATGTGTGTCTGTGTGTGTGTGTGTGTGTGTGTAGGTGTGTTTGTGTGTGTGTAGGTGTGTGTAGTTGTGTGTGTGTGTGTTTCTGTGTGTGTGTGTGTGTGTGTGTGTGTGTGTGTGTGTGTGTGTGTGTGTGTGTGTGTGTGTGTGTGTGTGTGTGTGTGTGTGTGTGTGTGTGTGTGTGTGTGTGTGTGTGTGTGTGTAGGTGAAAGTAGTTTTAAGTTTCTTCCTTGTATGGTTGTTTGAGTTATTGTTAATAAATATTTGTTGTTTATTCATTTATTTCCTGTGATCATTGTTTCCTAGTTTATTTACGTTGTTACTTCCCGCCTCCCCTAGACATCATTCGGGGAACGTAACAAACAAAAACATCAAAACAACAACAACTGAACAACAACATTGTCACCTCCTGGATTTGAACCTCTGACTCCACCAGACCACCCCTCCTGCCTTTCTAAAAATGTCCTTTGTACTTGGTCACATGATCTTTTTTAGCGTTACTTTTACTTACTTGTAAGTTTCATGCTTACAAAACGTGAAACTGTCACGCCTAGAGAGGGAGAAACGTGGCTATCTCACGTTTTTCTGTAGTAAACGTGCGTGTCTATTTCACGCTTTGTTGTGATACCAGTCGGCTCCTCACATACAACGGTGACATCTTTTGACAACAACGTGTTATTATTCAGTATTTCCTGCTACTCAGCTGCACCGAGCTGTTTTTTATCGTACACAATATGAGCAGGATGACGATCCCGGCTAACGTCAGGAGGCTCAGCAGTCTCAGCCACAACGCTGCACCTCTCAAAGGCCGTTTCAGGACTCCAGGCTGCTTCTGAGTCTTTGTTCCTGCAGAGAAAAAGTCGACAGAGTGGGTTTATCAACGCAAAGGGTTTTAGTTTGTGGTTATGACACATCCTTCTCTGCTGTAGGAAACATTTTCAGTAGAATCATTGTGGTCAGTGTCGCACAAACTCAACTTCCTTGAAGAGCGTGAAATGTTAGATGCAAACTGTTTGAAGTGTGAGAATCAGTCTTCTACCCAGAGAGCTTCTGAAAATAGTTTCCAAGAAGTACGCAGTTAATAATTAAGGTGTGATCACAAAGTTTAGTTCCTGTTTGTTACAAACGGAGTGAAACACAGAAATGGACATTGAACAGGAGGAAGTAAAAACCTTCATCAAAGTTTGAGTCAAACTTTTGTGGGAAAGACGGAAATCTTCAGGAGCAACGATTGAGTTGTTAAGGGTGGAAAACTCGGGCGTGTGAGCGGGCGTGTTGTCATTTTGGACAACCTGGTTGCCATGGCGCCACAGTTCAGGTGGTTTGCAGGAAATGTTTTCCCCTCAGAACGTCACAGTAGGACGAATGAATGGTGACATCTGACAACCAGCTAACAAACAGCTAATTTCACTAAACACGGCTGAACACAAGTAAACCAACAGATAATAACACCAACAACCTGCTGAGAAAGCTTTCAAACTGATTTTTATACAAAGTCAGCTAAACTCAAGGTAATAAAAAGCTAACAATGCTAACAACCTTCTAACAAATATAACAAACAGCTAATTTAGCAAATAAACAGCTAAACTCAAGTTAACAACCAGCTAACAAAGCTAAAGAAATACAAACCAGCAACTTTCTAAATTAAAAGCTAAACTCAACTTAGCAAACAGACAATAACACCAACAACCCTCAGACGCCCCTCTTGAAACGTTGAACTTCACTCAGAACAAGTCGCCCGTCTCGTCGCTTCGTTGACGAAGACTTTCTGAAGCGTTTCAAGGGACTCTGTTGACCATTTACAAAGTTTGGAAATCGCCGCATGGGCTCAGGAACACTTGGCTGTAAGTGGGCCGAATTGAAGATTTTCTGTTCCCCGAAATAATTAACCCCAAATTCTGACGTTTCTCTGCTCCGGTTTCAAGTTTCACGGTGAAATCATAAACGTTCAGGTGGACAGGATTTGAATGCCACGAACAGGAAAGCATGATTTGACATCATATTGAAGCGTCTTAATGTCACGCCGTTCACTCACCTCCTTCCTGTGGTGGAAAATCGGTTCCATCATCTCCGATATCGCCCGCACTCTGGTAGATATCCACCTCCCTGTCCTCCCTCTCTGCTGCATCCTGCTGCACCTTTCTGTTGTATCGGACCTTCTTAGAGAAATCTGGCACAGCATAGATATCGACGGACATCCTGAGACGGTTTAAAGAGCGTCTGCGCTCGTCTTCCTGCGACTCTACCGGTTTTAATTCATGCAGCTGCGATGCTCGCGGACCGATCGCTGCCGTCAGTGTGTTTCCCGTCCGGCCCCTCTGAGAGGTTTCATTAGAAAACTTTGAGGAAGTAACAGCACAACTTGACTCGTTGATTCATTTCAATAAAAATACACTTATTGGAAGTCGCTTTGGATAAAAGCTTCAGCTAAATGAAATGTAACGTAACGTAATTCATGAAAACAGGAACTAAGTGCATTTTTTAAAGTTTTTCATCCCCCAAAAAAGGGGAACGATTGGAGACGCGAGGTTTTCTGTCGGCCAACAGCCCGACGTCAACACACACATTCATAGTTTGGAAGAGAAACAGGAAATGTTTAAGGTGTAGTTTTAGTGTGACTTTTATTTTATTTTGGACGACATGCTAAAGTATCACTTTTATGTCATATTTTAGTCAACATACTATTGCCTTAATTTTATTTAAATTTTTTGTATGGAAAAATAGTCACACCATAGTGTGACTTTTTATTCATATATTCAACAACATCTTATTGTCTGACTTTGTCTTTGTATTTTAGACAACATGCTACAGCTTTACGTGTTTTAGATTTTTTGACAAAGACATTCATGTTTCAAGATGGAATTGAACCCATGACCTTCTCACTGAGGCAGCATCACTAACCACTGAACCACTGTGCTTCTGATGCTTAGTTTTTCTTGTTTTACAACATCCTGTAGTGTAACTTTTTTTGTAATATTTTAGTTGACATGCTATAGTTTTACTTTGTTTTCATATTTCAGACGACATGACTTTTTTTTCCATATTTGTATGGACACAGTACAGCATAAATAATAAATAATGTTGGAAGACTGACTTGTCCTTTTAATATTTTGCCCGGGATCGAACCCAGAACCTTTTAGCTGTTATAAAACAATGTTAACCTATTTAAAAGGACATACTATAGAATGCCTTGTTTTGTTTTATATTTTGACGACATGCTATAGCAGGGGTGGGCAATTAATTTTCCCAAGGGGCCTCATGAGAAACTGGGACTGTTGTGGAGGGCCGGACCAACAGGCTGAACTCAATTCTGCTCAATATTAATTTGATCTCTTTAGGAAAAGCAGTAAATTGTATGGTTTTTATTAGCTGCTACTGGTAGTAGTAGATGTTACAATTAGGCTCTTAAAATGTGGTGCAAGCATTGTAAAAACGTCAACATTATATCACTATTCAATCAACATTCACGAAAAAGATTTTGAAAATGAGCATATTTTTTTGCAGTTTTTCAAAGAAAAATATACAAAAATGATATTTTGTTTGTAGTGTAATTACCTCATTTGCTGTTTTTCAGTTATTTGTTTTTGTTCAGTGAGAGAAGGGTTAGGTATTTTTCGGTTGTTTGTTTGAATCCCAAAAAACAGATCTCAGAAAACAAAGTGCAAATAAAATTGGATCCTTTAAGTTCCTCGGATTTTCTTCCTACCGCCCATTGACAGGTCTCATTTTGCCTCAATTTCAAACCATACACTTGGCAATCGACATACTTTTATAACATATACAGTAACTTAAAAAAAAATTCAACACACACACACACACCGACATGTGCTTCATTCGCGCGAGGTCAGCAGCGGTAACGTTGTGCTTCCGTCAGCTTCATGGCTTCATCAGCCGCCAGCGGTGGAGGCTAAACAGCTCCTAACAATGACCATGATTCATTCACATCATACCAAACGTTGTTATCCTGACTGGTTTTTACTTTGTTATGTTCCTCAATGTAAATTACTCACAATTCTCGGACACAACTTAGTTAACAAGCACTCGATATCTCTTGGGAATCTCTAAATGTCGTACTTTGCTCCAAACCTTGTCTGCCTCATGCACCTGTCTGAGCTGCAGGGTCTCCGGTAGGTGAGTGGTGGTTCAGAGTGGGACGGGGGGCAAAGGGCTCTGCTCCGGCCAACCGCCAGGACGTTCAGACCACTGGCCCGCATGGTGAGACGTTTAGGGAACATCTGTAAATTGGGGGTACTGAACATTACCTAGGTTACACATGCATGATGTGCACTTATTTACGTGTGATTCCTAATTTACCATTGACCTCATGCGGGCCGGTCAGGGACAGCCAAAGGGCCGGATGTGGCCCGCGGGCCGTACAATGCCGAGGTCTGTACTATAGTATGACTTTTTTTTAAATTTTTTTTTATCATATTTCGAACGACATACTATAGTATGACTTCCTAAATATTTGGCCGTTACTTTCTGTCACTGTCAATAACAAATCCAAAGAGTAGAAAGGTTTTTTATTGTCATTTATTTTGTTCATCTTTTCATTTTGATCAAACACACACACCTCTATAGACCCAAAGACCCACGAAAACAGACAAATTAAATCAGCTCATGTATTTGGCTTTTCTTTCCTGTTCTAGTTTCCGTTTCTCGAGGTCTTCGTCATCTTCTCCTCATCTTCCTGGTCTCTTCAGATTCTACTGACATTCAGATTAAATAGATATCAACAGTTCCGTTAAAGCAGCGTTTGTACCGTTTCACAAGGTGAGTGATGGTTGCCTATTTAAAGTCTTGTATTGCACACGAGCAGTTGCTTTTGTTTTTTCTTGACATTAAAGGAACAATTAGACTTTTTACATTTTAGTCCTTTTTCTTCACTGTGTGTAAAATAAAAAACAGTGAGATAACAAAAGAGAAAGATAACAGACATATTAAGAGTTTAAATCTTGTTTTGATAAAACCGTAAAAGTGTTCAGTGAAGAAAACTTGCGGACTAAAAGTAAAAGTGTTCCTTTAGTGGTTCTGTTTCCTGTGAACATGGCAGGTTACTGAATAAGTGGACATTCACGTAATCAACGTTTGACAGCGTTTGAAGAAGTGAACTGTAAAACATTCACTGCAGGCAGAAAAAAAACCAAAGAAACAGCACAAACATATTTCAAATCAAGATTAACAGCTTATTTTTCCCAACATATTTTACACATATTACTTGTCTGGAGTATTTGACATCTCACATCACTGCTACGACGCTAACAACAGCGCTAATTCTATTACCAGCAACAGCAATACTAAAACTTAAAAAAAAGTTCAAATAAAATGTTCAACTTTCATTTATCGCATCTTAATTTACATTGTAGGACATGAAGCTTGCAGCAGTTCGGCTTTATACACAGCATCATTATGTACATTAGATACATTATTTAGCCTTTACAAACTGTACATTTTACAGGAGTTCTTAAAATGGATTTTTTTACTTGTGTAAAATAAAACACTCTTAAAATCCCACGCGAGTCCTTTCAAACAGATCTGTCACACGTCACAGAGGAACTGTAGGGAAGTGGCTTTGTGGGGTTTTGAGCCGCAATCTGTTGACTTCCTTTAATATTGGTAATAAATTCAAACACTAATCGTACTTTTCATAATGTGATATCTACCTTCCAGGTTCAGCACTTAAAATCCATCTCAATGTCATATTGACAGGTTTCATTTCCAAAAACTCTTTATAGCAAACAAAGATTAAAATGTGAAGTTATTGTTTTCACATCTTCTTTGGCCTTAAAAATAATTTATAGATGGTACTAGTCTAAAATAAATCCTTATCTCACAATCATATTTGCGAATGTGTTTCCCTCACTCATTTGAGCAAATAAAGATTAAAATTAGAGGTTATTGTCTTTAATTCTCTTCTCATGTTCTTCAAATTTAAAGCAGAAAGAAAAAAAATGGAAACTTTTCTCTGCATGCATTAAAAAATAATTTGTTCAAAGTACTATCAAAATAAAAACACACTGTGTTCACTATAATATAACATTAATGTGGTCACTGAAATTCTGAACTTGAGTCAAAATATTTGACTTAAAACCAAAATATCTGTAAAGTTTTCACCTATTTTCTGACTACATGAAGGTCTAAAAATGACGTTTTAAAGAATTCTCCAATCTATCAGATACATAATTTGGGTCAAGAAATACTAAATTAATCTCTTTAACTTGATTTTTAACTGGAAAACTGTCACATTTGAATATTTTGATTCTTTATTAACAGACAGAATTGGCCTTTAAAAACAAGTCATGTGGATTTTGTCTTTTCGGGGTTTGAAATCCTCCAAATTTACAAAAACAAAATGAAACATAGGCCGTTGCCTCGAGAGAGTTTTGTCATTTTGGATGCAGAAGTGAAAGTATCAAAAATAAATCGGGGTTAATATTGTTAATTTCCATGTGATTACTGAGCCGTTAAAAGAAAAACAAGAAGATAAAAACCTCGAATGTTTTAGACACGTGACAAACTTTCACTTTTTGTTTCCTTTACAGCTTAAAAGGCGTCGTATACTTAAAATGTTGATTTCTGTTTAAGGCAAGGTTACAACTGTTTCCATAGTTACAGTCAAGTTTGGGTAAAATTGTATATTTACTAAAGCTGCACACAACTGTAAATAATAACACAAACACAATACAATAACAATAATAAACATTTTAGTGGAAATAAATAACGTGCAAACTACTTTGTGCATCACTGATTCTCAGCTGAAAGGCAGCGTTACAAGTTGTGCGGATTAGTGCAAAATAAATCTCATCACAAAATAAAAAAATAGGAGCAAAATCTGTTCTAAAGTGCAATTATTTTAGTTTGACCTTCAGGAGGTGTAGTTGGCGCTTGTCGCCACAGGAGGGCAGCGCTCACACATCCAGTGGATTATTTAATGAAGCTCAAAACCTGACAGCAGCCTGGAAAATGACTTCATATACTGAAAATGATCATTTATGGGTTTAATAACTAAATTAGAGAAACTTTTCTGCTGCTTAAACACAAAGAATTCTTTTTTTCTTAAATTTGATTTTCTTCGAGAGAAAATTCATTTAAAAATCAAGACTTTTACAGCTGCTGCTTCTTTTTTTTGGAAAGAATTCCTATCTTAGGTCACCAAAAATGAAACATCATTTCTGTGTTTTCTGTTTTAGGCTGTCGGGCCGCGCCGGAGGAAGAGGATGCGGTGGCAGCAGTGTGTCAGGGTTTCCTCCAGCTCAGGGGAGGGATGGCGGCGTTGACGTCGCAGCAGGAGCCGCCGCCCACCGAGTCGCCGGGCAGAGCCGGCTTCTTCCTCTCCTTCTCCTCGCTGTCCGAGTCGTCCGCCGTCAGCGGGACGAGGGACGGGGACTTCCTGCCGAGACGAAGAGAGGATCTTAATTTACAGTATTTCATCTGTATCATGTAGCAGACCGAATATTTTCAGTCAGATGGTTTATGAAGAGTCTGAAGATTGTGGATTCAGTGTTTGTTGTTTGTGTTTGTTTGTTTTTTAAATCTCAAGAACACCTCGAAGGACCTTCTATCAATTTGGCAGAAATGTTCACTCGGTCCTAAAGATCAACTGATTCAATTTTGGGAGGGTCAAAGGTCACAGTTACGTCAATTCGACTATCTCAGGAACGCTTTAACGAACCGTCTTCAAATTTGGCACAATTGCTCACCTGGACTCAAGGGATCAGTCAAAAGGTCAAGGTCAATGTGAAGGACAGACTGTCCTGTTCCTACGATCCATTCTAGAGAACCTAGAACAAAATCTGGACGTTTACACCTCACCTGTGTGTGTGTGTCTCTCTGTGTGTGTGTGTGTGTGTGTGTGTGTGTGTGTGTGTGTGTGTGTGTGTGTGTGTGTGTGTGTGTGTGTGTGTGTGTGTGTGTGTGTGTGTGTGTGTGTGTGTCTCTGTGTGTGTGTGTGTGTGTGTGTCTGTGTGTGTGTGTGTGTGTGTGTGTGTGTGTGTGTGTGTGTGTGTGTGTGTGTGTGTGTGTGTGTGTGTGTGTGTGTGACCTGTCTCCACTCTGCGTGATGAGTCTCCTGCAGGTCTCCATCTGGACGTCCAGGCCTCTCTTCATCGAACACATCTCCATGTACTCGTGCAGGTGGCGGTTCATGTCACTCTTGGCTGTTGCCAGTTCCAGCTGCCGCAGACACCGACACCGTTACTGTTGTTTGGTTTAAAGTAAAACTGCTGCTTCCACCTCCGCTCCACCGTTTCTAACTCCCTCTGACATTTCTTTTTTCAACCCGAGATGAATGAAAGTGTCTCACCTCGATCTGGTCGATGGTGTCCTGGTATTCCTTCTCTCTGGATATGAACAGAGACTCGGTGTCGTTAATCACTTTCTCGATGGACTCGTCCTGCAGCTGTTTGTCAGGGAGAGAAAGAAACACAATAAAACGGTCAGTTGGAGTATAAAAATAAATGATGCACAACATTTTTCGAGGGCAAAACTTCACTGGAAGCAAAATAATGTCAGTGGTTGAATAAAATCAGGGTGAAAATATCAATATAATAATATAGAGGAGGTGTAGAAGGTTCATGTTTGAAGTTATTTCATATTTTATAGGTGTCAATTAAAATCTCTGTGGGAATAGTGAAACAAGTGTGTGTGTGTGTGTGTGTGTGTGTGTGTGTGTGTGTGTGTGTGTGTGTGTGTGTGTGTGTGTGTGTGTGTGTGTGTGTGTACCTCTCCATGTGTTTCCACTCCCATTGTGCATCCAGGAAAATCTTCCCAGAGCAAAAGAGTTTCTTCATTTTCCTCCCAGGCCAGACTGTCACAGTCGTCTTCAAACTCACACTCCCTGCTACACACACACACACACACACACACACACACACACACACACACACACACACACACACACACACACATCAGCTACATGATGTTTAAACATGATGACAGAAAGTTTCAGGCTGAAGTCACGTACAGCTGATTCAGCATCCTCTGCATCTGCTCGTTGATCTGATTGGCCGACGTGCTGGACGACTCCTCGTCTTTGGCCCCGCCTCCCTCGCTCTCAGACATGCTCAGTTCGTCTCCGTCCCCGCCCTTCGCCGACTGCCCGCTGTGCTTCCTGGCCCGGCGGCTCAGGGTGGAGGGGGGCGTCGGCACCTGCCGGGCGGAGACGTGTTTATTTTGAAAAGGTCCAGGTGGAGGGGTTTTTGTTGTTATTTTGGACCTTCGTCGCCGTGGATACGTACCTGGAAGATGTTTATCATGTCCTCGCAGTTCCTCTGCTGGGCGACGTCGCAGAGGCGAGCGGTGATGTCGATCCGGCGGCAGATGTCCATGTCCACCGTCATGGCCTTTTCCTGGATCTTACTGTCCAGGTCGGACAGGTTCTGAAGCAAAGACGAGAGAACTGGTTCTGTTGTTTGTTTAAAAGATTTGGTCTTTTGTTCTGGTTTTCTGGAGGGTCGCGGAAATCATTGTTGGGCTGAGCTAAAACTGCGACTACATGTGGCTGAGAAATCTTGCTCAGTCATGAGTCAGAAAAACGTGAACACAACCCTGTTTCCAAAAAAGCTGTGTAAAATTTAAATAATAAGATTTCAGCTGCTCAACAGTTTGAAGTCTCCTTTGTCGTAGTTTTGGTTTCAGGATGTGGCCAAATGTTTTCAATGGGAGACACGTCTGGACTGTGTTCCCAGTTTTGGAAGTGTTCCTGAGCCCATGCAGTGATTTCCACTCCAGAAGATGCTGCCTGAAGGCCTGAAGATCACCACTATCTAATATTAGTTTTCAGCCTTGTCCCTAGCAAACAGAGATTTCTCCAGATTCTCTGAATCTTTGAATGATATTATGAACCGTAGATGATGTAATTTTACATTGAGGAACATTATCTTTAAATTGTTGCACTATTTGCCCACACAGTCTTTTAGTCTGCTGAGACTTCGCCTCTCTAAAATTATCTCTTCATACTGTAACAAAACTTTTCCAGTCTTTTGTTGACCCTGTCCCAACTTTTTTGAGACGTGTTGCTGCCATCAAATTCAAAATAAGCAAATATTAAAAAAAAAAAATAAAAAAAGAACACAAATTTCTCAGTTTCAACATTTGATTTGTTGTCTTTGGTCTACTTTCAATTAAATATGGGTTGACGCAACTTGTCAATTAAGTTTTTTTTCATTTTACAAAGCATCCCAACTTCTTTATGAATGGGGCTGTAAATAAATACTTCAAATTTAAATGTATTAAAAATCAAAGTATTAAGATGAGGGTTCAGTTTCAAACACGTGTTACGGAGACGACTCACGTTGCTGACGAGTCCTTTGAAGAGAACGAGCTCGGCCTTCAGCTGCTTCACCCGGAGAGCCAGCTCATCCTGACACACTTCGCTCTCCTGCAGGTCCTACAGGTCCAATCAGACGGAAACATGTCAACACACCATGTCCTTCACAGGTATATGATGCATTCAGGAGCCACTGGGAAGTTTCAAACGCCGATTAAATCGTTTCCATTCAGCTGTATAAAAACAGTTGGGTTAAACTAACGTCATATTTCTTTAAACTGTTTCCACGTCGCTGTCTGGCGCTCTTTTAATCTCATCTCGCCTCCTTCTTCTTCCTAAGTAGAGAATTAGCGCCACCGTTTACATCCAACTCGATCCAAAGAATTTTATTTCCACTTCGTATATCTTTTAAAACAAGAAAAGATCCAGAACGCCGCTTATCAATTCAAACCAGGGTTATGAAGGTGCACTTTGGTCGGGAACACAAAAGGTTAAAATAAAAGAATGAAAAAGCCCAAGGAACTCTTCTGGCAAAAAAATTATATCTATATTTTTCTTATAAACTCGATTTTTGATTGTAGTGAAAGACATCTGCTCAAAAAACTCTTTTATACTTGCGTAAAAAATAAAGTAAATTACCTTCATACTGATGCAACTGATTACATGGAGAGAAGCTAATTACATCTCTAAGCCAAAAAAGATAATAATAATAATAATAACTTTATTTTTATAGCGCTTTACGTACATTTAAAACATATGTTTTTAAAAAGGGAGAAATTTTGAATGGAGTTCTGAACTGGAGAAGTTCTTCTCGTTTACCTCCTCAAGTTCGACCACCTTCTCCTGCAGGTCCACTCTGGCTGTGTACTCGTCCTCCCATCTACAAATACAACACACACACACACACACACACACACACACACACACACACACACACACACACACACACACACACACACACACACACACACACACACACACACACACACACAGAGCAGGAATTTAACAATGATGCAGATAACTCAGCTCCATGAAAACAGTCACATAATATTCCCTGATTAGATCACGTGTGAAGCTGGACAGGATTTACATTCTCAGCGGTGTTTCCTTCTCATCTGTGTCGTCTCTGGGATCTTCTTTTTTTTTTTTTTTTTTTTTTACCGTCATTACGTCCGTGACCTCGGCAGAACTCGGCCTAATTTTTTTCAGCTGGGATGAGACGAGTTCTTCGTTATCTTCCTCTCTGCAGCTTTAAGGCCAAACGCCGCCGTGGTTACCTGGGCGACCGACACCGTGCGGCAGCGTCAAAGGCCCCGCCCACCTCCGCTGTGATTCCTCAGCATGTGTTATGTAAGGAGGGGAGAACCGAGCATGCAGAGCACGAACAGCACGGAGCACTCGAGTCAGTTACTATGGAGAGAGGACGGAAATAGAGCAGAGACGGGCGGCGCAGGAGGAAACCGGTCTCAGAGGATTGTTCTTTCTTTGGTGTGATGTCAGGAGTCTCCGGTCTTCAATAAGAATTTATATCTATCGATTTGCAATTTTACAGCCAAAACAAAACAACGCATATTACAATTTTTGGAAAAAGCGTCTCTAAAATCAATCATTTCTAATAACAATAATTAAAAGGTATAAAATGTAAATAAAAACAAAACAAGAACAAAAGATATACTTATTTTGAATTTGATGCCAGCAACATGTTTCAAAAAAGTTGGGACAACAAAAGACTGGAAAAGGTGTGTAAAGCTAAAAAAATTAAAAAATAAAAACACCTGGTGGAACATCTCACAACTAATTAGGTTACCATGGCAACATTAATGGGATTGGGTATAAAAAAAGATCATTTCAGAGAGGCAGAGTCTCTCAGCAAGAGAAAGATTGGAAGAGTTTCACCACTCTGTGAAAGACTGTTTGGGAAAATAGTTCAACAATCTAAGAATAATGTTCCTCAACGTAAAACTACAAAGAATTAGTGGATTTCATCGTTTACGGTTCATAATATCATTAAAAGATTCAGAGAATCTGGAGAAATCTCTGAACACAAGGGACAAGGCTGGAAACCAATATTGGATGGTGGTGATCTTCGGGCCCTCAGGCAGCACTGCATTAAAAACACACTATTCTGGAGTGGAAATCACTGCATGGGCTCAGGAACACTTGTGAAAACCATCGTTTCTGCATTCATAAATTCAGGTTAAAACTCTACAAAGAGGAAAGCGGATAGAAACATGATCCAGAAACACCCACGAGCTCATTAAAGATTGAGACTGAGGCGAAGTGGAAAAATGTCCAAATCACACGTAATGAAATGACTTAGGCCGACTTAAATACACTAAACTACATCACTGATGTACGTCAGCTCTGACATCACTTCCTGAAAAGTTTACGAAGAGCAGATGGATTAGAAGTTGAGCTTTAAAAATACTGCGGTGGATCATTTCAGAACACAAACTTCGTGAAACCAGACGAAGAATCTCTTTGTTTTCTGATGCTGGACGTGTTTTTGCAGCGGTTTTGTCTATTTCATTTCCCACCGAATCGAAGCGTCACTTAAATACGATCGCCGCTTTGCCCTCGACGCGAACGCTCATCTGAACCACGACTGCGATGTCTCCGACGGATCGAATTAACGTCACGTCGTCAAAGTTCAGTTCCCGGTTTTGAGCGTGAAGAGTCACGCCCGGCTTCCCGACAGGAAGATGGCAGATTTTTTTTTCCCATCGTCATGCCGATTAGAAAACAGCAGACGGAGACGCTCGGCTGTGGCAGCCGGAGAGCAGCAGTGAGAGCTGATGTCCTTGTAGCTCCGATCTGTTTCTCAGTCTCGACACGAGTCTCTGCAGTCAGGCGGCCGGTTCGGTGTCGCGTTTGACCTGCAGCTGGTTTCACAATCAAGAACTGCTGGATGATGCAAAAAAAAAAAATTTAAAAAAAGCACGAGAATATAGAGCGATGACGTGAATTTAAACTGAAACAGCTGAAAGCAGCTTGAGACAGTTGAGACGCTGATCTCTCCAAAGAGGGTTTAGATGGACGACCTTGATACGACCTTCATCGTGAAAGGAGTGGAAAGCGGGAAAAAAAAAAAAAAAAATTCTGGAAGTAAAATTCTCTTTTGCTGCCGAGCGTTCGATGTGGAGATTGATCTCAAGTTTTAGCATTAAACGGACGAGCCGGAGCCGAGTGGCTATTAGCTTAGCTTAGCATAATCAATGGAAAGAAGGGGAAACAGCTCGCCTGCTAGTAAACCCTCTGACAACATGTCTGTCATTAGTTTTAAAGTGCAGACTAACAGAAAAGCAATGAGCTGTAGAGGTGATAGTCGGGGATCTTGTTTTATCCTACAGAGCGTTTTCTGGTTGTAAATGAGGAGTTTTTTGTGTTAGTAAAGCAAATTTTGTCCAAAAAGATTTACTTTACGTCGTAAGCACTTTCAGCACAGCTTCTGCTGACGACATTTTTTGGCGGAAAAAAAAAATCGCAGAAATAAAAAAAAAAAAAATCGCAAGCTCCCGTAAATATTGCAGAGTTTGCTTGAATTTTGAGTTCATTATTGCGATTGAAAGTTTTGCGGATTTCCTGGAGGGACCGATAAAGCCTTCGACTTCAGGCCTCAAAGTGTGGCTGTAAGTTTTGACCTCTCCGGGACTTTTTTCTGTTGCGTGTCGGTTACTCGGTGAATTCCTGCCGGACGTCCGGTCTACGTTTACGACATCGTGACGAAAACCAGCCGTGATTTAAAGGAGCTAAAAAACAACATGTCAAACTTGAAGGCTTCTTTAGATCAATATTCAGAGTGACGTCATCGGCCTCTACTTTTATCTCCGTATTCCCTCCAACAGACACAAACACAGCGTGACTCGCTGTATAATCTGTCATCAGAGGCGATACTGGAAAGATGAGAAGGGTTGACATTTGCTGCTCTCTGTTATTAGAAGGGTGATAGATTTTTTTTTTTTTTTAAAGTCTGGATGGAAAAAACAACAACACATAAATCTGCACATTTACGACGTCATAATTATTTGTGGAAAAGCTATATGAGACTGCTTTGGAGCCTCTAGTGGCGCGCGGTGGTATTGCAGCTTAAGACGCTTCCGCATTCCCCCTCATTTTTCCTTGACCAGGAAGCTACGAACACTTTTACATACAGTTTGAGGCAGCAGCACATTAATTAATCACCTGCGGGCGTCCGCATACTTTTGGCCGTGCAGCGCAAACGTTTCCTGACCAAAACATCTTTCCCAGTAACGCTGCGCTGAAACACATTCAAAGGAGGTGAAGCTGGAGGAGGATGATGATGACAAAGATGATGTCAGCACCTCTCTGACGCTGCAGAGGGTCACCGGGGACGGGGTGGGGGGAGGTGGGAGGGAGGCGGGGGTGAAACGAGGATGGATGAGGAGTCGGCGAGGAAGAAAAAAAACAGGTTAATAGAAACAGAGAAGAAGAAATGTGATGAGAGACACCGAGAGGGAGGCAGTGGGTAAAATGGGGAGAGAGGGAGGTGGCGGACCGGGTGACATCACCGCTGGCGGTCACAGGCCCAGTGCTGCATTGCAGGTACCAGGAGGAGGAGGGGGGAGGACGGGGAGGAGGAGGAGGAGGAGGAGAACAGGAAGAGACCAGGAGATGAAGACCGAAGACAGAAAGCAGGGGAGGACTCATGACAGGAGATCCTGTTTTAACTTCTCCTCAGACAGTTTCCTCTCTAAAGAGCAGAAACATCGACAGTCACATGACGGAGAAATAAAAGCGCTGCTCCTTTAAACAGTCCGACTCGGTCGCAGCCACGATGACGGACAAGCCTGAAGAAAGAGTTCACATTACAAGACTCAAAATATTTTATGAGCTCATTTCAGTGGGGTTTTTTTTAGACTGAAAACTGTTTTAATTTTAATGTATTTTTCTGTTGCAATAAATAAATAAATTAAAGGTTGTTTTTTTTGTCAGGTCTCCAATCGGAGTTATATTCCTGCTTAGAGAAGACTTTGAAACAGATAATTCACATTTTAAGGGAATAAAACTTACAACAAATGTAAGAGGAGGGTTACGATCTCAAATCCTGACCACAGCCCTAAATACAAACATTTAATAACAGCCTAGAATAATAAACTTCTGAAAGATCCCGATAATCAGAAGATGCCAATGTTTTATCGAGGGTCAGTAAACCGTCTGCTCGTGAAACGTGCAGCAGAATTTTTAAGCTCTGTGATTGGATGTTTCTTCCTGAAGGTTTAAATCCACAGACTGGACATAAAAGTGTTCGTAGCTTCCAGGTCTGAAAAATGAGGCTGATGAAAAAGAGCTTTAAGCTGCAATACCATCGAGTGCCACCAGAGGTCGGCTCCAAAAAGCCTCCGGCTCCATAGACTCCCATTCAACTTCTCTCATCAAATCCAAAGTCAATCATTTTTTTCTACGAGTCATTATGGCGTCGTCAGCTACAGTCTCTCCTTCTGATTAGTTTTTTGTTGGTACTTCTGAAAATAATTCCATCATTAATTAGATATCAGGCCGCAAAAAAGCAGTATATTTGTCCGTTTGATTGACAGGCCTGTGCTGCGGTCAGGTTACAGCTTTTGGTGGGCGGGGCTTATTGTCCTCCTCCACATCATCCAAATATGGTCACTTCGGGCTCCAAGATGGCGACGCAAACCGGCGGATGGCGTCACGGCTGGTTGCCGCTTGTTTATATCGGAGGACGAGATATTTTCTAAACGCAGCTGATTCTGTTTTCAATTAATGAATCAAAACCAGGAGAGTTTTTAATGTTTGTGCAAAAAACCATTAAGCGCTCCCACTCTCACCTCACCGCTGTCTAATAATGTGAAAATAAGCGGGTCTCCATGGAAACGTCAGCTGAAAAGCCCCTTTCAGACGATGCTTTTTGCCGTGCTCAGCAAAGTGCCCGCAAAAAAAAAAAAAAAAAAAAACGCGGTAAGAATTGAAAATTGGGCACCGAGAAAACATGAAACTGGAAAACCAGCTTCCTACAAAATACAGATTTAACGGAGTTCAGTGCAGAACCGGATCTGAAGTGATGAGCAGGTCGGAGGAAGCTGCTGCTGCTGCTGCTGAGATCGATGTGACTGAAGGTTTGTGTTGCAGAGCCGTCCTGCCTCAGCAGGCCGAAGCACCGAGGTCAGTGGGTTTTTTAACACAACACAGCAGTGGGGGAAACTGTCAGTGAACGAGGCAGCAGCAGGTCAAACGAATAAAAACACACCGCCGCAAGCTGAGGGAAGCTATTGAAATATCACCTCTTTTAATACGGGTCAAAAACAAACAACTATACTTCCCGAATGCATCACACAAGATCCTGCAGTCAAACTACAAGAAAGAAGTCAAAATATTTATCCAAACAGGTGAAATCAGGTTCTAAAGGGTTCCAAGGTCACGATTCTTTATGAAAACTGAAAGTGGGCGGAGCTTACAAATCATTTAGTTTGATATTTTTTCAAGTGGAAAATACACGACTCAGCATCGTGCTCAAATGTGGAATACCAAGGCAAAAAAACAACTTGGTTAGCGTTTGGATTTTTTTTTACATTTTTTTTTTTTACATTTTTAAGTGTTTGTTGATCGAAAAGTGTTTTTTACGCCAGAGAATCAATAAAAAAAACAATTAAATTGTCAGGAGTTGTCGTATCGATCGATTCACGACGTCAACTCGAAGCCTCGTTTTGATCCGCTACCGTTTGCCCTGTTAAAGTTAACCTACTGCATTACACATTAATTCAAACTCATCACTTCCTGTCTGCATTTCAAATTAAAAGCACTCTTTTAGTGAGCAAAAAACCCTTTCAATCCTTAACAAGGCTTTTATTGTGAAACATATTGTGACTGAAATGGGACAATCAGACTTTAAAACACAAATCCAGAACAACAATTGAAAATTGCAGAAGTATATTGTTGAAATAATTAAAATAAATGGATTAAAATATGTATGAGTATGTAAACTTGCCGCCGTAGCAGTTACACGACCTCAGACGCAGCAACAACTTCACCGTCACGTCACCGGTGTTATAATCTGGATATGTGCTGTAAACATACCTCATAATCTCAAAATTAAACTTCTCAACGACGGTGAAAAGGTTTCGTCTTTGATTAAACTCGTGAAATGAATACGTCAAACATACCGAAGCAAAAAGAAGTTGAGTTTTTACGACACCGCGCTTCTGTTTCTGCATTTATTGTGAGTCTCTTTGGACCAAATTAAAAGGTTAAAAGAAATAAAATAAATCCCTGTAAAGCAAACGTTGCCATAAAGCAGTCGAGCTCTTTGAGTTGCAGCAGCGTCCTCGGTGACAGATTCGTATCATCAGGTCGGGTTGGAACCTCCCGAACATCAGGTTTCATCTTTCCAGAGATGGATCGATAAAAACCTTCAGTGATGATGGAACAGAAACGTAACTCACTTTCATAGCTGCTGAACAGTATTTCAGGGGTTTCATCTGTTATCAGACATCTGTTTACTTTTTTTGTTGTTTTTACTTTTGCTGCTGTGACACTTTGGAGAATAATTTCTGGTACGACATCAAATCTTGGATGTAAAACTGTTATTGAGTTGATTATGAAGGAGGTTTTTTCCCCCTGAAACTAAACAACCTATTTGACTATAATGGTGAATTATTGACTTTAGATTACCAACCATCATCATTTTATATATACAGCAGTGTATATATAAATATATTTACAGCATGTATTAAATATCAGTGGCTGCATATTGAATATTGAGATGAAACAGGATCTAACAGCAACAATGCGGAAAATACTTGTTTTATTGTTGTGATGCGTTTGTGAATTTATTTCTTGTATACAAAGAATCTTAGCTGATCTAAAGCATTTATTTTCAATGTGAATTTCAGTCATAACATACATAGAACCAACATCAGGCCCCTGAACGCATCCTGAAAACTCGCAGAGGATCAAACAAAAGAAAGATGAGGGTCAGCACTTCCTACCTTCTCTTGTACTCGTCCCTCTCTCTCTTCACCTTGGCCAGCACGTTGTACAGAGCCCTGATCTCCGGCGTGATGGTGTCGATCTGGACCCCGACGCCGTCCGGGTGAGTCCAGGACATCCCGGGTCCCGTGACGCACGACTCCCTCCCGGCGCCGAAGCGGCGGGTGTGATTGAAGGACCAGATGCTTCCCGGGAGGAAGCGGGGCGGAGGAGGAGGAGGAGGGAGAGGCGGGCCGCGGTTGGTGCTCGTCCCGGTGCGAGCGGCGAACCTCTCGTTCATGTTGGTGATGGTTCTGGTCGGGTCGCTGGGACTCAGAGCCGAGCCGACGGGGAACCCGGACGCGGTGAGGTTGGAGTTCGAGTCCGTGTTGAGGTTGTTTCCCGGCAGGTATTTGTTGTCGAAGAGCGGAGGCGGGTTGAGGGTGGGAGAGAGGAGGCCGCCGGGCAGGTAGGCCGAGTTGTTGGCGTTGTGGAGCGGGATGTGGCCCGGTCTGGCGGGAATGGGCCCGATAAATCCAGTCTGGACCCCCATGTCTTTGGTCAGCGGCCTCTGGTGTCCGTCCCCTCCGCCGTTGTCCTCCAAGGCCTGCTGCAGCTGCTTCTCCAACACCTTGTTGCGGCGCTCCAGCTCGTGCACTTTGGCCAAAAAGCAGCGGAAGCGCAGGTTCAGGGTCTTCAGCACGCTGATGTTGGAGCCCAGGTCGTTGCGCAGCGCCGTGGCCGCCGGCGGGACGCGGTGCAGGGGGCTGCTCAGGTGCAGGTAGGCGAGGCCCGACGGTGGCAGGGAGCCCAGGTCCAACCCGGACAACCCATCGGGCCCGAATCCGCCGTGGTCCCCCAGGAAGTAGCCCGGCTCCGGGACGGTGGAGTCGGCTTGGCCGGTCATCTGGTGATGATACTGCTGCTGCTGCGGTGCCAGCAGGCCGCTCTCCCCCAGGACCGGATTCATGCTCGAGTAGGAAAATCTGAAGTGCTCGAAATCCGGCATGAACACAGACTTTTGTAGATTCAACTCGAGAGGTAACTCCGTGTTAAAACCGGACCTGGATCAGGGCCCAGCAGCTTGAAGTCCGTCTCCTGGTTTCCCTTCACGAGGAGGAGCTGCGGGCTAAAAAGGGCAGATGTTGCGTTTTAGAAGGACTGCTTTGAGGCCGATGGGCCCCAAAATGGCAGCAAAAAAAAAATAACAAAATAAAAAATTCCAAACACTAATGCAGTAAAGCTGTTATCCACACATTAGATATAAAGTCCAATAAGATGGCACACCGCTGGACCCTGCAGCAAAATCAGAGTTCACTTTTACGCATGACTCATTTCTACAGGAGATCAGCGGTGACGCGCAGCCGCAGAAAATCATTTTATTATCGAAGCTTAAACCAAAAAAACGTCTTAAAAATGCTGAAATTAACATTTAGGGAAACGTACCTTGCAGTCGGAGCAGCAGACGGTAAACTTTGGTTGCAGGTGATGAGGAGGAGGATGAGGATGAGGAGGAGGAGGAGAGCAGCGGTACAGCAGAGATCAGGAGTAAACATGAAGTGACTGCGGCTGTAGGTTTACCGTAATCACCCTGACAGAGGAGCACCGGCAGGTTTCTAAATGATCGTAATAACCTCAGTAGAGGTGCTGAAAGTGTCGGGAATTTAAACCTGCATTCAGTTGAATGTATTTCAAGTTGGAAATAGTTCAAATGAGAAATTTTGTTTTGTTTTGTTGGCCATGTATATAAAATATTTAAAAAATTAAAACGTCACGTGCCCAAAGGATGTAAACAAACTTGGCATGGAGGATGTTAGAAGTGACGTCACCCGGCTGCTCTGCTCTGGTTATTTATTGCACGTTTGTAAAGTTGTTTTCTTTCAAGTTAAATGTCTTGATTTGATTTACTAACATTAATACCTTTTCTGGTAATTAGCTAAACATGATATAGACCTAAATATAGGCTTCTATATCTATACAACATCTTTAATTATTATTATTTTATTTTTTTCCTGGAGGTGGTTTTTTTTATTAACATGAAAAGGACTCAAATGTGTTTCAATCTGTAAACTGCCGAACCAACTTTTCCTTTGCACTTAGGAATCGTTTCTTAGCTTTGATTTTTCCAGTAGGGCACGTTATCCTTTCTCCCGGAATAATCAACATGTTTTTTTGTGAATGAAACGTGACAAAAAGTTGTTGTTGTTTTAGGACGGGCGACGGGTGTCATGATCAATATTGTTGGACATGATATGAAATTATCTTGAGTGACATATCTCCCCCCCCCCCCATAAGAAAAGCACACTTCGTTCTGCCGCCCTCGTTGGGTTTAAATACGTCAAATTTGACTTTGGTGCAGAATATTTAATTTCTGGGAAAACAGCCAAAACGCGATGTCACTCGTCTGGGCAGGAACAACAGAACAGCTTTCAGACTCTGGCTTAAAAATAAATAAATACAACAAAACACACCGCGTTTAAATTAAATATACCGAAATGCAAAAAGAGTAAAAAAACAAAAACTTACTTCAAGACTCCACTTCCACTAAAACACCAAATGAGGAAATAACTTTGGAAGAATTGTGACAGAAATAATCATAATTAAAATAAAAACAGCACATGTTCCCACAAACTGAGGACTTTATTGTCATGTTAAGTGCAAAGGAGCCACAACGAGACCGTTCAGAACAACACGGCTCCGTGAAGGAAGAATCATCGGGACCAGAATATAAAAACTTCTTCTTGAAATCACCCGTGAGATGTTTTGCTCCCGGGACGGATGACGCAGCATCCAGTTAACAGGTGAAGGAACAAAAGGAATCATGGGAAGGAAACGAGCCGAGTCGGCGCTTCACTCCTTGGAGAACATGTGCTGGACCAGGTCGCACACACGGTTGCTGTAGCCGAACTCGTTGTCGTACCTGCAGGCAAAAGATCGAGGAAGGGTTAAAAAAAAAAGAAGAATTCTCATATAAAGTTGAATGTTTCGCAAATTTCCAAGTGTTTGTTTGAAAAGTTTTCATGTTCATTTTTAAATTAAGCTCAAATTTCAAGACATATTCCCAATTTGGGCTTTTTTTATATTCATATAATTCCCAAAGATATCACATTATGAAAGCGATATTTTTCAGACCTATTATTATTCTAGGATTTACACCAACATAGTAAAAAAAAAATCTAATAAAGGATGTAATGAAACATGAAACTACAGAAAATTAAAGTGTCAGAATTAAATGAATCTTTCCAATTTGTCCTCGTTTTGTGAGGCTACTTGTGTTATACTCAGTCTGGAAAAATGTGTGGAAAAAAAAAAGTACTAACATGTTTGATTTCATATGGTTAAAAATCCGTTTTATTATCTTTTGTCGGGACGCAGCAGAGACCAGAACAAAGCAGGAAACTCCTTCAAAATGTTTTCACAGACTTTGAATCAGCTGACGTTACAACTCTTCATTTAAAAACAAATACAAATAAAAACCACTCACCAGGAAACCAACTTGACGAAGTGGTCGTTGAGTGCGATGCCGGCGCCGGCGTCGAAGATGGAGGAGCGAATGTCACCGTTGAAGTCTGTGGACACGACCTGAGCAGGAAGACAAAGTCAAAGCGTCACTGCAGGAGAAAATAAAAGAACGTGCTGCCATCTAGTGGCTCCTGAACGGACACGCGAGCACCGATAAACAAAACAACAACACAACTCTTGTGTTTTATTCTGTTCACACAAGTCTAAAAATAGATTATGATCTTTTAATGTTGTACCTGGTCCTCCGTGTATCCCAGATATCCCTTCATGGGTCCGTCGGCGGCGGCCTTCATGACCTTCTTGATGTCGTCGTATTTGGCCTGAAGGAAAAAAAAAAAAACACCATAAAATGACAGAAGTTGTTTTTTTTAATTAATAATAACAACAACAACAACTCACAGGCTTCTCCAGACGGACGGTGAGGTCCACGACGGACACGTTGGGTGTGGGGACACGGAACGCCATGCCGGTCAGTTTGCTGTCAGCGAATCAGAGAGCTCGGTTTGTTTTACACGCAGACGGATTCTTTTTTTAACCGTTTTTTATTTTTTATTAGTGTTAATAAGTGAAAAGTTACCCGTTGAGCTCGGGGACGACCTTTCCGACGGCCTTGGCGGCGCCGGTGGAGGCGGGGATGATGTTCTGGGAGGCGCCGCGTCCGTCTCTCCACAGCTTACCGGACGGACCGTCCACCGTCTTCTGGGTGGCGGTGACGGAGTGGACGGTGCTCTGGAGGAGAAATCAGATATTTATTATTAATATCAGAAACTTCATCACCTCCACAAGGAATAAAGTTCTGAATACAATCTGGTTTTTTTTATAAACATGATCCGCACTGTACATTTTCTAAATCATAAAATTTGAAGACATATTCTCAGATTTGGCCTTTAAAAATTTTTTTTTTTAAATTGTAAAGATGGAGTAGTTTTTAAATAAAGTTATATTTTGAACTCAGTGGCCTCGTTTTCAGTATCTTACAGATGAATTTGACAATTAATTACAAGTTTGAAGTTTAGATGATTCTTTGAAGCACCAAGAGTTTTATGGTAGTTTAAAAAAAAAAGAATCGTTTTTTTTTTTAAAGGCAATCTTAGTCACAACTTTTACATTTTATAGCTTAAAATTGGCAAATTTCACAATAGTCAAGATACAATTCATGTTTCGTTTCTAGAAGACATTTTGCAGTTAAGAAAAAGATCCAGAAAACCAACGTGACTAATAGAGAAATGATTATCTGATTGTTAATTACCTTTTAACTCTTTTAATTTTATATTAAAGTTAAAAGACATTTGTGTCAACTTCTGTTTATAAACTGTCTAAATCTATGCACTTAATTTGTAGGTGCACATTTTATATAACAAATAAACAATAAATCCAAACATGATTGATAGATGAATAAATAAATAAATAAATAAATAAGCAGCTCCGACTGAACTGCTGACTAAGAACTAAATTCTCTTTGTCCTCAAACTTTAATAATAACTTGTTATGAAACTGCAGCAGCGAGTTTATTTAAATAAGAAGTAGTTTGACTTGTTTACCATGAGACCCTCAATGATGCCGAAGTTGTCGTTGATGACCTTGGCGATGGGAGCCAGGCAGTTGGTTGTGCAAGAGGCGTTGCTATGGAGACAAAACAGGAAATGCACGTTTTACCAACAGAGAATCCAAACACTCGTCAAAAAAAAAAAAAAAATTTTAAAACCTACAGCTGACGTTAAAAAAAACAAAAACACGACTCACCTCACCACCGTCATGGACTTGTCGTACTTCTCGTGGTTGACGCCCATGACGAACATGGGGGCGTCGGCGCTGGGGGCGGAGATCACCACCCTCTTAGCTCCGCCCTTCAGGTGAGCCTGGCAGGAGAGTCCAGAGATTTAACACCATCACATTTACACTCTTTACATGAAGTTCATCAAACATCAATTGAAAACATTTTTTTTCTTCTTAGTTTAAAGTAATAAAATAACAAATAATATTACAAGAATGGCTTTTTTGTTTCTTTTTGTTAAACACAAGTCAAACCCAGCAGCTTTTTCACCAAACTTTACTGGTTTTTAAAACTCCTGAATTTATATTTCTTACAAGCTGTCAGTTTTCAAAATAAAAGTAAATAAATAACTCGTTAAATAAATAACGGCCGTGGACTCACGGAGGCCTTCTCGATGGTGGTGAACACGCCGGTGGACTCGACCACGTAGTCGACTCCGGCGCCGCCCCACTTGATGTTGGTGGGGTCCTTCCTGTAGGTGTGACATCAGACAGGAAGTCAGACGGGACCTGAACTGTGCTGTGGACTCACCGGGGGGGGGGGGGGTGTCTAGAAGGTTGCCACGGCTACGTACTCGTGGAAGACGGTGATGTTCATGCTGCCGATGACCAGCTTGCCGCCGTTGGCCTTCACCTCTCCGTGCTTCCACACGCCGTGAGTGGAGTCGTACTTGAACATGTAGACCTGAAGACACGAGGTTCGAGCTTTTAAAAAGTCTTCTTGAACTACAGACATTTTGGAAATAATAAAAAAATAAGAAACCTCCAACGTTGGCCTCTCACCATGTAGTCCAGGTCGATGAAGGGGTCGTTGATGGCCACCACCTCCACTTTGCCACCAGAGGCGGCGGCGCGGGTCACCAGACGGCCGATACGTCCGAATCTGAAAACGCAGAAGGAGGTCGGTCAGCTGGTGGGGGGTGGGGGAGGGGGGGGGGGTGACAGCTGAGTCGACGTTTCAAAAGACCCAATTTATACAAAATAGAACATCTCAGCAGTAGAAGTCGAGTTAAACGTCTTTGAGGTCATCATTTTAAGTGCTACATCCACTTACATGTAGATACATTTACTCCCATGTGACCAGCAGGTGGCACCACATCCTCAAACTGAAGGACGGGCCATACAAGGTGCTCCGCCGACCGACCTCCACTGAAGATAACAACAGTTGGGCACCGGCAGCAGAAGGCCCGGCTTCACGCCCTAATATGGTCACGGACAGTCCAAACGCACAAAACCGGAGACTTCCCTTTTCTTTTCTTTTTTAACCACTTCACCGAGTTTCACCAGGAGAGAGAAATATGCCACATCCCTCATTTTTAAACTTCAGATTACAGGGAAGTTAAAAGGAGGCGGAAGACGACGAAGACATCAGCTTTCATCATCATTTGCATCAAAAATAAACTTCCACAGTGATTCAGCTGATGAATTCAGTCTTTGCAGAATAGAACCCCGAAAAAAAGTAAAGTTTTCAGCCGAGGAAATCTTTTTCACGTTTGTCCACAGAACAACAAATTAAAGCCGTCTGATTTGAACTCTCAGGACGACTTCAGGTGCTGCAGAAGTCGTCGTGTCGCCATGACAACAGTTGGTGGGACCAGGATTGAAGCAGGGAGTCTGTATGCAATCCAACAGCAGGGTGAAGAGGTTTAATGCCTTGCTCAAAGGTGGAGTGGGTTGGAGACCAAACAGCTGTCTTCAGTTCACATGTTGACGTCCCGTTATGCAACACGCCTCCTACATTCAGGAGTCGTGTTACACGTGACTGCGAGCCGTCCGGGCAGCGTTTGAAACATCGCCCCCGGCAACAGAGAAGACAATCACACGTGCTCTAAAAATAAAGACACGCCATCTATGGAAAAGGTCAAAGTTCAGCAGGAAGGTTCTGGATAACGAGGTCGTCGTCAAGGAGACGAAGGTCATCGCTACGGTTTGTAAATGAAACTGGGCTGTAAATATCAGTAAACAACAACAACTAGTCCCACATTGTAGGATATCATTCTGGTGTAATTGGAATAAAAAAAAAAAAAAAATAAGTGACCATATTTGGACGAAGCCCCGCCCACCTCTACTGTAAACCCACCCCCCAAACACGGCTCTCTTGAGTACTGATATGTAATGAATGCTGGAGTTATTTCATCTCATGGCGCCATCATGACTTGTGGGAAACATTTACTGACTTTAGTATTTCTGGAGAGAACTTTATTGGATGTTTCTTCAGAGCCCGCCCCCTAGTGGCCATCAGTGGTATCGTATTTTTAAAGTAGGTCCTACATTGGCCTCACTTTTCAGACCCGGAGATTACCAACATATGAACAGTCTACGATTCGGAGGTTTCTCTAAAACAAGGTTTCAGCAAAAAAAAAAATCCACAGATGTCGACCTCCAGGAAAACTTTCTATTAACGTCGGACTCCAACGAGCTCTTCGGGGCTAAAAGCGTTAATGAAACGTGTGGAAAGAATAATTTATTCATGTTAAAATTAACTATCGGAGACGAGCTGATTTCACATGGAAATAGCTGGACGCAGGAAAGTGGAGCGACGGGACTGATGGGGAGCTGATGATTTCTGCTCTCTGGATTCAGGGATGTCACAGTTCAAATAAAATTAAATAAAAATAAAGAGCTCGACGTGCCGCAGCCCCTCCGGCGGTCCGGTCTGTAAAGCTGTCAGTTATAAGAAATCATCATCGACACGAGTTGTCGCTGCCATCGTGGGACACGAGGGGGAGGAGGGGAGGAGCGGGGGAGGAGGGGGGGGAGTGCCAGCGTCCTCGGATAGTTTGTTTTGGGACGCCACCAAAATGGACCGGAGCCCAGCTTCTGTTTCCGTTGGTACCCGTCCAGAATCTCCCGGCAGCTGCTTCAGAGGAGCCGAGAAAGTTTACAAAACAGGTTTCAATAGTGAAACAAACAAAAACAAACAAAACACGCCGGCCCGGATGACCTTTGACCTTCAGCGGAAAGGTTAGACGGTTTATAATTAGACGAGACGGGGAGAATAAAAGGAATGTGACAGCTGAGACAAGAGAGGAAGAGGAGGAGGAGGGTGGATGAAGAGGGGGAGGCTCAACCGTGACCCCCCCATCCTCCTCCTCCTCCTCCTCCTCCTGGACTATAGATAACCAGAGAATAGACGGTCCTGTCCGGAGAGAGATGCTCAGGCACGTCTGTTTTCGTTTTAAAATTCTTCTGGTATTTTTAGTGTAAATAATAAATAAATAAATAAAAATGCACAGGTGTTCCTAATAAAGTGGCCCGATAAGTGTACTCGGATACTCTGTGTGTTTAATTCCCATCTGGTCCATTAACAGCTGGAGAAGATTATATTTGTGGATGGTTTAATGTCCACAAATATCCGGAGCGATTTGGCGTCTTGCTCGTGGACACGACGGCATTTAAAAAAAAAACCTCACTCAGCACTTTACATTTAAAATAATCTGTGAGATTAGCAACTAAGGATTCATTTTCCTCGTTTCTTAATTAACAGTTTGACGAGTCCGGAAACGTCTAAAACCTTCAAAAACATGGATTTTATGAAGAAAAGCAGCACAACTGAGAGCTGGAATTTTTTTTAACTGCTAAAAAAAAAAAACTTACTCATTTCAGCTGTAATATATTTGTAGTTAGAATAAAACTCCACAAAAACAAAAAAGCAACCAACAGATGGTGAGTTTTATTATCAGAGGACTAAAAGAAAGAAGATTTCCACATTTAAAGTGCTGCAATCTGAATTTTTACATTTGATTTCCCCCCAAAATCTTAAAACAATACATTTCTTGGAGATTATTGATGTTTTTTTTCCTCCTGTTGTTGTTGTTGTTATTGTTTGAAAGCTTGTCTGACTCCTTATTGAAACCTGGTATTTAGTAGATTTGAGTTTCGCGCCAGTTTAATTAAAACAAACTTGTTTGACTCCTAAAGTTTTACAGCTGCAGGACTTTTGGGAGCAGCAGTTATTTCTTTGTGCTGCAGATGAGACGATGCAAACGGACAAAAAACCGAATTAAAGAATAATAAAAAGAAATAAATCAGCTCACCCGTTGATTCCGATCTTCACCATCTCGTCTGGTTTTTAATCCTCACTGGGAAAAAAAAAGGGAGAAAAGTTTGATGACATTTTCCACGAAGTGACAAAAAAAAGTTAAAAAGAAAAAAGGGCTGCAACAAACAATCGTTAGAAATAACCGTTAAACGTTATTTCTTTTGACGGTCGACCGAACCGCGGTCTCCTCCAGAAGCGCGTGATCCCGGGACCCTCTCAGCCCGCTCTCACGCGCCGCTCCGACACCTGAAACAACCGGAGGGGGAAGTTGGACTGTACCGTGTGAGCAGGTGCTTCGGTCTGCCGGTGCTCCGGTGCTCCGGTGCTGGTTGGACGGAGAAGAAGGAGAGCTGGACAACGAGCCGAGGGGAGACGCCGCCATTTATACCCCCTCCCCCCCCGCGGAGGGCCACGCCCACTTCTTGCCCAAAATGTCGAGGTCGCGCGAAGCTGCCTGTTCAAACAGCTCATTTCTAAACTACCTCTGTAAAGAGGTTTCTCTTTCTTTCTTTGTGCAACAGTCCCCCGAAAACTCACCGTGAATGACTTCTTTCATTTTTTATTTGGACAGAAAGTGATTTGTAATGAACTGTTTACAAAAAATACAATAGAAACTCCTTCCGCCGAACAAAGTAGTTCCCGAGCGAGGAGGAGAAAACAACGCGGTTGCTAAGCGACAGCGCCGAAGTACAACCGTTAGTGTACTTGTGCTCTCTACCTGTTGTCAAGGAGGGTCGTCAAGGTGCGGGCGGTGTCAGCTGTGGGCCTCCACCTGAGCTACAACCACCAGCCTGGATTCGTCCTGTCTGTTTATTCTCCCCGAGACATCCGAGACATCGGAGACATCTCTCACCTGTCCATCACCAGAGCGAGGGAAAGAAGCCCGGTGCATCATGGGAGGTCCTCCGGCGGCCTACAGCAGCATCAGGATGGTTCCGGTTCACCTGAGCAGCTCCGACCAAGAACTTCATCAAAAAACAAAGGAGCCTGGAGCCAAGAAAGCCCAGAAGAAGAAATGTTCAAGTCATGCTGCAGGAAAACAAATAAAACACTCCAAGGATTCATTTTAATGAGTCATAAATTGTTTTTATCAGTACCCACAATGCACCAGAAACCCTCCTCAAACCCTGCAGAACCAATGAACATACTTTTTGTTTGTTTTTTAAGTCAGTCAGTTAAAAGGGTGAAGTAAAGGTCGGCCTATAAACATGACCTGACCCCCCCCCCCTCTTCCTACACATGTCGGAGGGCGTGACATTTGACGAGACCACACGGCGGGGCAACCGCCGGTCGGGGGTGGAGGTGGTGGAGGTGGAGGCCTGCAAAAAAAAAAGTGCATTTTGGACTCGAATGCTTGAGTAATAAAGAAAAAAAAGAAAGCGCTCACGAAAGGCGGTGCAGAGATAAGATGGACGTGGCTCCTTCTTTGTGTGTGTGTGAGCACACGCGTGTTGTGTTGTAACCGTGTACATACCTGCAGTTTTGTGTGAGAGATCCAGCCTGATAACAAAAGGAGTATTGTCTTTGGTCAGGGCTGCACTGATAGTCTACCCCCCCCCACCACCACCACCTCAACACCTCCCACACACACACACCACCACCATCCACCACAGCCATGCCTTATCCCACCCCTAAAGAAAAAAGGAGAACCGGTTGCCGTGACAACCCCACCGGTCAGACAGCCGGTTAATAATTCAAGTCTCGCCACCCCTCCTGTCTGATATTTGTCTTTCAGCCGCTCAGACTGTGTGAACTATTATATTTGAAAAAAAAAAATAATATAGAAAAGATTCACAGACCAGGAGGAAGAAAAAAAACCACAAAAAAAAGTCCACCAAAAATATATCCTGCTACAAGATATAAATAATAAATATTAAATGTACTTTTCACAGATGTATTCTGGAATTTCTGGACTTGTTCTGGCTTTAAAAAAAAAACCCAGCAAACTCTGCTCCGGACATCTTCACAGTCACCGCTTTTCTTATTTCCCTATAAATTTATATATTTATATATAAACTGAAGAACAAGCAGTTTATAGTAAAACACATAAACGTTGGAATTTCTAATCTGTAATTTAAAATACTGCCAAATCGTGTCGACGCTCAATAACAAAATGATGACAACGTTTTTAAAGCCACCAGACTCCCTTCACGAAAACAGGAATTTTATTTTACATCGCAGAACGCTGTCGACCCGGTTCCGCCTCCACACTGCCCCTACAGGTCATCTGTAGGTATTGCACGTTCGGGACACATAGTTTAAAACAAGTATAGTTTTGGTTTAAAAGTTAATTTCCCAACTCCGGGTCAAGTAGCTAAAGGAAGACAAAAGTCATGTGATTAAAAAGATCCAGAAAAGCCAGTAAATGGACCATTTGGGATCATTAAGGATCATTTAAACGAGTGTTTTCTAGCTTCAGATTAAACCGACTCACAGCTGGCAGTTTGCCGACACTCAGCAGGAAACAGAAGAATCATAAATACGTAAATATAACAAAGAATAAAGCGTGAAATCACCTTCGAATTGAGCCGCCGCTTCTTCTCCGTGTTTTGTTTTTTCCCCGCCCCGGGAGGCTCGAACTGTTTATGAGGATGACCTTTCGTAATGTCATTTTTTTTTATTTTTTTTTTTACGCTGATGACATTTATAAGCGTTTTCCTTTCATTAGAAAGAGTGTGGGAGCAGGAGAGAGAAGAAAGGAAAGAAATTAAAAATTAAAAAAAGGGTCGAGAAGCCGACGCGAAGCCGAGCGACGGGAGTGGGCGAAGAAACCTGCTGAACGCAACAGTCCTCATGTCGTCTCGGACGAAGCGGCATCTTAGGAGCTTTGGAGTCTGAAGAGATGTCATGAACGCTTCTGGATTTAAAGCCAACGTGGTGTCCGGTAGCTCGTGTTGGGGTAGAAATGTAGGTTCTTATATCGATGAAGTCTATTGGATATGGTCTGAAACGGATCACAATATTATAATAATACTATTAAGTGATCAGATAAATCAAAAAATACAACAGAGTATATGAAGAAATGGTAAAAGTGAAGCTTTTTATGGTTTTAATTCGAAGGGTTTTCCACTTAAAATAATAAAACTGACTTCAGCACTAAACAATATATATAAAAAAATAAAATAAGATTCCACACTCGTGTTTTTCTTCGGTATTTGGATGTTTGTGAGACAGACCGAGGATTCGAGGGGTGAGGAGGTTCAGCCGACAGATGTGAGGCAGGGAGGAGGCGTGGGAGGAGATCCATCGGCCGGAGGAGGAAGAAGAAGAGGAGCGATGAAGAGGAAGAGGAAACTCCTCACGCCGCCGACGCTTGAACTGCAGCTTCAGTGTGAAACACTACGAGAGACGAATCTTTTCCAGAAACACA
Organism: Brachyistius frenatus; assembly: GCF_029030835.1. NCBI lineage: Eukaryota > Metazoa > Chordata > Actinopteri > Embiotocidae > Brachyistius > Brachyistius frenatus. Next base: position 832,138 of record NW_027210690.1, on the reverse strand, counting down.
GAAACAAGATAAAAAACAAACCAAAAGAGAAAACGAGGGGAGAGCTTTCACTGCGATGTGGCGCCCTCTAGTGACGACATGGACAACCTGCTGACGCACCTGGAGACGCACCTGGAGACGAACCTGCTTCACCTCGGGGAGCTTGTTGCTGTTTGTATGCAACAGTTTCTATTGTCTTTATTGTCTTTCTGTCCATTAGATTTGTCTCATATTCTGTTTACGTTATATTTATTGTTATTTGATTATCAACAGGACTCGAAACAAAGAGTCAAATATATCAGATTGTACAACAGATCAAAACCGGACCAAAGTGTTGGACGTCAGTTAAAAGGATGAAATTCGCCGAGAAAAATTAATTTAAGCTTCTATTTTAGTTTTAGAAACGTGGACGAAAGATTAATGAAGCACAACACTGAGTTCAACTGCATCGACTAATTCGAGTTCATTCTTGACTCTGGAAGCAGAAACTTAATAGAAAAAACGTATAATAATTCAGAAAAACTCCATCTGTTGTAAATAAATAAATGAAATAATAATAATAAAAAAGAAAAAACAAAGCTGATCAGCTCACTCTTCAGATATGATTGACTGGCGATGAACTGAAGACTTGCCAGATTTGATTGACAGGCCTCGGGTGCCAGTCAGGTTTTGGTAGCAGTACAGGTGGGCGGGGCTTACTGTCCTCAGGGATCCGCCCCCTTGCTCCTCCCCAACTCGTCCAAATATGGTCACATCTGGTTCCAAAAAAACAGAGACAGCGGGAAGTGGAGGCTTCTGCTTTGTTGACCGAATGACGTTTCATCATCAGGCATCAAACGATCTGCTGAAAAAAATTCCTTCTTGTTGGTGTTCAGACTAAATAAATGTGTAATAAGTTTTTTGACCACTTGAGGGCAGCAAAACTTCGCTGTAAACCAGCATTGAACTAAATCACATTTTTTTGTCATTCTAATGTATACAACTGTATTAAACTAAGCAAAACAGCTGCTTGTTTACACATCCAGCTGTTGTTCATCTACTTTTAGCTCTTGTTTTGGCCTCCACCAGCTCCCGGTGGAAACATCCGTCTCTTTAACGCTCGTCTGTTGTTCGCTGCCGAGCAGAAAAGCAAAACTACCAGCTGAAAGACACCAAAACAAAAAAAAACTCCTTTCACGTCCAAGTTACATCGTTAAAAGTAAAAAAATATTGATTATAAGACCTACAGGGTCACAGACCATCCTCCTCCTCTTCCTCCTCCTCCTCCTCCTCCTCCTCCTCACCCACTGAATCTAAGAGCTCTCCTGGCAGGTGGACTCGGGACCTTGTCGTCCTTGTCTCGTCCTCTGTTCCAGGAGGGCGGAGCCTCTGATCAGCTGTGAGGAGGGACGACTCCTCGGCAACTGGCAGGAAACCAGGTGAGGTGAAGGAGATGGAGGCTGCCGAGGAGGGATTTATTTTTTCATTCATAATTCATTCGCCCGGTTTTTTTATGAGTTAAAAAAAAACTGCAGTCTTGAATCCACGTGGCATTTCAATAAAAGTACAGACTTGATATTTGACTCAAATAACTGTCATCATCCCACCTGGGTAAATTCTGGGGTTTGGTTTTTTTTGGGACGTTTTCTCCACAAAAACTGAGTTCACTCACCTTCCTTTCTTCTTTATTTATTTTCTTTCTACTTACTCATCCGCTAATTTCCTCATTAACTCTGTCTGTTTGTATTTAAGCATTAATAATTATAATAATGATTTTGTGTTTTGTTAAAATCAATCATTTCAAATAGTTTAGCAAAATAAAGTAACCTGAGTTGTTCTTTTTCTTTTCTTTTTTTTTTTTTAGCTTATTAATCGATCTATCAGCAGATTGTTCCCGTGAGCTCAAATTACATTTTTGGGGTTCTTGTGGTGACAAGACTTTTATTATTACTTGTTTTGAAATAAATGAATAATTAATTTAAAAAAAATTACTAAAAAAAGTTTGAAATATTTTCTTATGGTTCTGGGAGTTTTTTGTTTAAAAAAAAAAAAAACGTGATTTAATACAATAAACATGATTCTAAAGTATATATTTAAAGGACACTTCCACTGGATTTCAATGTGGTCTATTTTCCATTATTTATTATTGTGGCTTGTGTGGCTCACAACTAACAAATAGAGTGACGAGAAAAAGCTGAGTTTGTACTTCAAAGAGTCAGAAAATCTCAGTTCTCCGATCTGCAGCTGTTTCAAACAAACCAGAATTTCCCTTTAAGCATTTTAAATGAATCTTCTTGGTGCGTGAGACTCCAGCTGACGAGTCCTGACCTCCAGACCGACGGGAACACGAAGGGAGTCGTGTTAATGTCTCCTGAAACACACCTCGCCGCTGTAAAACACCAGCCGGGGAGCTGCCACTCTGTCGGTGTTCACCGGGCTTTGTGCTGCCAGATTTTACCTGCCGAGAAGTCCGAGGAGCTCGTCGCCTCCGCGGCTTATCTGGAGACTTGGAACGGGTCGGAGGTCCGCTGCTGTCACTCAGGATCGGCTGCTTCTTCTTCTTCTTCTTCTTCTTCTTCTTCTTCTTCTTCTTCTTCTTCTTCTTCTTCTTCTTCTTCTTCTTCTTCTTCTTCTTCTTCTTCTTCGGCTTCTGAAAGGACAAAAACCAAAAGTAAAACCTGCAACACATTTTTTTTTTACTGTTGTTTTTACACAAATAATAAATCTTTGAACTTGTATTGCCAATGCAGAAGTGCCTTTGAAGTGCAATACCACCGAGGGCCACTAGGGGCTCCAATGGACTCCCATTGAAAAGGCATCAAGTTCTCTCCTGAAATACAAAAGTCAGTAAATTCCCTCCTTCTGATCAGTGTTTCCTTCTGGGAAATAACTCCAGCATTTATGAGATATTAGGACTCAATGACTGGCGTGTTTGAGGCCTCAGGTTTACAGTATAGGTGGGCGGGGCTTAGCGTCCTCAGGTTTCTGAGTTAGATCCGCCCATCGCTCCTCCCCGGCTCGCCCAAATATGGTCACTTCTGGCTTTTACTTCCTTTTTCATCTCTCGCAGCTTCACTTCCTGCTGTCGCTCAGAACCAGTGAACTCGAACCCTCAGAGGCCATTTTGTTTGTCTTCCGCCGGCCTGACGAGCGCCTTAATGCCGCTTCAGAGGCTTTTCTTTTTCACAGCAGAGACACGACGCTGAGAGCAGAAAAAACAAAGAGCATCGATTCTACAGGATGGAGGGACGGATCAATCGTCACGGCGATCGCTGTGAGCTCTGGGAAGCCTTTAAGCTGCTGGACGTCGGTGCGCTAGTGTGTGTTAGTGTGTGTTAATGTGTGTTAATGTGTGTTAGTGTGTGTTAGAGTGTGTTTAGTGTGTGTTTAGTGTGTGTTAGAGTGTGTTTAGTGTGTTAGTGTGTGTTAATGTGTGTGTTAGAGTGTGTTTAGTGTGGGTTAGTGTGTGTTAATGTGTGTTTAGTGTGTGTTAGAGTGTGTTTAGTGTGTGTTTAGTGTGTGTTAGTGTGTGTTTAGTGTGTGTTAGTGTGTGTTTAGTGTGTGTTTAGTGTGTTAGTGTGTGTTTAGTGTGTGTTAGAGTGTGTTTAGTGTGTGTTTAGTGTGTGTTAGTGTGTGTTTAGTGTGTGTTAGTGTGTGTTTAGTGTGTTTAGTGTGTTAGTGTGTGTTAGTATGTGTTAATGTGTGTTAGTGTGTGCTAGTGTGTGTTTAGTGTGTGCTACTTTAAACCACGTGAGATTTAAAAATATAAATTATTGTACTGTCAGAAAACGGCCTAATTTCTTTTTCAGTTCGTCATATTCGCCAAAACAATAAAGAAAAACAAAACAAGGAGACCAGAGCTTCGTCCCGTGATCTTATATTTCTGTGCTCCTTCTAATAAACTCTGAACATATTTCAGCAGATTCATAAAGTGTGTTGAGAGCGTGTTGCATGTTGCGTGTTGCGCGTGTCACCACCCTTGCCGGTGATGTCACGGCGTGCCGACCTCCACCTGTCTCCTGCCACCGGTGTGACTTTACAGCTCGATTAACGTGACCTTAAACACTTTTATTGAAGTCGTACAGAAACTAACGACGATACGTCTCAGCTTGGCTTTTAATTTGAGGCTCTATCGGTTTTACTTTGTTCTATTTATTTTTTAATGGTGTTTTATTGTTGGATCTTGTATTTCGTGCGATATAAATAAATCTGAGTTGAGTTGAGTTAAACATCTCGGTAGCTTCGTCTTTAACAGAAGATGGTTTAAAAGGACGGGAAAAATAAAATATTTACGCCTTCGGTGGCGCTACAGTGGATTTACACACGGTTTGGTCTTTTGATGTGTTTTATTGATGATGAGGAAAACGAAAGAGAAACGCCGACCTTACCTCGGCTGTACGAAGCGTGTTTCTATCCTTGTGAGGACATCTGGCCTTCAGCGCAACAACAACAACAACAACAAAAACTTGACGCGGCTTCAATTCTATTTTCTTTTAAACTCAAAAAGCCATTTTAACTACGATTGTCCATCTTTTTTTTGTGTTTTTTTTGTCGCTTTCTTTGAATAAAACCCCGACCAGACAACCAGCTGTGCGACGCAGCCGTGCACACACAAACACGCCAAGACGAACTAAACACACTCGCAGCTATAAATAGTTGTTGTGTTTGTCTTCATATGCA